>NC_134353.1:550516622-550830380 GCF_048569485.1 Anomaloglossus baeobatrachus | reverse complement strand
GATTATAAGACACACCCCTCCCTTTCCTCCCAAATTTTTGGGAGGAAAGATGCGTCTTATAATCCGAAAAATACAGTAAAACCGTAACTGGCAAATATAACCTAGAATAAAAACAATGTGCAGAAAGTAAATAAATATAACATGTCTAATCATAAGGTACTTGGGTAACTTTTTTTTAATGAAAAAAGCGTAAAACCTAAACCACTGTGGGAGGGTGTACGCACTCAGGATGGTCCTTATTTGTAGAAATTAAACTTGCACTGTGCCAACAGGCCACAAAATATATGAAGGGCTGCTGATAAGTCTTTGGCTTTACCCAGAAAGAAACAAGATAGGATGATGAAAATTTACATGTATTCCACATACTCTCCAATGATGTCAACACACTTCTTACATTGGTATTCCAAGTTCTGTAAGCCTAGCAAAAAGAAGGATTTCGGTTGTGCCTCAAACCAGGCATCCGTGGCATCAGAAATAGTGTGATATTTGGTTCCATTGAGGTGTTTCTTCAGGTTTGGAAACAGATGATAGTCAGAGGGAGCTAGATCAGGTGAATAAGGTGGGTGTTTAAAAAGACGTAAACTGGACATATGTCAAGTGCCCCAAACATTGAAGACTAAAGCAACATAGGAGTATTATAACAAGACAAACAGCTCACCACACCTGAAATGTAATTATTCTGTGTGCCTGGAAGTAGAGTATACTAGCGAATGTTTCTGATTGGAAGAAACCAGTCTCCTTAAAAAGGTGTATTCTTTAATTCATCGAAGTACTTTAAAAACCATGCTTTTCACCAGTAAAAAAGCTGTAAAAATCCCACCCACTATTCTGTGGTCATGGTTTACAACAGAAAAGTGGGTGGGTGTTCTTAGGCACCTGTGAATAAAGAAATATAACTGCAAAACATGTCAATGTCTGAACTTCTGCGCTTGTTATATTAGTTTTAAAGCACTGGTATGAAATAAATAATACACCCTTTTCAGGCAGACAGAGTGTGGCTTTCTTCTTACAATGATCTGCTATCTTTCATTTTGATCTAACTTCAGTCCACCATACGCCAGAGCCTACAGAAACATATTTTACTAGGCTATTATACTATTAAATACATATTGAAGGAGAATAGGTATTTTACATGGTTTTGGTGCTGTTTTGCTGCGTTTTGGGTGTTTTATTGGTGCATTTTTGTGCCATTCGTTTTTTTAATGTAGTGAATGGGAGGAATTGGCTAAAATTGCAGGAATATGCAGGAAAAAAACGGACCAACAATTGACATGTTGAAGAATATTTTTTGCACTAAATCTGAAAGTAAAAAATAAGCAACATGCACACAGTGTTTTAGAATTCTCATTGACTTTGCTGGCATAGATGGCATGGAAACATGCAGAATTGCGCCACAATCTGCACCAAATCTGCATAAAAAAATGCAGCGTGCGCACACAGCCTAAAAACTATCTGCAGTGGTCACCTGTGCTGTCCAGGTATGGGATCACTGTGCTGCCAGACAGGTTCTGCATATCCAATATCATGCTGGATAGTAAAAAAAAATAAAGGTAAAAAGTAATTTTAACAAAGCTAATTTAGCTTAATCAAACTTCATAGTGTGGAAAATTAAATGTCTTATCGCATATGCGTGGGTTTTAAAGCTACAGTGAGAACATCATGATTTTTCTGCAGTATAAAGATCATTGGACTCAGTCAGTGATGGCAGCAGGCCAGCATGAGCATTGCTCAATTAACAACTTCTTTGCTAACTTAGTATGAAATATATGTAGCTTCATTAAAATAATCTTCCACCATTTGCAGAAGTTCATAATTAGAAACAGTTTATGATTTTGTAAAGATTGCCTTTGACATAATCCGAGTTGATTCTTTCTATTCAGGTGACAGTGATTATGACAAATAGCAGTGGCTGTTTTTGTCAACCACCTGTCTACAAAAATATATCTGTTTCAATGTTTAGAATTTAATTTTTCAATTTATTTTTGCAGAGCTCAAGCAGGGCACCTGGTGGCACACAATGAATTGTAAGTTCTTTGTAGTTTTAATGGAAATGCAGATAACTAGTGTGATAATTGTTTTATATCATATATTTTCTTAAAGCACATGTGCAGTTCGCAGCAAATGTTAGTAAAATCTAATTAGTGATGAGTGAGCGTGGTCGGCACTGCTGGGCACTAGATAGAATATCGGGGTCAGGGCCGCCACCAGGAATTTCAGGGTCCCATTCGGGCAAACTTTTCAGACTCCATTAAGACTCCTCCCAGACTCCACCCCAGCTCTGCCTCCTTTCCTTAAATCTTCCCAAAGCTGAAAAAAATCAAATGGTCTGGCGAAACGCTAATGAGAAGGAAGGTCTTCAGTCTTTAAAATCTTTATTTTCTTATAAAACCACAACGCGTTTCAATAGGCAAGCTATCTTCATCAGGTGGATAAATGAATGAGAAATGGGAAATGAAATGACACATAAAGGGGCCAGGGACCAATGATTGGATGTTAACAATTAGAATGAACAATTGGTTACCTTAACCCTAAAAATGCCTACCCTTTCACCAGATTGCCATTAGAATTTTTTTTTTATAATTAAAAATAATTTTTTTTATAAGTATAAAACAGAAACACAGTACGGATTATCCTATGCAGAGACTATCAATCTATAGGATGGAATGTGCATAGGTAGCCGCACTGTGCAACATTATAAAATCCCATAACATCTGATTAAAATTATTAATATATACACAAGTATACAACAATGGGGTCAGGTTCCAAATCCAAAAAGTACGCAAATAATGCTTATTAGTGTAAAACCATCCGCACATCCACAATAAAATATATACATAAATAATAGATAATAATAATGATGATAATATTGAATATAATAATATTAAATATAATAATGATAACTATGAAAAACTAAAATATTCAAAAAATATTCAAAATACTTTAATGCTTCCTCCTCCTTAGCGCAGGTACCAGACCGTTTGAATTTTTCAGCCTGTTATCCTATTTTACCCTTGTGGGACTCATGGCAGTAGCAGCTTTTCTCTCATCGGCTGATTTACAGCCGCAGGACCTGCGGTGATACGATTCTATGTGATTCGTCACATGACCCCCTGACGATCACACCCACAGAGACCCAGACGGAGGAGTCCACAGCAGAGTCTGGGCTAGCGCCCAGCTTCCATACTTTAACCGATGTTGTGCAAGGGTGTACAACCCCCTCAGGTGAGCGGTTCAGCTACACTCCAGTTATCATCCTGGTTTGTTAAGGTTTTTCACAGCTCTCCTTTTTCTTTTCACTTTTACACTTAAATCTTCCACAGGCCCACTGCCATATATATATATATATATATAATTGCCTTTTTCTGTCTGTCTGTCTTGCTCCAAAATTACGTCATTACAGTGACAACCGTCGCATTGGCCGCTCGGCCTGGCCCCGCCTCCCGCACGCATTGGCCGCTTGACTCGGCTTGGCCCCGCCCCCCGCATGCATTGGCCGCTTGGCTCGGCCCGGCCCCACACCCAGGACACGTTGGCCGCTCAGCCCCGCCCTCGGCACATGTTGGCCGCTCGGCCCCGCCCCCGGCACACGTTGGCCGCTCGGCCCTGCCCCAGCACACGTTGGCCGCTCAGCCCCGCCCCCGCACATGTTGGCTGCTCGACCCGCCCCCCGCACACATTGGGCACCTCTACATCTCCCCCCAGGACTACTCCACCTATTAGAAACCTTCCCCCAGGACTACTCTTCCTATTATCTTCCTCTCCCCCCAGGACTACTCCTCCTATTACTATATGGAGAGAAGGACTGCACACCAGTGACTATGCAAGGGGAATACATGTAATAGCAGAAACTGCTGTGTAAATACTGGCCTGAAAAATACAATAGCTACATGCAAAAATGAAAAAATGAGAGTGGAATCTGCATTACTGCCATGAAATATGAATAAAGAGAAATTTGGCTATTGAATTGATCAATGCAACAGAGCCCCAAAACCTCTTCATGGTATTCTCTTATTTTTGGGGTCCCTAGCTAATGTGTGTCCTCTCATGTAGTTAAAAAACTTACCAAGTATGGGAAGCAGAGACCCAGGCTATACATGTATAATGTGGACCGGCAAGGTATGGGTGGGGTCGGGTTCACAAACAAAAGACTACTAACAAATAAAGAAATATGCATCTAGCTATTGTATTTTTCAGGCCAGTATTCACGCAGCAGTGAAGAGGTTTTGGGGCTCTGTTGCATTGATCAATTCAATAGCTAAATTTCTCTTTATTCATATTTCATGGCAGTAATGCAGATTCCACTCTCATTTTTTCATTTTTGCATGTAGCTATTGTATTTTTCAGGCCAGTATTCACACAGCAGTGCTTATGGCATCATTGCCGCTTACCATTTTGGTTGATTCCTCAAAGTATTTCAGAACACTACAGATGTCAGACATCCATGGCCACTTATCTATTCTTACTGTATGTGCAGATGCTGACTGGAATGCCGACAAGCATGTTGGAGCTGGTATTCAACTACGGCTCTCTGCTGCTCACAAAACCTCAAAAAGCTTTGCCAACATATGTAATGTTGAGTTACAGCATGTGGGCAGGTCGCAAATCAGATGGTGAGCTGGCATTTGCAAGCGCTGCTGCAGCATTGCCAAACTGACTTGTGTAAATGGTCGCACACATGGTGCACCTTCAAAAGTAGCTCAGGCAACTCCAGTCACCTTGACTTGAAGGTTATTTTGATGTTTGTAAATTGCCAAATGAACACAGTATTTATTTGGTCAAAATGAGGATGACTGGAGTTGGATGTTCCTAACCTTAATCTGACTAACCCCTTGAAGACCCATGGAGTCCCCATTGAGACAGTGAAGGAATATGAAGTGGATGTTGGTTGGACATTTAATCCATTTATCAAGGATCTGGACACTACTAACCTGTACTAACAACTGGCCATCTAAGTGGACTCCTTTCTACTGGTGTTTCGGTTAACTGCTTTTTTTTATGTTTGTGGGTCAGGTAAAGGGCAGTTTTTAAAAACATGCTAAATGACCTTCAACGGACCTCTATAAATAATATTATGGAGGTAGAACATCTAAAAGAGGGTGGATTCAGATGTCTATGCTATAAGTGTTTGCATTGTATGATGGCTACACCAATGTGAATACTGGCCGATGGATACCAGTAGCAAGACATAAATCTGGGAAGATGGCCTTGTGACGCCCCTGGACTATCAGGTCGTCACAGGGAATTGCACAATCTGCCCTCCCGTGCAATATCAACCTCCTTCTTGGTTATGGGTCCCAACTACATGGTGTTGCCTACATCAGCTAATCAAAATCCTAGGTACACTGTGCACCACACCCACCAGACACACCAGTGGATGGCCTGAGTGGAATAGGGTCGCCCACCTGGGGGGTTGGTTAGGTAAGGTCAGGAGTGTCAGGAGTAGAGAGAGTTGTGTTGGAAGTGAAGGAGAGAGGAGGTCAGGAGGTGGGCTCCTAGGAAACTATCTAGGTGGCAGATGGTGGTCTGGGCCTAGAGGAGCTGGACCTGGGTTGCAGGGGATCAAGGCAAGGGGCATGGAACTGTCGAGGAGGACAGACGGTGGCCTTGCACCATCACCGGGCTGGAACCAGGGCACGACGGGGTACGTGGACCCTAGGTCAGGGAGTAGCTTCAGGCAACCTGACAATTGACCCAACGAGAACGGAGCCTTCAAGATCCGCTCTCCACCCGCTCCAAAATTGGGGTACTAGCACAACGAGGGGGATAGGGCTTTCCACTCAAATGGTCCAGAAAATCCCAAGCGTGAACCCTGAGAGCAAGCTCCCAAACTTAGCCATAGTGGGGACCATACTACTGGGACCAACAGAGAAGTAAACTTAGTGCCAGGAGGCAGGTCACGGATCACCAGGCAGCACCATTGGGGACAGGACCCGAACTAGCTCCCCTCAACGGCAGCGGTATCCAGAACTTTGGTTTATCCAATTGTCGATGTCAGCTTAATGGATTGAATGAGTTCGCAAGTGACCCCCTTCACACCCAATGGCACTTCCCCCACACCATCACTGAGTCCCAGGGCATTCCCCCTTACCCCTGGAGGGTACTCCCAACTTCAGCGGTGATACTCCAAATTCCCACATACCATGGGTGGCATCATGAGCTCTAACACAATCCCCTGTAAATACCCTCTTCATTTGAGTAGCCGCACGACCCCCCAGGTCCGGAGACCCCTCAAGCCCCCGCGGATTAGGATCCGAGCATCCCGGCTGCTGGCACGGGGGCGGCACAGCCTCTCTTGGTTTTTCAAAACTTTTTTAGGGCATTAGGTATCCCTAATGTGTAAATATGCAGAGTATGTTTGTTTCAGGGCATTAGGTATCACTAATATGTATACAGTTAGGTCCAGAAATATTTGGACAGTGACACAATTTTCGCGAGTTGGGCTCTTCATGCCACCACATTGGATTTGAAATGAAACCTCTACAACAGAATTCAAGTGCAGATTGTAACGTTTAATTTGAAGGTTTGAATAAAAATATCTGATAGAAATTGTAGGAATTGTACACATTTCTTTACAAACACTCCACATTTTAGGAGGTCAAAAGTAATTGGACAAATAAACCAAACCCAAAAATTTTTTTTTATTTTCAATATTTTGTTGCGAATCCTTTGGAGGCAATCACTGCCTTAAGTCTAGAACCCATGGACATCACCAAATGCTGGGTTTCCTCCTTCTTAATGCTTTGCCAGGCCTTTACAGCCGCAGCCTTCAGGTCTTGCTTGTTTGTTGGTCTTTCCGTCTTAAGTCTGGATTTGAGCAAGTGAAATGTATGCTCAATTGGGTTAAGATCTGGTGATTGACTTGGCCATTGCAGAATGTTCCACTTACTAAAGACACTTCTGAAGAAACGCGCACAACTGGACAGCGACATATTTTTCTTATTGGCTAACACGGTACAAAGATATATTTTACTTGTACCACTTTTTTGCACTCATGAACTCCTGGGTAGCTTTGGCTATATGCTTGGGGTCATTGTCCATCTGTACTATGAAGCGCCGTCCGATCAACTTTGCGGCATTTGGCTGAATCTGGGATGAAAGTATATCCCGGTACACTTCAGAATTCATCCGGCTACTCTTGTCTGCTGTTATGTCATCAATAAACACAAGTGACCCAGTGCCATTGAAAGCCATGCATGCCCATGCCATCACGTTGCCTCCACCATGTTTTACAGAGGATGTGGTGTGCCTTGGATCATGCGCCGTTCCCTTTCTTCTCCAAACTTTTTTCTTCCCATCATTCTGGTACAGGTTGATCTTTGTCTCATCTGTCCATAGAATACTTTTCCAGAACTGAGCTGGCTTCATGAGGTGTTTTTCAGCAAATTTAACTCTGGCCTGTCTATTTTTGGAATTGATGAATGGTTTGCATCTAGATGTGAACCCTTTGTATTTACTTTCATGGAGTCTTCTCTTTACTGTTGACTTAGAGACAGATACACCTACTTCACTGAGAGTGTTCTGGACTTCAGTTGATGTTGTGAACGGGTTCTTCTTCACCAAAGAAAGTATGCGGCGATCATCCACCACTGTTGTCATCCGTGGACGCCCAGGCCTTTTTGAGTTCCCAAGCTCACCAGTCAATTCCTTTTTTCTCAGAATGTACCCGACTGTTGATTTTGCTACTCCAAGCATGTCTGCTATCTCTCTGATGGATTTTTTCTTTTTTTTCAGCCTCAGGATGTTCTGCTTCACCTCAATTGAGAGTTCCTTAGACCGCATGTTGTCTGGTCACAGCAACAGCTTCCAAATGCAAAACCACACACCTGTAATCAACCCCAGACCTTTTAACTACTTCATTGATTACAGGTTAACGAGGGAGGCGCTTTCAGAGTTAATTGCAGCCCTTAGAGTCCCTTGTCCAATTACTTTTGGTCCCTTGTAAAGGAGGAGGCTATGCATTACAGAGCTATGATTCCTAAACCCTTTCTCCGATTTGGATGTGAAAACTCTCATATTGCAGCTGGGAGTGTGCACTTTCAGCCCATATTATATATTTAATTGTATTTCTGAACATGTTTTTGTAAACAGCTAAAATAACAAAACTTGTGTCACTGTCCAAATATTTCTGGACCTAACTGTATATTGAGAGGCAAATGAATTGATGCAATCCTCTGGACTTGTATATATGTATATGTTTATAATGTGGTCTTTAATAAATTAACTGTACTGCATTTGTGACGGATTCCATTTCCGTCAAAACAGCGCAAGTGTGAAACCGGCCTTACTCTCAACGTCTGGCCAGACACTGGGAGAGAAAGGGAATGAGCATCAATACCGTATAGTAAAAACTTAGAAACTTTATTTCATCCTTTTAAAATAGTCAAGAATTTTCCAGAAAGAACGCCATGCGGCTTCTTCTGGAAAATTCTACAGAGAATCTACAACATTATTCGCTGTAAGTAATGTTGTACATCCTCTGTGCACTTCATAGAGAGGCTGCAGAAGCAGGGGGCCCTCTTTCTGGGTGGGAGCTCTAGGCATTTGCCTGGTTTGACTCCCACTAATTCCAACCCTGACTACTGTACTCTGTGAATGTAAAATATGGATGAAATGTTTTTCATTACAAAAAACTGTCACTTATAAGGAGTAAAATGTAAATAAATAAATTACCAATGACCCTATCTCCAGTCTATGAACTAAATAAGTACAGTTGTACAGTTTCTTGATGTTTTTGATATTTTACTTGTTGAAAAGCAGCAGTGTATTTTAGAAACATTTCTTTGCTTTAAAAGATTTATAATGGCTAGCTTCACTAAAATGCATTTGCCAGGCAACTATGAAGTCTGTTTGAGAATATACAAACAACTTAACAACAGAGAATCTTTTGATCGTATAATGTGTTTTGCATACAAATATTTACATTTCAATAATAATCCAAAGTTTTTTGTTCCCATAAATTCAATGATTACAAGAAAAAATGCTTCTTCCATAAATAGCGCTTTATAATCTTTTTGCTATTACGCGTTTTCATTAACTACACAAGAAATATGCATAGTTATTTGCCAAAGTTTTAATGGATTTTAAAGTATGTAAAATGCCAATTTTATTTGCAGTTTAAGATTTTGTACTGCACTACTAATGGACTGAGAATAGATGAAAGCCAAAAGGTAATGTATATTAGGAGTTCTTAGCCTTTCCTAATGTGGTACTCCTTAATGGATACATTTTAGATGAAAACGTTGCCTTTTTATGCCTGGTACAGCACATAATACTAGCACAATAGTATTCTAAAAGGTTTTTCATGTTTGCTAGGTATTCTTGTTTCCATCAGAAAGCCCAGACAAAAAAATATCAAATAAAAACTGTACTAAAATTGTGTCCCACATATAATTTTTCTGTTCTGATCCTACACCTCTAATGAGTGACTGCAATAAAAATGATTTTCATGTCACTGAACGTTTAGAAAAAAGTTTTCAAGTTATGGTTATGTGTTGAAAAACATCATTAAACAGAATCATTCATTTCAATTAAACATGTTAAAAACATTTTTTAATTCTTTAATGTTAATTATTGTCATACACGGGCCGGATAACGAGGAAGTGGGCCCACTGGTCCAAGGTACCATTCACTGACTCAGAGTAGCGGACCTGAGTGGCCACCAAGTCTTCACTATAAGCACTGGAGGGGAAGCAGGTACACATGCAGATAAGTGACCACTTGGAGGCAGCCCCAGGGGATCCCGATGCTCCAGCAGCCGACGCCAGAGGACCGAGACCCGGAACCAGAGTGGATGAGGCAAAGGTGGGTGTGGTCCAGAACTGGCTGGTACTGTTGGAGACAGAGTCACAGCCCAATACGGAATGAGGGACTAGCACGGAGACCTGTCAACTAACACGGGCAGACTAGCTATGGGGACACATTGAACAGACACCTCCCAATGGGGGAGGATGCCTTATATGCACTGTGCCTAACGGCGAGGACGGGGAGGCACTTCTGGATTAAGTCACACTGGCCATTTAAGAAAAGGGATAACAATGCGGCTGCACGCTGAGAGCCCTGTTGCGCATGCATGGACTTTGGGAGCCAGAGGACAGTCTAGGCAGTATGGAGCAGGCGGGGACAGCAGGGAAACATTGGAGCCCCTTACACACAGGGAGTGAGGGTGCCGACAGGTGACCATGGGGACACCGGAAGCCATGGGGTTGGACATAGTCAGCGGGGACAGCGTAGGTGAGCTGAGGGGAGCGTCGGAACAATTATGTTTTCTTAGAAGCATTGTGAAGAAAATATTATATGTGACAATATTCATTTTTATTTGATTATGAATACATACAGTGCAAAATATTAAAAAAAAAGATTCTAACCCGACTGTTTTCCATTAAAAGTAGCAGAACATTTCTCACATGCATTGAAATTGTTCCAGAAAATGAAGTATTTCTCCCAGAAAAATATTGCATTTACACATGTGTTGTAATAGACATTTTTATTTTATTTGGGAGTATTGAAAGAACACAATAAAACAGAAGAAAAGGCAAATTGAACAAAACTTCAAACAAAACTCCAAAAATGGTCAGGACTAAAATGTTGTTATCCTGAACTTAATATTTGAATTCCCACCCTTTGAAAATAACTGCAATCAATTAATTCCTATAACCATCAATAAGCTTCCTACAACTCTCACCTGGAATTTTGGACCACTCTTCTTTTACATACTACTCCGGTTCTCTCTTATTTGAAGGGTGCCTTCTCCCAACAGCAATTTTAAGATCTCTCCACAGGTGTTTAATGGGATTTAGATCCAGACTCATTGCTGCCACTTCAGAGCTCTCAATCGCTTTGTTACCATTCATTTATTTGTGCTTTTGACGTATGTTTGGGGTAATTGCCCTGTTGGAAGATCAATGACCTAGGACACAAACCCAACTTTCTAACACTATACACTACATTAAAACCTAAAATCTTTTAGCAATCTTCAGATTTCATTATACCTTGCACACAGTCAAGGCACCCAGTGCCAGAGGCAGAAAAACAACCATAAAAAATCCACCATATTTGACTGTAGGTAATGTGCTATTTTCTTTGTAGACCTCATTCTGTTTTCAGTAAACAGTGTAATGATTTGCTTTACCAAAAAGCTCTATCTTGGTCTCATCTGTCCAGAAAATGCATTTCCAGAAGGATTTTGGCTTACTCATGTACATTTAAGCAAACTGCAGTCTATCTATTTCATGTCTCTATGTCACCAGTGGAGTCCTCCTAGGTCTACTGCCATAGCGTTTAATTTCATTCAAATGTCGATGGATATTTGTGCTGACACTAATGCACCCTGAACCTTCAGGACAGCTTGAATTTCTTTGGAATTTGATTGGCGCTGCTTATCTACCATCTGGACTATCCTGCGTTGCAACCTTTCAGCAATTTTCTTTGCTTTCCATGTCCAAGGCGATCAGCTACACTGCCAAGGGATGTAAACTTCTTGATTATGTTGCACACAATGGACAAAGGAATATCAATATCTCAGGGACATTAATTTATTATTGATATTTTTCAACAATTTTGGTTCTCAAGTTTTCAGACAGTTCTCTTCTCTTTCTGTTCTCCATGCTTAGTTTGGCACACACAGATACACAATGCAAAGACTGAGTCAATATTTCCCCTTTTTATCAGGTTTAAGATGAGATTTTCATATTGCTCAAACTTGTTATTTGCCACAGGTGAGCTTGAATGAGCATCACATGCATAAAACAAAGATGTTTGCTGGCAATTTTGTAAAGGTGTGAACATTTTTGTCTAGCCATTTTTGGGGTTTTGTGTGAAATTATGTGCAATTTGATTTTTTAAGTTTTTTTATGTTGTTCCAATGCGCATAAAGGAAATAAATATGTGAAGGACAAAATTTGTATAATTTCAATAATTTTCTGTAAGAAATACTTCATTTTCTGGAACAATAGTTCCAACACTTGCGACCCTGACTGTATATGCCAATATTGTGGGACCGGTATAGTCATGTACAGTGTTTGTGAATTCAGTCTCAATTTAGATAGTAGATTAAATTAAATTGGGTGTAATGGAGTAAAACAGACAGACACACACACACACACACACACACACACACATACACACACACACACACACACACACACATACACACACACACACACAAACACACACACACCACACACACACACACACACACACACAATAAGCAAGGACAAATTGAGAAAGTAATTGTTAAAATCATACATATACCATTTCAAATACCTATAACTACAATTATAGAAGGCATTGATGCTAAATGTCTGTAAATCCTTTCAATTATGCAATATTTATGGGGTGTCTTGCATGGACAAATTCCTACAAGTTCCTCTACTTCATGTTTGATTTAGAGCAAGCTTTTACTTTAGCATTGAATAATTTTTTAAGCTATTTTTTGGTAAATTGCTAAATTTCTACAGTCTTCTGACAGATGATCTAACATTATTCTCAAGCACCCTCTGGTGCAATGCCCCAAACCATAACATTTCCATTGCTGTATTTTACAATTGGTGTCAGATACTTTATGAAACTGTTTCAGTTTTTTTCCTAAACACATCTTTTGAAGACTTTGTCTTGTCAGTTTCTGGATGCAAAATTTGCAGTATTTTTGGTAGGAAGAATGGATGAGATTTGAGCAAATCCATATGCTGCATACATTTTCACAGAATGTGAATTTATATTGTGGATTGGTTATTATAGACTTAAAGATTTTCACTATTAGGCTATATGAGTGAGAATGATTAGTTATGGAGCTGTAAAGCATTTTCTCCTTTGGGTTCAATGAATAGGTCAATATCTTGAGTGAAACCCAAATTCTGTCAAATTAGCAGTGGATTACCCATTAATTTGCAGCATCCCCCCAAGTTTTCAGTTAAACATTTTTTTTCAATAAAGTTTAAGAACTGTTATACTCGTAAATCCTGGCACTCTTTCAACAGCTCTGTAAACCCCTTTGTCCTTTAGTAATAATTTGTCATAAAAAAAGACCACTGCAACCAATCACACACATGATCCCTGGAGGCTGGATATAAATCAGAGGGGATTTAAGAAAATGTTGACATAGGAGCACAAAGGATTTGAGATTTTACTGCAGCAAATATCCTTGTCACTATCTATTAATTTGTTGGGGAAATTTTCATAGAAAACATACCCTTGACTAGTGATAGACGAACCCGGACTGGAAAAGTCCGGATTCGCACGGGATACCGGCTATCCATGCACCGACCCCGAGCCCAGAGTTCTCAGGGAATTCCAGATAACTATCCAGATCTGGATAATTAAAAAAAAAAAAAGGAAAAAGAGAGAAATAGGAATAAAGCAAACACATTATACTTACCAGTCTACCAGTTTACGTGCAGTTGTAACACTACTTTTGGGGCTGCTCATTATCCCTCAAGCATATGCAAAGCTTCACCATCCACCGCCAGTCCAAGTGTCGGTGATTGGTTGCAGTCAGACTGCGCCCCCACCCTGTGTAACAGCATGTCTGACTGCTTGGAATTGCACACACTGTCTGCCTATGTATAGTGATGTAAAAATAAATAAGTAAATAAAAAGTTGCCTTAGGGTCTCCAAATTTTATGATACTAAGCACAGAAAAAGCATAGGGCTACAGGCTTTATCCCCCAGCCATGTGCTTATCTTGACTGTGTATCAAAATAAGAGGGACCCCATGCAGCTTTTTTTTTTTTTTTAAATATTTAAATAAATAATTTAAAAACCCGGCGAGCTCCCCCAATTTTGATACCCAGCCATGATTAAGCTCGACAGCTGGTGGCTGTTATTCTCATGCTGGGGAATCCCATGTTTTTAGCCCCCAACCCTAAAAATAGTAACCTGCTGTCACCCAAAAATGTCGCATCCATTACATTCGACAATCCCAGCACTTTACACGGCTCATTCTGATTGCCCTGGTACAGTGGCATCCGGGGTAATATCAGGGGATACTGACAGCTCCCCGCTGCCACTAAGCTCTAGATTAGCAATGGGAGACATCTATAAGACTCCCATTACTAATCTGTAAGTGAAAAGAAATAAACGTAAACACCCCAAAAATCTTTTATTTGAAATAGGATGCAAAAAAACCCACTCTCTTTCACCCCTTTATCAACTGACCTCTAGTGACCTCTTTAAACTTTGTGATCTCACCTCAGGTGAACTGAGTTCATAGACCTGTATCCCCTGAGAGAAAAACGTGTTTTTTTTGCCAAGAGATGCAGATTTGGTGCTGAATTTATACACCATATTCCTGCTCTAAAACTGCATCTTCTGGCAAAAAAAGCGTCAAAACACAATGCAGTTTTGATGCAGTATTGATGTTTTTTTTGTCAGGAGATGCAGATTTGGTGCAGGAATATGATTTATACATTTTATCACCAAATCTCAATCTCTTGGCAAAAAAATACACAAAAACAGTTTTGACGCTTTTTCGGTTTGGTTTTCTGGCAGGAGATTAAAATTTAGTACTGAAATGTCTGTACCAGATTTCTGCCCCACTATGTTGTTTTAACCACTGATTTCCAATTCTCAAAAGGCGAATATATAAAAAAGGCCCCATAATGTCCAATACGCCACATGTGACTGTAAAATACTTTTTGGTCACACTGCAGGGCTCGGGATGGAAACAGTGCCATTCGACATTTGGAGCACAGAGTTTCCTAGAGCAATTTGTGGATTCCATTTGCAGAGTCCCTAAGTGCCAAAAAAGCAGAAACACCCTCAGGTGACCAAATTTTGGAAATTAAACCCCTGTGGGAGTTTCTGGAAAACACCCATGAAGTCAAAAGCAGTGACCGCTGCAAAATTAAATATTAAAAATTAGCCATTATAATGCCCAGTACATTGTAGTGCCTGTACATTGTGTCCAGCTTGTGCTTCGGGAGAAACACCCCTTAAAATGAACAGACTATCCTCACTACAAACAATGCCAGACATGTAGATGTTAACTGTTGCTTAGGTACATTATGATGCTCAGAAGGGAGGAGGGCATTTGAGAGTGCAGATTTTGCTGTATTTCCTTTTTGGGGGGAGTCATAGTGCTTTGAAAGAGCCTTTGTGCTACCAGTAATGTTAAAGTCAAATATATTTCCTTAACAGATGACAGACCAGAGTAGGTACTTGTTTTTTGTGGGTTGAGTTTGAATGCTATTTGTTGGCAGTTTGAGTACAGAACATTTTGGATCAGTTCACATTTATTCTGTGCTCTATGCTGAGCACTTAGATTACAGTTTCTAGATCTCTGAAATATGTTATTCAGAGGAAATCCACACGTATCCATTTCCAAAATGAGGCAGCAGAGTTACTCTAAACTCTATTTGGCCCCTGTTCTGTGGTGTCCGTCTTTCAAAGGTGCACAAAACTATTGTTGACCGCAATTTTCTGCATGCCTAAAAGACCAACAAATAAATCAACACTTCCAGACCACAGGCCTTACATAAGATCAAATTGACACCCTCTGCTTCGGTTCAGGGAATTTTCTGTTGGGATTTTTGAATTATTTTTTCAGAGATTTACATGTAATCTCCAGTGTAAGCACTCAGCATAGAACACAGGATAAATGTGAGTTTACCTTACTGCGATCTTTGGGAGGCAGAACAAACAAATCAAGATCTGTTAAATAATCGTTTTTATTTATTTTCACGCTCTTCACCTTCGATTGTAAGTGATAGGGCAGATTTATTCCTCAGGTCAGTGATACCATATTTATGGGGTTTTTCTTAGGTTTCGCTACTACAAAGTAAAGGTTTTTTGCATCACTGTATTTTTCTGGCAACAGAGTCATGTGAGGGCTTGTTTTCTGCGGGATGAGTTTGAGTTTTTATTGCACCAATTTGGGACACATAATATTTTTTGATCACTTTCTGCTTTTTGCTATGTTTTTTTTTACGTTGTTCAGTGAAGGGGTTAATTAGCATTACATTTTTATAGATCGGGTTGTTTCAGACGATACCAATACAGTATGTGTACTTTTTTTAACATAAATATACAGTGCATATTTATTGATGTATATATTTTTTGTTCATTTTCTGATTTTTTTAAAAATATTTTCAATTTTTTTTATCTTTTTTACTTGGTTCCTATATGAAACACTAACTTTTATTGTAATTACTGATATAATGTATTGCAATGCTGATATAAGTATACATTATAATACAGATATAGTACATATATTATATAATACAGATATAATACAATATATCTGTCAGTGCTGCACTGACACAAGCCTCTGAGATCATGGATTTGGCATGATCTTAGAGGATTTCCATGTCTTGGACAATCTCAGGTCCCCACGGCAATGATCAGGCCCTTGCAATGATGTTGGACAGTTCAAAGCTGTGGGTTATGTGAAGGACATCTTGAAAAAAAGCAGAATTTTAACTCCTCATAATCACAAGCGAGGGTCCAATCAACATACTGCTTTCATCCACACATATCACCCCTACCTATGCCTATAGAATCCATAAACTAATACGGTGTTACTGTCAATCATAAGATGGGACTATCCTAGAATCCATTCCATTCCTGCTTTCTCCACGCATCCAATTTAAGTAAAAATTGGTTAGGGCTGATCTAGGTGGAACCATCCCCCAGGACTTTCTTTTCTCATTTTTTAACCTCCAAGAGAGGTACGTACGTTCCTGAGCCTGAATTGCTTACAATGCAACAATGTACTAAAAGGGGATATATTTTACCATCCACAAACAGGACAGGGTATCCCAATTAAAGGTTTCTTTACTTGTAATCCACATTTTTTATTTATACCATCAATTGCCCCTGTGGCCTACTTAATGTGGGAGAATCCACACAACAGTTACGTGACAGGATCTCCCCACACAAAACAACAACCCAATGTGAACGACTCTCTTTTCCTTTTCCCTTCTACTATCGCAAAATGGATCACAAACTAATTATATTTAGATTCCAGGTTATGCAACAGATTCCACTTCACAGGAGAGGCATTATTAATTGTATCACATAGCTTAACGGAAGAGGCATACTGGATTTTCACCCTGCAAACCCAAGAACCCAAGGATCTCAGAGAGCTTGATTTCAGCAGCTTCATTTAAAGCACTAACCTTTTTTCTCTATTTTCTTGTGATTCATGGTGCAAATATTAACACTTGCTGTCTCTATGTTTTGGTTATAGAACCACTCTTAACCCATCTGAGAATATAGGATCTCCTCAATCACCGCTGGGTATACTACACCATTCTCTCCCACTTCATCAGTTATCCTGTCTTCCTCATTTTTCTTTCCTCTTGTCTCTCACCCCTTTTTTTCTCATAATTCATTTTTATTTCCATTTCTACTTTTAGTTTTAATTTTATTTTCTATCCTTTATTATTGTTTTACTTTAAATTTTATTTTAATTCTTTATTTTTTTGATATTTTTTATTTTTTGTTTTTCATCTTTTTCCCTTTTTCCCATGTTCTTAATTTTCATCCCGCTCTCATTTACACTGTTCCCTCTTTACTCAATTTGAGTTATCATTAGGGATGATCGAATACCAAAATATCTGACTCCGCGGATATCCGACGAATAGGTCTCCGCTATTCGACTATTTGCTATAAATAACAATATGCAATAGCGTGCTATCCGGAAGATCCCTGGAAGAGGGAGGGGACAATGCTAGAGAAGAGGAACCGAATGCACAGCTGAAGTTGATAGAAAGAAGGGTGCTGCAGCCTGCATGAAACCATGAATGAGGGGAAGACAGAGAAGCTCATGCATAACCGGCGCGCACCCCAATTATATAAATAGTCAGTGACTAGTTCATATACTGGTATAAATACAATTTTATTAGGTCCAAAAACACACACAACACACAAAAATGTCATAAAACCAATTAAAATGTGCAGAATAGCACAGGTACAAACACGTTCCCTCTGGGATCAGGTGAAAAAATTGCCATACATGAGATCATGCAAAAAACTGAGCATAATATACACAGAAAAAATATCTATACCGCCTGTATATGTATCAATGATTTTTACATAACTCATAGGTTAGTGATGTAAAACAGGTGAACAATAACAGCACATGTACCCCAAAAATCATAGGTAATGAATTGTCAGACCATAAATACACAATGTGCAGATATAATATATCCCTAGTGGTGGGACCTATAAAGTCACATGAATAAGCTGTGAATAGTAAGCCATTCAGGGAGTATCAATGGTGCCCAAGGTGTCCTGTAGGGCATAAATCCTCCAGAGTCAAACAATGGAATCTAATGATAACACAGCAAGGGTCATGTGGTGAATAGTCGTCACCTGGTTTGTCAGTCAAAGTATACTACCCGAAGTATAGAGCATGGAATAAGAGTCATGGCAACACCAGAGGGAGCGTAGCCGGCCCCACGCGTATCGCTGTGGACAGCTTCATCAGGGGAGGGTGTGGTTTAGATCATGTCGGGAGGTATAAATAGGAGCCCTAATTAATTCATTTAAAACAAGTGGTGAAGCAGTTAACATACCGTTGGTGGTTACTATGGACGTTGTATACACACAGGGATGGGCGCTGCCATAACCGGATATGATGTCATATCCCGAAACCCGGAAGTTACATCAAAACAGCCGGTTCAAGGAAAAACAGGCAGTATTCGCCCAAGAGGCGCAATGAGAGCTCCATGGATTAGATAGATACAGAGCATCATAAGTATATATGAAAAAGCATTCCGGATAAACAATATGCGGAGACATGGTTGTCGCCGCAACTGGAAGTGATGTCACACCCATAGCTGAATGTGTCTATGGGCCCTGCGCATGCTCCCAGAGGGTGCATGAAAATTGTCTACAATTCAGTACAAAACGTACATCAGTTACAAGAGCTCTGATCAAGTTAACAACAGTTTATTTACTATATGAGTGCAAGTGCCCGAGGGCAACACTACATGCAGGGATTGTCATGATTGGTATTAAATCCCACCGGTGTCCACAAATGCCCCAGTATACCAGTGCATATTATCAGGTAATGATCCCATAGTGGATATACGGTACCACATATTTTTATAAATGTAACCTCAGACAGATTAATACCACATAATGTGGATTTATCATAGGTACATAGTATCCCCATGTGATAATTCATTCAGAGTAGGATAAAGGAGAGGGAGAATCAATCAAGAATCAAGGAATGCCTTGATTGATTCTCCCTCTCCTTTCATTGAGGGTTATGTATAAATCCGCACTTGCGGTATTACTGATTGCAAAGGGGGTTATCCTACTCTGAATGAAGTATCACATTCAGCTATGAGCGTGACATCACTTCCGCTTGCTGTGACAACCATGTCTCTGCATATCGTTTATCCGGAATGCTTTTTCATGTATACTTATGATGCTCTGTATCTATCTAATCCATTGAGCTCTCATTGCGCCTCTCAGGCGAATACTGCCTGTTTTTCCTTGAAACGGCTGTTTTGATGTAACTTCCGGGTTTCGGAATTCCGGATATGACATCATATCCGGTTATGGCAACGCCCATCCCAGTTAACTGCTTCACCACTTGTTTTAAATGAATTAATTAAGGTTTCTATTTATACCTCCCCACATGGTCTAAACCACACCCTCCCCTGATGAAGCTGTCCACAGCGATACGCGTGGGGCTGGCCACGCTCCCCCTGGTATTGCCATGACTCTTATTCCATGCTCTATACTTCGGATAGTGTACTTTGACAAGCCAGGTGACGACTATTCACCACATGACCCTTACTGTGTTATCATTAGATTCCATTGTTTGACTCTGGTGGATTTATGCCCTACAGGACACCTTGGGCACCATTGATACTCCCTGAATGGCTTACTATTCACAGCTTATTCATGTGACTATATAGGTCCCACCACTAGGGATATATTATATCTGCACATTGTGTATTTATGGTCTGACAATTCATTACCTATGATTTTTTGGGGTACATGTGCTGTTATTGTTCACCTGTTTTACATCACTAACCTATGAGTTATGTAAAAATCATTGATACATATACATTAGGTGTAGATAATTTTTCTGCGTATATTATGCTCAGTTTTTTGCATGATCTCATGTATGGCAATTTTTTCACCTGATCCCAGAGAGAACGTGTTTGTACCTGTGCTATTCTGCACATTTTAATTGGTTTTATGACATTTTTGTGTGTTGTGTGTGTTATTGGACCTAATAAAATTGTATTTATACCAGTATATGAACTAGTCACTGACTATTTATATAATTGGGTTGCGCGCCGGTTATGCATGAGCTTCTCTGTTTTCCCCTCATTCATGGTTTCATGCAGGCTGCAGCACCCTTCTTTCTATCACCTTGAGCTGTGCATTCGGTTCCTCTTCTCTCCCAATGTCATTAGTTCAGGAACTGCAGAAAAGAAAAGCCCAATAGGGTCTTAAGACGTGACCGATATCGCTAGCGTGGGTACCTGCCCCAATCGGTTGCGCGACATGGGCAAATTGCTGCCCGTGGCGCACAAACATCGCTCAGACCCCTCACACTACTTACCTGCCCTGCGACGTCGCTGTGACCGTCGAACCGTCTCCTTTCTAAGGGGGCAGTTTGTTTAACGTCACAGCGACATCACTGATTCGCCACCCAATAGAAGCGGAGGGATGGAGATGAGCGGGATGTAACATCCCGCCCACCTCCTTCCTTCCGCATTGCGGGCGGGAGGCAGGTAAGGAGAGGTTCCTCGTTCCTGCGGTGTCACACGTACCGATGTGTGCTGCCGCAGGAACGAGGAACAACTTAGTTACTGCTGCAGCAACGATATTAGAGAATGGACCCCCATGTCACCGATGAGCGATTTTGCATGTTTTTGCAACGATCCAAAATCGCTCAAAGGTGTCATATGCAACGGCATCGCTAAAGCGACCGGATGTGCGTCACAAATTCCGTAACCCCAACGAGTTCGCTTGAGCGATGTCGCAGCGTGTAAAGCGGCCTTTAACCGATAAAATCACTTGTGTGTAAAAGTAAAGTCCACTCACCTAAAGCGGTTGTGCCAGTCACAACCCCTATAATAGCCGAAAAGGTGCTTAGCTGCAGCTCCCCGAGGGAGGCAATTCAGGTATACAGGAGAAAATGGGATTTTTGCCGCGCTCACACCACAATGCTCGTATGAATTTAATTTATGTCTTTTTTATTTTATTCTATGTAGGTACAAGGTCAATGCGTTTCACGGACTCAGGCCTTTCCATCAGGACAGCAGACCAAAAGAACATAAAAATAGTGATCCGAAGAGCTGGTATAAATACATATCATCAATGACGTTCATAGAACAACCCACCTTTAAAAAAGTTGGCGGGATCAATAACAGTTAAACATAACGGTACATAAATAATAAATGCATTGCATCAAAACACATCCACAGATGAATCAAGAAGCATAAAATTAAAAAATTTGTTGATATCCGCAAAATAAATTTGTTTTTGATGAGGTGTTTGCTTTCATTTGTTTTACTAAAAAAAAGGAAAAAAGAAAATAAATAGATATAAATTTCTTTCATTCAGTCTCAAACTCATATGCTAACAAGTGTGTCTTTTCAATGCACAACTGAAGGGAGCTCATTCCTATGTGATTAGATCACTAGTGCAAAGTGATACATGAATGAAAAGAGAAAAATGCAGAAAAAGTGTGGAGAAAGAACATTTTACAATTATTTATTTATTTATATCCAACACCTTCACAGTAGTAGTAGTAATATATACCAAAAGGTTAAAGTAAGTGGCCAATAATCAAAGAAAAAAAATAAAAAAATATAAAGAAATAACTCTGCTGCTAAAGTGGATGTGTCGCGGACGGGTGCCGCCTCCGCTGCGACAACCGGGGCTGCTCGAGTGACGCTCGGATCCGGGATCGTGTCTGGGGCTCGAGTGGTGACCGGACCCGGGGCTCGTGCAACCGTCCGTCCTCGCAACAGTGAAAAAGGGGGGTATTTAAAGGGGAGGTTGTCTGTGACGCCACCCGTGGGTTGCCGTGATGGGATGGTAGCACCGCCGCTGCCTTTCGGGGCTGGCGTCCGGGACCGATGGTGTGGGGGAAGCAAGGTGGTATCCCCTCCACGGGTAGGGGGAGGTGTAGTCCCGGGGCCCAGGTGTCGGTAGGGAGCAGTGCTGGGGCGCTGTCGGCAGGTCGGACTGGATGACACCGGTGTACTCACAATTAGGAAGAATTCAAACAGAGTCTGCATTGTAAACCAAGGCCAGATACTGAATGCCTCTGGAGGGGTGTGCTGGTCCTGCACACGGGCTGGCAAGGTAGGGACCCTTCCTCCTGCACTTGTGTCTTGCTGTTTGTTGATTAAACCCGCTTGGAACGGGAAAAAAACGCTCCCCTGCAGCTTTGTATGCAGAGGGAGCTGTTGCCCGCAAACTCTGACCCGTGGGATTTCAATGGGTTCTTGGCGGACACCCTATCCCACGCGTTGAGCTGCCGGTCTGCTCTAGCTGGGCTTCTCTCTTTGGAAACAAGGCCTGGTACCTTGTCCCACTGGTCAATTAACAAGGGGCTTGAGGCTTGCCTCGTCCTAGGACCAGGTACCCCGCCTGTGCACAGCCTCCGGACCTGATTCCAGTCGTCGGTACCGGCGGGCTACAACCCTGCCCCAGTCCACTTCAGGTCTCCCGCGATTGGATCTCCATTGCCTGTGGCCCTACAATGTCAACTGCCACCTAGTCGGTCCTCATGTGGTCCAAGGGCTCCGACCCTGACCACACTGCACTTCAGCCCCTGTCACTGACTGCTCCTTCTACTATCCACTCAAACTCCCCTTCCAACTGAAACTCAACCGAAACTGACTGCTTTCCACCCCTTGTCACCTCAAGACCCCTAGGTGGACATTCCCATCCGCCTGGTCCCGTCCACTAGTGTGTCCTGGCTGTCATGGGGGGGCGAATAGGATTTGTGGCTGGTGTTCCTATGTGTGGGATGTGTGGTGTTAATTCCCAAGGAGGAGGCGATTCCTGTACTCTTGGTGGGGGGTACAGTCATCTGTGACTACCTGGTTTTGCCAGGGTGTCACACATGTGCTGAACGATTTCATTTAAGAACTAAATAATATAAAGGTTGGAATATTGCTTTAATCCCAGCGCTAAATTCTTCCTGTGAAAAAGTAAAGAAAAAGGATCAAGTGCCAGATAGATGCCATGTGCGCAGTGCTTCAAGAGCCATCACACAAAGACGTATCCAGGACATGGGCTACAACTGTCACATGCCTTGTGTCAAGTCACTCATGATCAATAGACAACGCCAGAAGCGTCTTACCTGGACCAAGGAGAAAAAGAACTGGACTGTTGCTCAGTGTTGTTTTTGGATGAAAGTAAATTTTGTAAACCAAGGTCCCAGAGTCTGGAGGAAGAGTGGAGAGGCACACAATCTAAGCTGCTTGAGATCTAGTGTGAAGTTTCCACAATCAGTGTTGGTTTGGGGAGCCATGTCATCTGCTGGTGTAGGTCCACTGTGTTTTATCAAGACCAAAGTCAGTGCAGCCATCTACCAGGAAATTTTAGAGCACTTTATGCTCCCCTCTGCGTACAAACTTTTTTTTTTCATTTTCCAGCAGGACTTGGCACCTGTTCACACTGCCAAAAGTACCAATACCTTGTTTAATAACAACAGCATCACTGTATTTGATTGGCCAGCAAACTTGCTTGACCTAATCCCCATAATCTATGAAGTATTGTCAAGAGGAAGATGAAAGACATCAGACCCAACAATGCAGAAGAGCTGAAGGCTCCTATCAAAGCAACCTGGGCTTCCATAACACCTCAGCAGTGCCACAGGGTGATCCCCTTCATGCCACACCGCATAGATGCAGTAATTCATGCAAATAGAACCCCAACCAAGTATTGAGTGCATTTACTGTACAGACTTTTCAGTAGGCACCAACATTTCTGAGTTTAAAATCATTTTTTCAGTTGGCCTAATATAATATTCTAATTTTCTGAGATAATGACTTTTGGGTTTTCATTGGCTGTAAGCCATAATCGTCAACATTAACAGAAATAAACACTTGAAATAGATCATTCTGTGTGTAATGACTCTATATAATATATGTGTTTCCCTTTTTTATTGAGTTACTGAAATAAATTAACTTTTTGATGATATTCTAATTGATTCACCTGTATCTCTGGGTGAGACAGTATTTGATTGTGGTAAATTAATGCAAGTTTGTGAACTGTTGTGCTGCATCGGAGGAGAGCCCAGATTTGCACACATATTATTGTTCCAGATTCCAGGAGGTTAATAGGTAATCAACAGCTTGTTCAGACAGGTGAGCCAGTAGATAAATTTATAGTATATGTAATTGGCACGTACTGCTGTATCATTACACCTCATACACTGAGAAACCGGCTCTAATCTATTGTGGTGGCATGTTCTTTTCCTGCTGAGTGTTCCTCCCTCTTTATGATTTGTTACCTCATACAGGGAGAATACTCACTCCCAGAGAAAAATATCCAGTACCCACTTGTTTTTTACAGAAGATAAATTAATAGCTACCAAAAATTTTGATTGCTAACTAGAGTTGAGCGCGGTTCGAGGTTCTCCAGTTCACGGTTCAAGTGGTTTTGGGGGCTGTTCTAGATCGAACTAGAACTCGAGCTTTTTGCTAAAAGCTCAATAGTTCGAGTTACGTTCAAGAACGGTTCTAGCAGCAAAAGCTCGCTGGCAGCCTGCGGTAAGCTGGTAACCAAGATAAACATCGGGTATCCAAGCAAAGCTCTTTGTTTAGTAACCCGATATTTATCCTGGTTACGCGTGCAGGGAGCCGACACTTCCCCGCTCAGCTTGCTATGCCCCCTCCTGCACTCAGCATGTACACACACACAAAAACACACACTCACACTCACCTGTCCCCAGCCATGCAGTCCCCGGCACTGGCGTCCTCAGCGCACATGGCCCCGCTAAGCTCCACCAACTTCGCACCCGCACACATTACCTCGCTAGGCTCCGCCCACCTCGCACCCGCACACATTACCCCGCAAGGCTCCGCCCACCTCGCACCCGCACACATTACCTCCTAGGCTCCGCCCACCTCGCACCCGCACACATTACACCGCTAGGCTCCGCCCACCTCGCACCCACACACATTACCTCGCTAGGCTCCGCCCACCTTGCATTACACACATGGCCCCGCTTGGCTCCGCCCACCTCGCACCCGCACACATTACCCCACTAGGCTCCGCCCACCTCGCACCCGCACACATTACCCTGCTACGCTACGCCCACCTCGCACTGCACACATAGCCCCGCTAGGCTCCGCCCACCTCGCACCCACACACATTACCTTGCTAAGCTCCGCCCACCTCGCACCCACACACATTACACCGCTAGGCTCCGCCCACCTCGCACCCGCACACATTACCTTGCTAGGCTCCGCCCACCTTGCACCACACACATAGCCCTGCTAGGCTCCGCCCACCTCGCACCACACACATTACCCCGCTAGGCTCCGCCCACCTCGCACCCGCACACATTACCCTGCTACGCTCCGTCCACCTCGCACCGCACACATAGCCCCGCTAGGCTCCGCCCACCTCGCACCTGCACACATTACCTCGCTAGCCTCCGCCCACCTCGCACCCGCACACATTACCTCACTAGGCTCCGCCCACCTCGCACCCGCACACATTACCTCGCTAGGCTCTGCCCACCTCGCACCCGCACACATTACCTCGCTAGGCTACGCCCACCTTGCACCGCACACATTACCTCGCTAGGCTACGCCCAGCTCGCATCTCACACATGGCCCCGCTCAGCTTACCTGCGGTGATGAAGTCCCGCCCTCCCGACCTCAGCGCTGACACGGTCTTCCATGGCTGCCGCTTCACATCTGTCACTGCGGCCCGAGACTGTCACTAGCGGTGACGTCACGGGCCGCTCGCGATACTTGGCTGTGAAGGTGATTGAAGTCAGTGTGCAGTATCAGCAGTGCAGGAGATCAGTGCAGGAAATGTACCTCGCTGACAGCAGCACTTGTCATGCCCTGCAGTGACCTGGGCTGACCTTCTGATGTTAGCTCATGTCACTGCATTGCTCTCCCAGCCAATGGGGAAGATTCTCTTCTTCATTGACTGGGACAGTGACTATGGTATGGATCGTCATGGGAACCGCTTGGTTTACAGCAGACCTGGATTTGTTTTTCTTTCTAATAAATTGGTTAAAGAGGGAATGTGTTGGGGAGTGTTTTTTCAAATAAAAATGTGTTTGTCGTCTATTTTTTTTTATTACTGAATGGGTTGGTGATGTCGGGTATCTGGTAGATGCCTGACCTCACCAACCCCAGGACTTGATGCCAGGTGACACTACACATCTGGTATTAACCCCATATATTACCCCGTTTGCCACCGCACCAGGGCACGAGATGAGCTGGGGCAAAGCACCAGGATTGGCACATCTAATGGATGCGCCACTTCTGGGGCGGCTGTGGCCTGCTATTTTTAGGCTGGGGAGTGTCCAATAGCAGTGGACCTCCCTAGTCTGAGAATATCAGACCCCAGCTGTCTGCTTTACCTTGGCTGGTGGTCTAATTTTGGGGGGACCCCTAAGTGTTTGTTTTTTTTAATTATTTATTTAATTTAAAATAACAGCGTGGGGTGCCCTCAGTTTTGGATTACCAGCCAAGGTGAAGCTGCCAGCTGTGGTCTGCAGGCTGCAGCCGTCTGCTTTACCCTAGCTGGCTACAAAAATAGGGGGAATCCCACGTCATTTTTTTTTTTAATTTATTTATTTATTTTGGTAAATACAAGGCTAAACACCCCTTAGTGCCACATGAAAGGCACCAAAGGGTGCAAAATTACAAAATGCAGGAGAGTGGGACATTATGTGTCTTTCTGCCATTATAATGACAGAAAAGACTGATATGAAGTGTACAAGCACAAGAAAATCACCAGAGCACACTACGCTGTGAAAGGCAGTAGAAAATGGCGCTGGAGTAAACATGTGACCGCCTCATGTAGGGTGAAGCTATGGATCCTGGTTAAATGTATGTATTTTCCCTCCTTCAGATTTTTGGCAGTACGCCAAAAAAACGGAAGGCACACGGATGACAAACAGATGACATACGGACCGCATACGTGTCCCGCTCCCGATGCCTCGGCACCACTCCTTACCCACTGATCCGGTCACACCTGCACGGCACCGCTCCTTACCCACTGATCCGGTCCACCGGTCACGTCTGCCGCTCCCGCTCTTGCTTTCCTGTGTCCTGTCCCCAGTCTCATGTGTCTGACTCATGCTTCAGTATAGGGTCGGGCCGTGCCCACTCACCTGGTCTTATGGGCCCAGCACTGCTGCAGCATGATATGACATGAGGCTATGCTGGGTGTATAAGACTGGCCTTTCCATGTGGGCGGGGCCTGATCAACGTGTCTTGTAAGCCTTGTTTTGAAAGCTAGGTGCTCAGGTCTCCCTTGTGCTGTGTCCTGTGATCATACTATTGCCTGACATTCCTACTCGGCACCTGTGCTAGATTCCTGCACTGTCTCCAGGAACTCTGAAGCCCCAGTGACTGTTCTACCCGTCCCCTGTGGGACGCAGTCCCTGCCATGCTAGTGCTCCGGCTACCGTGCACCCAGGCCTCCGGTGGGGTGCACGGCCCAGTGGATCCACCACCTGGACCTAACAATACGGAACGGAAACAGATGCCACACGGATGCACCCGTGAAAAAAACGGACCGTTTTTTGCAAACCGCAAAAACTGATCGGTCGTGTGAATGTAGCCTTATTCTAATCTGCCATTTATAAACAGCAGGCAGAAATAAGTGAATAGCGCCCCCCAGCATCAAAAAATCTCCGGGGTTTCAGGGGGTAGTTGAGACCCTGGAGATCATGATTCAGGTCGGTTTGTCCGGTCCCCGCTCACGTGATCACCGGTATACACCGTATACCGGTGATCACGTTACAGTAAATGACAGTGCAGGTGAAAAATTATTTATTTATCTCCCATCTGGCATGAACAAACATGTCAGATGGGAGATAAATCTCCTCCCCGGTCCCCCGGTGTCGCCAAAGTGCCCCCCCGACCCCCTTACAGAAAATTCAAGATGGCCGCGCACACAGCAGCGCGCCGGCCGCATTCACCCTACTCCTCTGATTTCTGTTGCATGTGCCATGTCACATGCGACAAAGAACTCCTCCCCAGGCCACCCCCTATAACCCCAACGGTGTTCCCCGGTGTCCCACGGTACCTGTGCAGCGTTGATCCCCCGTGGCCCCCTCCTTCACAATAGACGCTGGCGCATGCACAGAGCGGCTGTCAGCTCAAGTTACTGTGTTCAGACACAGTGAGTGGTGGTATCCATGCATCTGTAAGCTACTGCAATGCCCTGCTTATGAGGTAAGGAACATAATTGATCAGGAGAGCTATACTATATTTCCAAATGGAGGGATTTGCTTTTATAGTTGCCCTGCTGAACGACTACCAAACATGAGAGTCCGTTATACGCCACAAGAAAACACATCTAAATAGCGAGCTCTGTTGTTTAGTATTCATTCAGCTGGATAACTGGACTTAAAGGGGTATTCCATCTCCAAGATCCTATCCCCAATATATAGTAGGTGGAATAGCAATAATATCAGCAAATACCAATATTTGGAAATGTAGAATAGTTCTCCTGATTAGGCATGCCCTTACCTCATGAGCAGGGCATTGCAGCTTTGGTAGCAACAGTTATGACTTGGACTCTGCTGCTGTGGACCCGGGGAGAGTGGGTGCAGATTCATTGCACCCACACTCCTCACATGGAGGGTCTGCACTCCTAGAAAATGGGGGATACGTTCCCTGAGCGTGTCCCCCCATATTCTAGACCGTCCAGAGTCATCGTGGGACCCCTTTATTTTTTTTTCTTACAATAAATTGGTGAAAGAGGGAGTGTTTTTTCAAATACATTTTTTTCTTCGTCTATTTGTTTTGTTAGTACTGACAGTTTGTGATGTCGGGTATCTGATAGACGCCATGACATCACAAACTGCTGTGCTTGATGTCAGGTGACTTTACAGCTAGTATCAACCCCATTTATTACCCCGCTTGCCACTGCACTAGGGCACGGGATGAGCTGGGGTGAAGCGCCAGGATTGGCGCATCTAGTGTATGCGCCAATTCTGGGACGCCTGTTGCCTGCTATTTTTAAGCTGTGAAGGGCCAATAACTATGGACCTTCCAACCCTGAGAATACCAGACCACAGCTGTCCGCTTTACCTTGGCTGGTGATCCAATTTGTGGGGGACCCTACTTTTTTTTGTAATTATTATTATTTATAAAATAATTAAAAAAAAGAGCCTGGGGGGGACCTCCACATTGGATCCCCAATAGAGTTGAGCGCGGTTCTAGGTTTGAGGTTCTCCAGTTCTAGGCTCGAGTGATTTTGGGGGCTGTTCGAGATCGAACTAGAACTCGAGCTTTTTGCAAAAGCTCGATAGTTCTAGATACGTTCGAGAACGGTTCTAGCAGCAAAAAGCAGGGCTTTTTACAGCTACAGTGTGCAGGAGCCATCGCTGGCAGCCTGCCAGAAGCTGGTAACCAAGATAAACATCGGGTATCCAACCAAAGCGCTTTGGTTAGTAACCCGATGTTTATCTTAGTTACGTGCAGGAAGCCCACACTTCCCCGCTCAGCTCGCTCTGCCCCCTCCTGCCCGCAGCATGTACACATACATACACACACACACACACACACACACACATGGTCCCACTCGGCTTACCTGCGGTGATGAAGTCCCGCAATCCCGACCTCAGCGCTGTCACTGTCCTCCATGGCAGCCGCTTGTCACATCACCTTCTCTCGCTTCCGACCCGAGACTGACTAGCGGTGACGTCACGGGCCTCTCGCGATGCTTGGCTGTGAAGGCGCCGGTCATTGAACTCAGTGACAGGGGCTGTCAGTGTGCTGGAGATCAGCGCAGGTAATGTACCTCGCTGACAGCAGCACTTGTCATCACCTGCAGTGACCTGGGCTGACCCATTGATGTTAGCTCAGGTCACTGCACTGCTCTCAGAGCCAATGGGGAACATCCTGCTCTTCATTGACTGGGACATTGTGGATCATCATGGCAACCCCTTGGATTACGCCAGACCTGGATTTGTTTTTCTTTCTAATAAATTGGTTAAAGAGGGAATGTTTTGGGGAGTGTTTTTTCAAATAAAAATGTTTGTCGTCTATTTTTTTTTATTACTGACTGGGTTGGTGATGTCGGGTATCTGATAGACGCCTGACCTCACCAACCCCAGGGCTTGATGCCAGGTGACATTACACATCTGGTATTAACCCTATATATTACCCCGTTTGCCACCGCACCAGGGCACGAGATGAGATGCTATTTTTAGGCTGGGGAGTGTCCAATAGCAGTGGACCTCCCTAGTCTGAGAATATCAGACCCCAGCTGTCTGCTTTACCTTGGCTGGTGATCCAATTTTGGGGGGACCCCTACATGGTTTTTTTTTTTAATTATTTATTTAATTTAAAATAACAGCGTGGGGTGCCCTCCGTTTTGGATTACCAGCCAAGGTGAGGTTGCCAGCTGTGGTCTGCAGGCTGCAGCCGTCTGCTTTACCCTAGCTGGCTACAAAAATAGGGGGAACCCTACGTCATTTTTTTTTTCATTTTTTTGGCTAAATACAAAGCTAAGCACCCCTTAGTGCCACATGAAAGGCACTAAAGGGTGCAAAATTACAAAATGCAGGAGAGTGGGACATTATGTGTCTTTCTGCCATTATAATGACAGAAAAGACTGATATGAAGTGCACAAGCACAAGAAAATCACCAGAGCGCTCTACGCTGTGAAAAGCAGTAGAAAATGGCACTGGAGTGAACATGTGACCGCCTCATGTAGGATGAAGCTATGGATCCTGGGTAAATTTATGCATTTACCCTCATTCAGTTTTTTTGCACTACACAAAAAAAACGGAAGGCACATGGATGACAAACAGATGACATACGGACCGTCTACGGAACGGAAACGGATGCCACACGGATGCACCCGTGAAAAAAAATGGACTGTTTTTTGCAGACCACAAAAATGGATGGGTCATGTTAATGTAGCCTTATTCTGATCTGCCGTTTATAAACAGCAGGCAGAAATAAGTGAATAACGCCCCCCAGCGTCAGAAAATCTCCGGGGTTTCATGGCTAGCTGAGACCCTGGAGATCATGATTCAGGACGGTTTTTCCGGTCCCCGCTCACGTGATCACAGGTATACACCGTACACCGATGATCACGTTACAGTAAATGAAAGCGCCGGTAAAAAATTATTTATTTCCCATCTGGCATGAACAAACACTTCTCCACTTCTTCTCCACTTCTTCTCCACTTCTCCACTTTTTCTCCACTTTTTCTCCACTTTTTCTACATTTTTTCTCCACTTTTTCTACATTTTTTCTCCACTTTTTTTCCACTTTTTCTCCACTTTTTCTCCATTTTTTTCTCCACTTTTTCTCCACTTTTTCTCCACTTTTTCTACATTTTTTCTCCACTTTTTCTCCATTTTTTCTCCACTTTTTCTCCACTTTTTCTCCACTTTTTCTCCACTTTTTCTACATTTTTTCTCCACTTTTTCTACATTTTTTCTCCATTTTTTCTCCACTTTTTCTCCACTTTTCTCCACATTTTCTCCACTTTTTCTCCACTTTTTCTACATTTTTTCTCCACTTTTTCTACATTTTTTTCTCTACTTTTTCTCCATTTTTTCTCCATTTTTTCTCCATTTTTTTCTCCACTTTTTCTCCACTTTTTCTCCACTTTTTCTCCATTTTTTCTCCACTTTTTCTCCATTTTTTCTCCACTTTTTCTCCACTTTTTCTCCACTTTTTCTCCGTTTTTTCTCCATTTTTTTCTCCACTTTTTCTCCACTTTTTCTCCACTTTTTCCTCCACTTTTTCTCCATTTTTTCTCCACTTTTTCTCCATTTTTTCTCCACTTTTTCTCCACTTTTTCTCCATTTTTTCTCCACTTTTTCTCCACTTTTTCTCCACTTTTTCTCCACTTTTTCTACATTTTTTCTCCACTTTTTCTACATTTTTTCTCCACTTTTTCTCCACTTTTTCTCCACATTTTCTCCATTTTTTTCTCAGCTTTTTCTCCACTTTTTCTCCACTTTTTCTCCATTTTTTCTCCACTTTTTCTCCATTTTTTCTCCACTTTTTCTCCACTTTTTCTCCACTTTTTCTCCATTTTTTCTCCACTTTTTCTCCACTTTTTCTCCACTTTTTCTCCATTTTTTCTCCACTTTTACTCCATTTTTTCTCCACTTTTTCTCCACTTTTTCTCCACTTTTTCTCCATTTTTTCTCCACTTTTTCTCCACTTTTTCTCCACTTTTTCTCCATTTTTTCTCCACTTTTTCTCCACTTTTTCTCCACTTCTCCATTTTTTCTCCATTTTTTTCTCCACTTTTTCTCCACTTTTTCTACATTTTTTCTCCACTTTTTCTACATTTTTTCACCACTTTTTCTCCACTTTTTCTCTACTTTTTCTCCATTTTTTCTCCATTTTTTCTACATTTTTTCTCCACTTTTTCTCCACTTTTTCTCCACATTTTCTCCATTTTTTTCTCAGCTTTTTCTCCACTTTTTCTCCACTTTTTCTCCATTTTTTCTCCACTTTTTCTCCATTTTTTCTCCACTTTTTCTCCACTTTTTCTCCACTTTTTCTCCTTTTTTTCTCCACTTTTACTCCATTTTTTCTCCACTTTTTCTCCACTTTTTCTCCATTTTTTCTCCACTTTTTCTCCACTTTTTCTCCACTTTTTCTCCATTTTTTCTCCACTTTTTCTCCACTTTTTCTCCACTTCTTCTCCATTTTTTCTCCATTTTTTTCTCCACTTTTTCTCCACCTTTTCTACATTTTTTCTCCACTTTTTCTACATTTTTTCTCCACTTTTTCTCCACTTTTTCTCCACATTTTCTCCATTTTTTTCTCAGCTTTTTCTCCACTTTTTCTCCACTTTTTCTCCATTTTTTCTCCACTTTTTCTCCATTTTTTCTCCACTTTTTCTCCACTTTTTCTCCACTTTTTCTCCATTTTTTCTCCACTTTTACTCCATTTTTTCTCCACTTTTTCTCCACTTTTTCTCCACTTTTTCTCCATTTTTTCTCCACTTTTTCTCCACTTTTTCTCCACTTTTTCTCCATTTTTTCTCCACTTTTTCTCCACTTTTTCTCCACTTCTTCTCCATTTTTTCTCCATTTTTTTCTCCACTTTTTCTCCACTTTTTCTACATTTTTTCTCCACTTTTTCTACATTTTTTCACCACTTTTTCTCCACTTTTTCTCTACTTTTTCTACATTTTTTCTACATTTTTTCTCCACATTTTCTCCACTTTTTCTCCACTTTTTCTACATTTTTTCACCACTTTTTCTCCACTTTTTCTCTACTTTTTCTACATTTTTTCTACATTTTTTCTCCACATTTTCTCCACTTTTTCTACATTTTTTCTCCACTTTTTCCCCACTTTTTCTCCACTTTTTCTCCGTTCTTTTTCTATGGTCGGTCTACCCATTAGCTCTGCCATGCATATTGTAGCTCTACACCTACTGCACATGTTACTTTATGATTGACATCTCTTTCATACCAGAGCTGTCTAAGCCTACTCTGACCCCATATTTGTCATTACTATATTTTCCTTGTACTGTATTATGACATTTGTATCATGTGTTTCATTTCTTGCTGTGTTCCAATTTTTTTGCTGCATCCCAATTGTACCTCTACATTGTTCGAGTTTATGTTATTGTTCTCTCACTCTTATGTGATACTGATTATTGTCATTTTTCATGATTACATGCAGATAAGTCCAATCTGACGAAGGCTCAGGCCGAAACGTCATTTGTAACTTGTTTTGGACAAAAACATATATGCTTCTGAAAATTTTTTTTTTCTTAATACGGACCAATAAAGAGTGATTTTGCATTACTATCCGTTGTGACTTACTGACTTAGTCTGAGAGATTTAGAGTGCCGAGGTTACTCACTAATTTTATCTATTATTACCTCTGAGCACCTATATACCAGTGAGCAGAGCTTCCTCTACAGTAGTTCTCCTGATTAGGCATGCCCTTACCTCATGAGCAGGGCATTGCAGCTTTGGTAGCAACCATTACGACATGGACTCTGCTGCTGTGGACCCGGGGAGAGTGAGTGCAGATTCATTGCACCCACACTCCTCACATGAAGGGTCCGCACTCCTAGAAAATGGGGGATACGTTCCCTGAGTGTCTCCCCCCCATATTCTAGACGGTCCAGAGTCGTCGTGGGACCCCTTTATTTTTTTTCTTACAATAAATTGGTGAAAGAGGAAATGTTTTGGGGACTGTTTTTTCAAATAAATTTCTTTTGTCGATTTTTTGTTTTTGTTAGTACTGACAGTTTATGATGTTGGGTATCTAATAGACGCCATGACATCACAAACTGCTGGGCTTGATCTCAGGTGACTTTACAGCTAGTATCAACCCAATTTATTACCCCGTTTGCCAATGCACCAGGGCACGGGATGAGCTGGGGTGAAGCGCCAGGTTTGGCGCATCTAGTGGATGCGCCACGTCTGGGGTGCCTGCGGCCTGCTATTTTTAGGCTGTGAAGGCCCAATAACTATGGACCTTCCCACCCTGAGAATACCAGACCACAGCTGTCCGCTTTACCTTGGCTGGTGATCCAATTTGGAGGGGACCCTACTTTTTTTGTGTAATTATTAATATTTATAAAATAATTATAAAAAAAGAGCCTGGGGGGACCTCCACATTGGATCCCCAACCACGGTAAAGCTGCCAGCTGTGGTTTTCAGGCTACAGCCGTCTGCTTTACCCTAGCTGGCTATCAAAAATGGGGGGACCCAACGTCATTTTTTTTTTAACTATTTTTTAAATAGAAAAAATTAATAGGCTTCCCTGTATTTTGATTGCCAACCAAGGTAACGACAGGCAGATGGGGGTGGCAACCCATAGCTGTCTGCTTTATCTGCGCTGAGAATCAAAAATACCGCGGAGCGCTATGTCATTTTTTTTAAAGATTTATTTTCACAGCACTGTGATGTCCAGCAATCAAAATACAGGGAAGCCCATTTTGTTTTTAGTTATTTAAATAAATAATTAAAAAAAATATATATGGGCTCCCGCTGCATTTTTTGTATTGCTAGCTAAGGGTAATCCAAGCAGCTACTGGCTGCTAACCCCCACTGCTTGGTGTTACCTTCACTGGCAATGGAAAATCCAGGGAAGCATTTTTTAATTTTTTGGCCAAAAAACTACAAAAAAAGGACGTGAGCTTCGCCATATTTTTGTATGCTAGCCAGGTATAGCAGGCAGGTGCTGGAAGAGTTGGATACAGCGCCAGAAGATGGCGCTTCTATGAAAGTGCCATTTTCTTAGGCGGCTGCAGACTGCAATTCGCAGCAGTGGGGCCCAGAAAGCTCAGGCCAACCTGTGCTGCGTATTTTAATCCCCAGCTGCCTAGATGTACCTGGCTGGACACAAAAATGGAGCGAAGCCTACGTCATTTGTTTTCTAATTATTTCATGAAATTCATGAAATAATAAAAAAAGGGCTTCCCTTTATTTTTGGTTCCCAGCCGGGTACAAATAGGCAACTGGGGGTTGGGGGCAGCCGTACCTGCCTGCTGTACCTGGCTAGCATACAAAAATATGGCGAAGCCCACATAATTTTTTCAGCAAAAAACTTCTGCATACAGTCCTGGATGGAGTATGCTGAGTATGCTGAGCCTTGTAGTTCTGCAGCTGCTGTGTGACTGTATGGAGAAGAGCAGACAGCAGCTGCAGAACTACAAGGCTCAGCATACTCCATCCAGGACTGTATGCAGAAGTTTTTTGCCCACCAAAAAAATGACGTGGGCTTCGCCATATTTTTGTATGCTAGCCAGGTACAGCATGCAGCTACGGGCTGCCTCCAACCCCCAGTTGCCTATTTGTACCCGGCTGGGAACCAAAAATATAGGGAAGCCCTTTTTTTTTTAATTATTTCACTTATTTCATGAAATAATTAAAAAACAAATGACGTGGGCTTCGCCCCATTTTTGTGTTCAGCCGGGTACAACTAGGCAGCTGGGGATTGGAATCCGCAGCACAGGTTAGCCCGAGGTTTCTGGGCGCCTCTGCTGCGAATTTCAGTCCGCAGCCGTCCCAGAAAATGGCGCTCACATAGAAGCGCCATCATCTGGCGCTGTATCCAACTCTTCCAACAGCCCTGGAGCCAGGTGGCTTGTTGGGTAATCATGAGTTAATACTGGCTTTGTTTTACTAGCCAGTATTAAGCCAGAGATTCTTAATGTCAGGCACGTTTGACCCGGCCATTAAGAATCTCCAATAAAGGGTTAAAAAAAAGACACCACACAGAGAAAAAATACTTTAATAGAAATAAATACACAGACACATTAGAGACTCCATCTTTATTACCCCCTGTCAGCCCAATAAATCCCCAATAAACCAGCGCTGATAAGAGGTTTTTAATAGAGGCTTAAATTATAAGCAGCAATTTCAGCGTTCCAAGTGCCTTTAAATGAATTTGAAGAAACTGCACTTCAGGATTGTAGTGAGGATTGTAGTGAGGATGAGGTGCCCCAGCCCATCATGGGCTGGGGCACCTCATCCTCACTACAATCCTCACTAGTGTAGTAGTAGTGACGATTGTAGTGAGGATGAGGTGCACCAGCCCATCATGGGCTGGGGCACCTCATCCTCACTACAATCCTCACTAGTGTAGTAGTAGTGACGATTGTAGTGAGGATGAGGTGCACCAGCCCATCATGGGCTGGGGCACCTCATCCTCACTACAATCCTCACTAATGTAGTAGTAGTGACGATTGTAGTGAGGATGAGGTGCACCAGCCCATCATGGGCTGGGGCACCTCATCCTCACTACAATCCTCACTACAATCGGGAAGCAGCGTGCAGCCTTCACTCCGTGAGTGATTAGTGCTGCTAGCGGTAACAGCGGTAACGCTGACAGACGCGTTACCATAGCAACGGTGCTCCCGGAGCCGTGGTTAGCGGTGACGTCACCGCTAACTGCATTGCTATGGCAACGGTGATCTCTGTTAATGACCGGCTGTGTCAGCCGGTCTGTAACGGAACAGGGAGTCGACCGTGTGCTAGAGCATACCGCCGGTACACGGCGATACACAAATGTGCACCGTGTACCGGAGAGATGCACTCGCAGGTCCTACATGATGTGTCATAGTCATGTGACCAGTCTGTAGCCAATGAGATAATAGCCACGTGACTGGTCACATGGCTATTTTGACGTCACGATAGGTCCTGCTTCTCTGCTGGCAGTGCTGGTCACTGGGAGGATTCAGCGATCATCGGATGGAATAGCTGCAGGAGACAGAGTGCAGGAGGGATCGCGGGGACCGGTAAGTGTTATGGCAATGTTTATTAACTGTTTGTGTACATTTATCATGCATTTTTATGTGTTTGTGATTGCCTCCCATTATAGCCTATAGGTTCGAGTTTGGTTCGTCGAACGTTCGACGAACCGAACTCGAACGGGACCCCTGTTCGGCGAACCGACCTCGAGCCGAACCGCGACTGGTTTGCTCATCTCTAATCCCCAACCATGGTAAAGCTGCCAGCTGTGGTTTTTTATCCTACAGCCTTCTGCTGTACCCTAGCTGGCTATCAAAAATGGGGAGACCCCACGTCATTTTTTTTAAACTATTTTTTTAAATAAAAAAAATTAATGGGCTTCCCTGTATTTTGATTGCCAGCCAAGGGGGTGGCAACCCGTAGCTGTCCACTTTATCTGCGCTGAGAATCAAAAATATCGCTGAGTGCTACGTCATTTTTTTAATGATTAATTTTTACAGCACTGTCATTTCAGGCAATCAAAATACAGGGAAGCCATATTTTTTTTTAGTTATTTAAATAAATAATTAAAAAAATATATATGGGCTCCCGCTGCATTTTTTGTATTTCTAGCTAAGGGTAATCCAAGCAGCTACTGGCTGCTAACCCTTACTGCTTGGTGTTACCTTCACTGGCAATGGAAAATCCAGGGAAGCATTTTTTTTGCCAAAAAACTAAAAAAAAAATGACGTGGGCTTCGCCATATTTTTGTATGCTAGCCAAGTACAGCAGGCAGGTACGGGCTGCCCGTAACCCCCAGCTGCCTATTTGTACCCGGCTGGGAACTAAAAATATAGGGAAGCCCTTTTTTAATTATTTCATGAATTTCATGAAATAATTAAAAAAAAAAAAACGACTTGGCTTCGCTCCATTTTTGTGTCCAGCCGGGTACAACTAGGCAGCTGGGGATTGGATCTGCAGCACAGGTTAGCCCGAGGTTTCTGGGCCCCTCTGCTGCGAATTGCAGTCCGCAGCCGCCCCAGAAAATGGCGCTCTCATAGAAGCGACATCATCTGGCGCTGTATCCAACTCTTCCAACAGCCCTGGAGCCGGGTGGCTTGTTGGGTAATCATGAGTTAATACTAGCTATGTTTTACTAGCTAGTATTAAGCCAGAGATTCTTAATGTCAGGCACGTTTGACCCAGCCATTAAGAATCTCCAATAAAGGGTTATAAAAAAAACACCACACAGAGAAAAAATACTTTAATAGAAATAAATACACAGACACACTTAGAGACTCCATCTTTATTACCCCCTGTCACCCCTCCACGATCCGTGGTCTTCTGTCTTCTTTCTCCTTCAACACATGCAGCTCTGTCTGCTCCATCAGACAGCACTGCATGGGAGAAAGGACGCTGTGCTCCGTGCAGAAATCACTCTGTGAGAGTGACCACAGGCTCCCGACTCTAAGCGGTAACGGTACTCCGATCACGTGATTCCGGTGCCGCTGCGTGCTGGTAGCGGGACGTCCCCGTCACCGCTACCAAGCGAGTTGCTATGGCAACGGTGATCTCTGTTATTGACTGTCTGTGTCACCGGTCAGGAGCCGGCTTCTGCGGACGCTGGTAACTACGGTAAACATTGGGTAACCAAGAAGCCCTTTCTTTGGTTACCCGATGTTTACCTTCGTTACCAGCGTCCGCCGCTGTCACGTTGTCAGTGCCGGCTCCTGCTGCCTGCACACATAGCCAGACTACACATCGGGTAAAATTAACCCGATGTGTACTCTGGCTAGGAGTGCAGGGAGCCAGCGCTAAGCGGTGTGCACTGGTAACCAAGGTAAATATCGGGTTGGTTACCCGATATTTACCTTAGTTACCAAGCGCAGCATCGCTTCCACGCGTCGCTGCTGGTTGGTCACTGGTCACTGGTTGCTGGTGAGATCTGCCTGACAGCTCACCACCAACCCGTGTAGCGAGGCTCCAGCGATCCCTGCCAGGTCAGGTTGCTGGTGGGATCACTGGAGCGTAACAGAGAGATGCAATCACAGGTCCTAGCATGTCGGCGTCATAGTCATGTGACCAGTCTGTAGCCAATGAGATAATAGACACGTGACTGGTTAAATGGCTATTTTGACGTCACGATAGGTCCTGCATCATTGCTGGCAGTGCTGGTTACTGGGAAGATTCAGCGATCATCGGATGGAATAGCGGCAGGAGATAGAGTGCAGGACGGATCACAGGGACAGGTAAGTGTTATGGCAATGTTTATTAACTGTATGTGTACATTTATAATGTGTTTTTATGTGTTTGTGATTGCCTCCCATTGTTTCCTATGGGGTTCGAACGGTTCGTCGAACCGGTTTGCCGAACCGAACTCGAACCAGACCTCGGTTCGGGAACCGAACTCGAGCCGAACCGCGGCCGGTTTGCTCATCTCTATTGCTAACATCTCCACAACAGGGAGACAAAATAAAAAAAAAAACATCAAAACATTTTATTCCACTCTGCAGCCACGATTACATTCTGTCTCCACTGCAAAATAAAAAATAAAAAAGGATAAAATGTCCTCTTTAATATAAAAAGGATAAATTATCACATGCTCCATCATATTCTGTATTATGGTTATGGCTTATTCAATAGAAATATTGTACAGGGGCTCTATGTACCACCATGTGGAGCCTATTGTGAGGTTGCGCACTGCTACCTGGGGGGTTTTGCTCGCTGGCTGTGATGTGAAGTAGCTTAGGCAACACAGTATCTTTAAACATCCAGCAGTTTATTTAAAAGACCCAGCATAAACTGCAAAACAAATGTAACAAAGCCTCTTCTGGCTTAAAGGACAATAAACTCAGCCACATGCCGTTGGCTTCCAGTCCATTAATAGTCCATAGTGGAGATATGGCAGCCTCCACACACCCACTCCTGCTTGTGTAGACCTCTAACCTAGGTTCCTTCCTGCAGCCCCAGCACTTCCAGCCTGGCTGCAGTCTAATCCCAGTCTCTACCCAGACTGACTTCCAAACAGACTCTGCCATGTGCCAAACAGCAGACTCCATTATATATGACACGTGACACACCCATGGGTGGGGGTACGTAGGGGGCCAGACCCACCCATCTTTCCAGTCACCCGCAAACCTGACCCAGTGAACCTTATAATACAAAGCTCTGGCACTACAGGTACCACAACAGACCTTCAGGCTTGCACCACTTTTGTGGTACATAGCCCATTTATAACAACTGGTCGCCTTCTCACACTAGGCACCTGCCTTTTCCATGTAAAACATAAATGGATTGGACAAGTTGATTATTATTTAAGATTTTTTTTTTGTATAGCATTTCAGATTGAAAATGTATGGAGGATTCATCATTCATTTTTAAAATTTAATAGTCTGTAAAATCCAAGCTTCCAAGTAAGTGCCACAGGCAGCATTGCCACATTGTAATGAAACATGATACGTTTCCCGTGTAATATATAACTTATCTTTAATTGTAATATGTTTTATGATGTAGAGGTTTAGTCTTTCATGTAAGCATTCAAATCTGATTTGTATCAGAGAAGCTATATCAAGTAGGCAAGATCTTCAGCAACATGCATTCAAGAGTTCAAAGAAATGCAAATTTTCTAAAACATTAACTTGGGTCAGGGTATGTTCAAAGGCATTTGCCATCTTATTTTTTTACAGGCCAAATGTGTAATCAGTTGATTTCATTTCAATCTGAAACAAGTGAGTTCTTTGATCCATGTATTTCTTGCAGATCAAAGATATGTATGTACTACAGGACTAAATAGACCTTCATAGGATGCCTGACAGTAGTTTCTAAAGCGCTAATGCACAATAATGACCCACTTTAGGAGGGTAATACTTTTGCTGTTCTTTCCTTTTTGAGTATGGGCACAAGATGACTAAGTTTCACATCATATTAAAAACTAGTTAATTTTGTACATTAATGAAACTCATAGTTAAAAAGTTCCTAATGCATATTAATAGTAAGTGCATTAGCTATTAATAATAAGTTTAATACAATATTTAGTAAATATTTATCCTTATTAATTTCATTCTTCTTTTGATTTTTGCAGATATCGCTGCATAGGTCTTAAGGGTGCTTTACACGCTGCAAAATCACTAGTGATAGCTAGCGCGATAGCATCCGCCCCCGTCGTTCATGCGATATCTGGTGATCGCTGCCGTAGCGAACATTATCGTTATGGCAGCGTCACATGCACGTAGCTTTTCAGCGACATCATTGTGACCGCCGAACAATCCCTCTTTCAAGTGGGAGGTGCGTTCGGCATCATAGCAACGTCACTGTGGCATCACTAAGCGTCCGCCCAATAGCAGAGGAGGGTGTGGAGATGAGCAGCCGGAACATGCCGCCCACCTCCTTCCTTCCTCATTGTCAGTGGACGCAGGTAAGGAGATGTTCGTCGTTCCTGGGATTCCTGGGACATTCACATGTTCCTCTTTCAACGTGGTGTATTTAATCCTGTGCACTATATGTCCTATTGGGGGCTTCTATGTTGGAGAAACAAGACAGAGACTGAGAGCAAGGATGAGATCTCACCGCCACACAATTACAGACAAAAAACCCCATTTACCTGTGGCCAAACATTTCTGTGCTTCAGGACACAACATAAACCATATGAAAGTTGTCATATTAAAAGGCAACTTCAGATCACAGAGCCATCGCAGGGTCTGGGAATACAAATTCATCACAATGTTTAACTCTGTGGACACAGGACTCAATCTGTCAGGAGGATTCATGGCCCATTACAAAATCTGAGGAGTCATTCCAGAGACTCACCAGACCTCTGCTCCTACATGGATATTGGGACAATAAAACTCTCACACCACTAATCAAAGCTAATTAAGGATTCCCTTTCTAAGCTCAGTGTTTGTTTATTTAAATGTCTTTTATTATGCCATCTCTCTGCTCTGTTTGTGAATATATCTGTGTTTCTTCAGATATTTTGTCATACCATGCCTGATGAAGGGACCTGAGATGTCTCGAAAGCTTGCTTTGTAACATCACTTTATTTTATTTTAGTTAGCCATTAAAAGGTATCACAAGATTATAATTTTGTTCCTCTCACTGAGAACATTCAATAATTTTTCAACTGGCTAGCACGGTACCAAAAGCTTTTCACTTGTAACTGTCATGTCACTGTGATGTGATCCTGCGATAGCCAAGGAGGACAGGGTGGGCGCTACAGAGGAGAGGGAGGTTATAATCGCCATATCTTCTCCATTGTCAGTTGATGCGATTCTTGCACTGCACTTGCATTACATCGCTGTAATGTGAGTGTAGTGCAATGTTTTTCTCACACCCAAAGACTTGTATGGGTGAGAGGGAAAACTAATCGGATTCCACCTGCAGCATGCTGCAATTGTTTTCTCGGTCTGATTAGGGCTGAGCAAAAAAAATCTCTCATGGGAACGGCCCCATAGAGTAACATGGGTTCAGGTGGAATGTTATTTTTTTTTATCGCATTCCATTCGCTCCTATTTTCTCGGCATGTGTGCTCAGCCATAGTGTCATTCTCATATAGTGATGGAATATGTTTGAGCTATATAATGTGGAGGTTGCAATCTAGGATTTCCACTCATTCTGGGAAAGGTACTACCTCATAGTTTTTCCCTACACAGTCAAATCTCAGGTACCCTTTGTGCAACCCAGATCAATTGAAGTAAATGAAACTTGAAGACAAATGCAGTTATCTGCACATGGGAGAAATGGGGTGTGCCAGAAAGCCCACTTTCAGAGCAACGGTTATTTAATCCTGTTAAAGAGAAACGTGGATCCTAAGGAGGAGGAAGATGTCCAGCCCAGGTGGAGATGAGGCTGCCGCTGCAGCCCCAGCCACAGTGCCCGTTATGCTGCTCACAATGCCATACATCCCAGGAGCGGCCTGGCTACCGCAGTACTCAAAGGAGTCACAGAACCCTGAGCGACTTTAGAGAAAGGCTGCACAGTTGGTTTGAAGTGTACCCCCTGAGTGAAGGTCAAAAAGTAGGCATAATAATAGGACAGTTAACCGGTGCAGCCCAGCTTGAAGTAAAGTCCAGGCAGGACAATGTCAAAGGGACAGCAGCACAAATAGTGGCCAGGTTAAAAGACACTTTTGACACCCGGCACAAGGGAGAATGTGGGTGGTATGCCCTAGATGTCACTACACAGCCTAGAGCATCTAAGACCACAAAAGCTGCTGTGCTGTGCAGCCACAGGATGCACAGCAAAACCGGGGCCTTGTCACCAGGGGGTGCAGACAACCCTGTCAAAGGCCTATCTGATGCCTGGGGTCATTCCGGAGCGGGATCCTTGCATCTGAATAGATTCTACAGGACTCAAGTGTAAATGGTTGTTTAAAGTGATTACGTTAATGGAAAACTGGGTCACTGGACTATGGGTGATCAGAACTTTGCGTGTATATAATTAGCACCTGTTGTGCTCTCTACCAGAATTGATATACCACAGAACAAAAATCCGTCCGGCTGGCAGAAGTTGTGGTCAAGTAATGCTCTGACACCAGCCCAGAGCCTACATTGGGGGTTTGTTAGTGGCGGGTCCCCCATGACTGTTATCTACACCTGGAGCAGTGTGACAGACACCCGGTTAGGGAACACACTGGACGCTCGAGCAATGTATATAGTGTAAATAATTAGAATGTTTATTTTCTATTTTGAGTTATGCAACATTTAAAGTGATGCGCCTCCCGTAAAGGGAAGAAAAGTTTTAAAGTTGTTTTATATATATATAATATAATATTATAAATATATTTATTTATTTTGCAAGTCATAATACCACTGTATCAATTTTTTTTTTGTTCCAGCCCGCGGACGTGCTTTGATTCGCTGTGGGGGAGTGTGGTGCCCATGAAGCTTCCATCGCCACAGAGGTACTGCACCTCATACAAATCAACAGATTTGGGAATTTTTATTCCCGATGGAGCATTTATCCACTTTAAAAATGGAGCTTCAAGTTGGACTCCTGACCACTGTTCCATTCATAGTCTATGAGGCTGCAGGAAAAAGCAGAGTTCACTGCAAACAAGTCCACTGCTGTTCCAATCTAACATGGATAAAAGTTACCTGCTCTACAGATCAGTACGGGTCACAATGGTCGGACCCCACCGATCAACACATTATTACTTCTGAATAGGTAATAATTCATTTTTACCAGTCAGCGCTTTAAGTTTTTTTATGAGTTTCATGTGTACGCTTATTTTTTATAGAAACTAAAATTATCACAGCACATACAACTCTTAAAAGTTAAATTTAAATAATTATTTCACTGCCTTTGCGTTTTCCTATTTATTGCAGAATTCATTCATTAGTAACTTTGGCCATCTGGACACTTCTAGTTGCATATTAGCATACCACCACCTGCTAATAAAATGATTATTAAGATGTTTTGTAAGATTACATTAATTTTAGGAAGCTGGAAAGTAGGTCAAGAAAAAAAGTTAAATATATATTTTGCTAATATTGTCAGTTCTGTGTGCAAGATATTTTTCAATATTTTTTAGTTAATAAAAGGTCATATTTTATATATATTTTTGCATATGTATAAGCAATTTACACTTTTTTCATTATTTATTGTTTTTTAAAATTCCACATTTAGCCCTCACTGTGGTTCGTCTTGCTTCTGCAGGATCAGACCACATAAGGGTTTTTAGTTGTCTGTTACTATGAAGACACCTGCATGGATCTGCATGGAAGCTCAAGACACAAAACAGTGGGAAATATTTAATGAAGAATATTTTCAAAGTTGTTTCATTTTTCATTTTAGAAGCATCAGAGCAAGGATGAAAACAGTATGAAGGTAACCATAGGCTTAATAATAAAGTAACTTGTTCCGAGACTTAACTTTTTTGATGAACACATTCATACAAAATGATCATGCAAATGAACATGCTTGTTTGAAGGGTACCTGAAATTTCGCAAAAGATTAGACATATATTAATAACTTGTCAAAAGATTAATGGTGGACTTGCTGCCTAGTCCCCATCAATTTTTGAAACTAGGAGATGGAAGTGATAACAAGAGCACTTTGCTGTTAAGGCTGAGTTCACATCTTGTCACCAGTGGATCCGTAGGGCTTACATCCAAACTTATACAAAACAGGATTCAAGCCTATACATCGATTGGGTCTTTGACTATATTGGTACAGATGGAATCTCAGTGTACTATGTTGTGCATCATTTCAGTCAACTCAACATAGTCAACTATGTCTTCCTGTCTGTGTCAACAAGATGTACATGGTGGAAAATGATACACGACAGAGCGGACTATGACTCCGTTTGCATTATTATAGTCAATGTCGCTGTCAGTGCTACACTTGAATCCCATTTTGTGGAGGTTCTTATATAAACCCTGACAGAGCCACAGAACATTATGGCAAACACTATGTGAACCCAGCTTAAGGCTTTGGCCTTATTTAATTCTGCTAGAAGAGCTAAGCAGAATGGAATAAAGGCTCATATAAAGTTTGTAACTTCTATATAAATAACTCCATCTCTCCCAGTTAAGATATAGAAAGACAATCAAAAGTGGACAATGCTTATCTTAGGGCTTCTGTATCTGCTCTTCAGAATTTAGTGTAATTTAGGCACCAAGAATTTTGTCTGAATCCCATTAAACCATAATGTTTTTATTCTTATTGAATTAGTTTTGTTTATTCCCAACACTATTGTCCTTTTTTCTATTCAGGTACATTGGTTTCCTACCAGACTCCAAGAGAATATTGATAGGTAAATGGCTGCATATGAATTTATCTCTAATGTATATATTTAAGATACGGAAAATACAGTGCTCAGCACAAATAGGTGTACCCCCTTTGAAAAATAAAATTTACCAATATCTCACTGAACTCAAGAAAAGTTTCTAGAATTTTGACAAGACTGAGTTTCATAGTGTTATGAACGTAAACACTCACAAACATGAGTAATGGAAAAATCAAAGACCTACTATATTGATTCTCCTCACTCAAACCCAGCTAGTCCCTTTACAGTCTAGAAAGACCCTAGCCGCAGAACTCAAAACACCACCTTGGACTTGACTCCCCTGAAGGACCAGAGGGGAGGCTGTAACACACTGCCAACAAAGGGAGAGGAAGGAATGTGGAAAATTACAAAAACCTAAAGTGAGACAACTAAGACACATTAATATAAGGTATAGAGGGAAAGCGAAAGAGAGTAACAAATAATCGGATCAAGTAAAACCTCCCAGAAACCTAGAAATGGTAAAAGGAATAGGTGCTGGGAAGAAAAGCAATCCAACTCACTTCAGGAATTATACCGGTGTTTACCAAATAAGGTAAACCTTAGCTGAAGGGCTGGAACTCCTAAACACAAGTCCACCAAAAACAAAAAAAAAATCCACCAAAAAAGTACAGTGAAAGGTGAACATTTAAAACCCACCTCATAATGTTACAGGGTAGACCAAAACGGGAAAATGAGAAACACCTGGAGAGGAGCGAACCAAGGAGGGAAAACAGAGATATTGCAACCATCAGCATTTGGACAGGGGAGAAAAGGCAATAGCCCAGCAGATAGAAGAACCGACCATGCAACAGCAGATCACCAGATTGAATCCCCGCCATGCCACATAGAATGTTTTTAGCCCTTAACATGAAAGTAAAGTTAGGTTAGTATTGTAACTTTTTACAAAATCTTTAGCTTTACTCAAATTAGTTGATGCAAAAATGAATACCACGCATATAAAAAATGACTGTATTTGCAGTGTTTTGTATGACCTACATGATTTTTAGGGACAGCACCATGTTTTCTAGGCATAAAATGAACAAGATGGTGATGCATTTGTTTTTTTTTTCATGGTAGATGGAGAGTGATGATTAACTTGTCTCTTCAGAATTCCCCATAGGTGTTCGGCTGGGTTCAGATCTAGAGACATACTTGGACACTTAATTACTTTCACCTTGTTCTTCTTCAGAAATACAGATGTGGCCTTATATGTGTGTTGTGGATAAATGTCATGTTGGAAAAATATACATCTACTAAGAGCAAGGAGTGATAAGTGCATCTTCTCTTTCAATATAGAGCAGTGCATCTGTGAACTCATGATAGCATCAATGAAATGAAGCTCTTATGTAGCCCCACATACAGACACTGCTATCATCACCATCTTTCACTGTAAGCACCATGCATTGTTCTTTAGTGCTCGCTCATTACTAATGAAAAGTACAAAGTGCTCGAGTGCTTGTTACTCAAAACGAGTTGGATGGGCTCTCTTCTAGTATAATGAAAGTCTATGGGAAACTTTATAATTTTTCTGGCATAACCCCACTTGTAGGGCTGGGGAGCTCAGAAAATTGCTGAAATGGTTGGAAAGAGCATGGATAAAACCCCTTAATGCATATGTAACTCCCAGGTCACTACTGAAAAGGGAAAAATTAAATAATTAGAGAGGTTGTACACTACTTTAACATTGAAGGCCTATCCTTAGGATAGTGTGTAATGATAATGCTACGGCACTCAAAAAAGAAAAGAAATAAAAGAAAAAAAGAGTTCCTTTTCCATAATGCTTTTATTTAGTACTCAAAGAATTCGTGTGAGACATGTCATACATCCTGTTCAATATTTTGGCTGTAAGCGTCAGACTTTCTCAAGGTGAACATGTCAGGAGGAGTAATCTGGAGGGGAAGGGAAAGGAGCCATAGGTAGGAGGATACAAGGTAAAAGCCTTTTCTTGGAACTATGACATATTCTCTATAGGTCTGAGATTATCCTAATGAAAAAATGGTGGCTATAAGCCATGTAGTTGCAGAAGTTGTAGTGTGGTGCCTGAAGTCACTATAGGTACACAAAGGGAGGTATATCAACATAGATTGTATGAGGGTTCCATCTGGGACCTGCTTATTATGACATCAGGGGCAGAATCAAGATTTACATTTATGGGAAACTGCTTACAGGATTGAAATCTGCGATGCATATACTGTGCCGCTTGATAATTCTTAGATGGGTGATGCAGTACCAAAGTGCAATATTTGGTACATCCTCTTTTGGATGGAATTAGATATGTAACAGTGCCCTTGTTGTGGGAAAGATGCCCTGGAGAGAGAGGTGTATCTATGGGTACAGGCCTGTTAGAAAGGCAGAGTCCTGTATCGCAGTGGTGACAGTATATATCCTTAGGATAGGTCATCAATGCGTGATAGGCAAGGGTCCGCCACTTGGTACTCCCACGATCAGTTGTTCTCGGTACCAGTGGCAGCAGCAAATAACCAGAAATGCTCAGTTACAGACCTGCCCCGCAGGGGTGGGATTCAGCAGGTTCTGTCTGGTTCGAGAGAACTGGTTGTTAAAATAACAGCCGTTTCGCCGAACCGGAAAGAATCAGCATCGCTACCTGGTTCCCTGTATTCATTTGTATCAGCGTCTTTAAGATGCCAATACAAATGAATCCCCATACCTCCGTACACGCCGCACTTCCGGGTTCCGTGTAGCCAGTTTGCCTTGACCCAGCATCCGGCGACGTGCAGTGTGTAAGCTGCAGAGGTCACGGCAACGTGATGAGATTACCTCACCATGCTGCCACCTGTCAGTGTGCCTGTCCTGCAGAGTGCCACTGAGGATGACGGAGGTGAGGCCGCCAGCACTTGGAGAAGGTAAGCAAATCTGTGAGCCGAAGATGTAACTCTGCAGGGGAGAGGAGGCCACATGGACTGTGCAGGGGAGAGGAGGCCACATGGACTCTGCAGGGGAGAGAAGGAGGCCACATGTACTCTGCAGGGGAGAGGAGGCCACATGGACCATGCAGGGGAGAGGAGGCCACATTGACTCTGCAGGGGAGAGGAAGCAACATGGAATCTGCATGGTAAAAGAGGCCGCATGGGAGTGGAGGCCACATGGAATTGGCATGGGAAAAAAGATTGCATGGGAGTGGAGGCCACATTGAATCTGCATGGGAAAAGAGGCCACGTGGGAGTGGAGGTCACATAAAATCTGCATGGGAAAAGATGCCGCATGGGAGTGGAGGCCACATGGAATCTGCATGGGAAAAGAGGCCGCATGGGAGTAGAGGCCACATGGAATCTGCATGGGAAAAGAGGTTGCATGGGAGTAGAGGCCACAGGAAGGCTGCATGGGAGTGGAAGCCACAATGAGGCTGCATGGGAGTGGAGGTCACAGGGAGGCGTCATGGGAGTGGAGGACACAGGGAGGCTGCATGGAGAGGAGGCCACATTGACTGTGCAGGGGAGTGGAGGCCACATGGAATCTGCATGGGAAAAGAGGCCGCATGGGAGTGGAGGCCACAGGGAGGCTGCATGGGAGTAGAGGCCACAGGGAATCTGCATGGGAAAAGAGGCCGCATGGGAGTGGAGGCCACAGGGAGGCTGCATGGGAGTGGGGGCCACAATGAGGCTGCATGGGAGTGGAGGCCACAGGGAGGTTGCATGGCAGTGGAGGCCACAGGGAGGCTGCATGGAGAAGAGGCCACATTGACTGTGCAGGGGAGTGGAGGCCACATGGAATCTGCATGGGAAAAGAGGCCACATGGGAGTGGAGGCGACATGGAATCTGCATGGGAAAAGAGGCTGCATGGGAGTGGAGGCCACATGGGATGGGATCTGTATGGGATGGGATCTGTATGGGATGAGATCTGTATAGGCTGAAGAGATCTGTATGGGATGGGATCTGTACGGGATGGGATCTGTATGGGAAAGGTTGTCCATTCCAATTTGAGCAGGGTTCCTTTAGTAATAATTTTCAAACATTATAGAAAAACTTTCATATAATATGCCAAGTAAATAAGTGACTGACAGTGACTGAAACAACTGGTACTTAATAGGAAAGTGAAGGAATAGGAAGAGTAAGAAGGGGAAAGTTTTTGTTATTAATTACTTGTATTTTGTGGTTGAGAAAAGCGTACAAAAATGGGTGTGGCTAACAAATAAGGAGTGGTTACAAAATGGGGCGTGGTTTTTAAATGAGTGGGGTTTACAGATAACCTGTTGTTAAAAATTTGAATCCCAACCCTGCTGCCCCGTCTTCTGATAGCGGCTGCTGCTGGGTACTGAATATCCACATCCTATTGATCTGAATGGGAGTTGGATGTGCAGTACACAGCCGTGGCCACTATCAGTTGATGGGGCAGCTCAAGACTAAGCATTTTCAGCTGCCTGCTGCTGCCACCAGCACCAAGAATTGCTGATCGCCAGGAGTGCAGGGTGTCAGACCCTGAATGATCAAACATTGATGACCTATCCTAAGGATAGGCCATCAATGTTAAAACAGTTCACAACATCTTCTAAAGCCTCATCTGCTTTATTTTGTCTGGTTATCAAAAATAGAGGAGACCCCATGCCATTTATTTTTAATTATTTCTTAATAAATAATTAATTTAAAAAACTGCATGCCCCACCCATTTGTGATAACCAGCCAAACTACAGCAGACAGCTGCGGGCTGATATTATCAGGCTTGGAAGGTTCATAGTTACTTAGCCTTTTCCAGCCTAAAAATATGAGGAGCTGCTGATAAGTCTTTGGCTTTACCCAGAAAGAAACGAGAAAGGATGATGAAAATTTAGATTTATAACACATACTCATCACTGATGTCAACATACTTCTTACATCGGTATTCCAAGTTTTGTAAACCTAGCAAAAAGAAGGATTTCAGTTGTGCCTCAAACGAGGCATCCGTAGCAGCCATGGCATCAGAAATGGTGTGAAATTTGTTACCCTTGAGGTGTTTCTTCACGTTTGGAAACAGATGATAGCCGGAGGGAGCTAGATCTGGTGAATAAGGTGGGTGGTCAACCAGCTGGAAGCCCAGCTCTGTCAGTTTTGCCATGGTTGCTCGTGCAGTGTGAGCGGAAGTGTTGTCTTGCAGGAACAATATTACTTTGGACAGCTTGCCGCGCCTTTTAAGCTTCAGAGCTGCCTTCGATTGGTCCAAAAGTTCAATGTAATAAGTTGCATTGATGGTGGAACCTTTTTGAAGGTAGTCCACTAGCAGCACGCCCTCCTTATCCCAAAACACAGACGCCGTCACCTTAGTGACTGATTTTTGCACCCTGAACTTTTTTGGACAAGGCATACTCCTGTGCCTCCCCTGTTTTGACTGCTCCTTGACTTCAGGGTCATACAAAGAAATCCAGGTCTCATCCATAGTGACCAATTGATCCAGGAAGTTATCAGTCTGGAAATGCTAATAAATGAAGGTTTTCACTTGCATGCTTCTCTGATCTGTTGTCAAACACTTGGGTACCCATTTTGCAGATAGCTTTCTCAAATCCAAACACATTCACAGGAAATCCACATGATTTCTGCTATTGATTTAGCTGAAATTCGTTGATTCTCCAGTATGAGATTGTTCACAGCATCGACGATCTCCGGAACAACAACCACTCTGGGTCGCCCAGCACGTTGCTCATCATTGGTGCTGAAGTGGCCCGTTTTAAATTTGGCAACCCAGTTCTTAACTGTGGAATATGAAGGACATTGATCCCCCAATGTCTATGACATATCGCCATGAATATCATTCGCAGACTTTCTTTGCAGAAACAAGAATTTTATCTCTCCACTGCTCTCAGTCTCTTTGAGTATCTCATTAGACTCCAGCATTTTGTTTTCCCATGTGCGTAGAACACTTGCCATAAGCAACAAACACAAAATTTTGAAAACATATAATAGACACATAAGGCTTTCATGTGATGTAACATTCGTTACCATAGAAACAAAAGAAAGATAAGAAAGCCAAAGACTTATCAGCAGCCCCTTGTTGAAGGGGCCAATTCAGGCACTTTGCCTCATCTCTTCCCGATTGCCCTAATGTGATATTTTTGGGCCTTGTTCAGAGAATGTGGCTCCATAGGTCACTCCCGGTTAGTGGCAGACTCAGATTTTTTTTTTATAAATATATTGGTCAATGAGGCGTAGTGTGTTAGAGTCTTTATTCAAATAAACTATTTTCCTGTGTTTGTGTTTTTTTCAACTTTATACTTACTGGGTTAGTAATGGGGATGTCTGATAGATGCCTCTTCATATCTAACCCGCGGGCTTGATGCCAGCTGATAGGTTACGGCTGACATCAAGTCCCCAAAATATTACTCCGAATGTCACCGCACTAGGAAAATCAGGGAAAGCAGGACAAAGTGCCTGAATTGACGCATCTATTGCGATGGACACACACACACAGGCACACATATATATATATATATATTGTCGATCCTGTTGATTATTTCAAACAAAACTTTTGATGGTTCTGTGATCATGCCCCAATATCTTAGTAATTTCAGGAGAGCTGTATCCCCCTGTGAACCTTTTAAAACTTTTGAGTTTTCCATGTCAGTTGAATCTTTATTTTGATTTATTTTCCCTGAGGAAGAAGGGTGCTGATACCTTTAGGCCTCACCTTCCCTCATTAAACAAACACACATCACCTGATATGTGTAACGCTCACCACCAGGGGGGGCAGGTACAGTGGAATGGTGTAGACTTCCTAGGCGTAGTGAGGTGCTTGCCCGCTAGGAGTCACTAGTACAAATGCGGGGGCAGTCTGCAGAGTAGTCGATCAAGCAGAGTGTCAGAATTGGGGAGATCTCGTCACCAATTACGATCATTTCACATGATAAACAAGCTTCTTCTGAAATACAAAACGCGCGTAATTGGTGGGTGTCTTTTCCCCCTGGGCACTGCTGGCACTTTTCCTGCACTTAATAACTTTTCTGTCATTGGTATGTTCTTTTGATTTTGTAAGTGTTCAGTGTTGACTGTTTATACCCTGTGTGCTATGTGGTCATAGTGTCAATACTTTTGTCTTATGATGTATGTCACAACTGTATACTTGTTTCTATACTGAAGATATCCAACTCTCATCAGCAGTGGTGCTGTTTTATCTTACATTTATCAATTAGATATAATAAAATGTTTTTGATATTTTGCAACAGTTGTCTGTTGTTTCTCTTTTTCTGTTATGAGTGCATTTTTTGGAAGTTGCTGCATCTTTAGGGATCACTATATATGTTTCCCTTGGGCGCTATATACATATTATCTGTCTATATAGATTTAGGTTTTCTAAAGTCGAGGTGTTAATTACTGGATGGGTGGAAACACACTGTCGGTGGAATAGCACAAAAGTTTACAAACTGAAACACAAATTAAACTCTATGCCTATCCACCAGTACCCACACACAGCAAGAGGTTACCTTGCCATTCATACGAGACATGCTTTCTGACACCGCTATCTGCATCAGGGCCTGAGCTCAGGACTTACATGGGGAAGAGTTCACCCAGTTCCTTGTTCAATATGTAGCTTGGGTCTTCTATAAGCCTGCTAATGATTCCACTAACCAAGTAATTTAGACACTTGAAGGAAATTCAGCTCTAAAAATAGGCTGCAGTCACTCTTAGGAATAGTCTTTCACTGCAGTAAATTCTACAACATCCAGGTCCGGTTTCACTAATTCTCAGCACACCAGCAACTAGGACAGTCTCTCAAACAGCTCTAGGTTTAATGGTTCTCCACACACTGGCATAAAGGAAAGTCTTGGTACTCTTTAGCACAAATCTTTCAACACAGCACACATTCTCAGGGTTCCCTTGCCACATGCAGACTACTCTTCCTCCCAGCTGTACCAAAGAATATCCTGGGCAATCTTCACAGAGACCCCTAGTGGATGAACGTTGACACTACCAGCGCATCTCACGCCATCTTAGGCCTCCGACACACATCCGTTAAAAACTTGCGTGTTTTGTCAGTTTCCGTATATACCGGAGACACGGACAAACGTGCACCAATGTTAATCTATGTTTGTGGTCAAACTTGCGTTTTTCATCATGTCCATGTCCGTGATCCGTATGTGTTTCCGTTTTTCACGGCAGCATGTCCATTTCCTGCACGGAACATGCACACACGGACACCATGAAAGTCAATGGTTTGGTGCGCACAAGTACGTGACATGGATGCACCTCTGTATGCTCCATGTACGTTTTGTGCTTTTTTGTAGCGATGTCGGCTATTTTTTCTTTTTCTGTCTATGTCGGTCAATCTCCCTCAGTCCGTCGGTCGGTCTCTCTCTGTCGGTCGGTCTCTCTCTCTGTCTTGTCTGTCCCTCTCTCTGTCTGTCGGTCAGTCTCCCCCCTCTCTCATACTTACCGATCACCGGCACGGCGCTGCACGGCGTTCACACTGCTCCAGTGGCTTTTACTATTTTGAAAAAAACGGCCACTCATTAATCAATCTCGTATTCTCTGCTTTCCCCGCCCACAGGCGCCTATGATTGGTTGCAGTGAGACATGCCCCCACGTTGAGTGACAGCTGTCTCACTGCAACCAATCACAGCCGCCAGTGGGTGGGTCTATAATGTGCAGTAAAAAAAAATAATAATTTAAAAAAAATGACATGCGGTTCCCCCCCATTTTGATACCAGCCAGGGTAAAGTCACACGGCTGAAGGCTGGTATTCTCAGGATGGGGAGCTCCACATTATGGGGAGCCCCCCAGCCTTACAATATCAGCCAGCAGCCACCTAGAAATGCTGCATCCATTAGATGAGACAGTTCTGGGACTCTACCCGGCTCTTCCCGAATTGCCCGGGTGCGTTGGCAATTGGGGTAATAAAGAGTTAATGGCAGCCCATAGCTGCCACTAAGTCCAAGATTAATCATGTCCGGTGTCTCCCTGAGATACCTTCCATGATTAATCTGTAAGTTACAGTAAATAAACACACAAAACGAAAAATCCTTTATTTGAAATAATAAACACTAAAAAAACACTCATTCACCAATTTATAAAGCCCCAAATACCCATCCATGTCCAGCGTAATCGAGGTCCCGCGTCGCTTCCAGCTCTGCTACATGAAGGTGATAGGAGCGGCACAAGAACACCGCCGCTTCTGCCAGCTCCACACAGCAACTGAGGTGATCCGCGCGATCAACAATGACGTCTCTCAGGTTACTCGCGTCCACCGCTGGATCGTCCAACTGTGACAGCAAGTCACCCGAGTGACAGCGATGAAGTCACAGGTCAGTTGCGGTCACGGGTGGAGGATCCAGCTGGCCGCGGGTAACCTGAGTAACGGCAGCGGTAATCGCGCTGCTCACTACAGTCACTCAGGGGATTAGCGGCCACCAGTGAGTCCTTCACGGGTGACTGCTAATCAGGACGCGACACAGACAGAGCCGCGGAATGACAATGAAGTCGGGTGACGTTCTCCCGAGTTCATTCTCAGCGCGCGACTCTGTCTGCTGTCTGCGGGTATGCATCAACGTCATTTTACATCACACACACGGACATTTCACATGGAAAACACATTCACACGTCAGTTACAAATCTCACGCACACACGGGTATTACACACGCACACACGGCTAGCATACGCCGGTCACACAGATGCCACACGGACCATGGAAACGGACATAAAAACGGATCACGGACCTGAAAAACGGCCCGTATTACACGTGCGTGGTTTTAACGGATGTGTGTCGGAGGCCTTACACTGTGGTCTGATGTGGTAAAAATAAACTGATTTGGTTCAGAGGGTGTTAAGTGTGCATGGCAGCAACCAGGTGAGGAGTAGAAGGGTGTCTTGCCTACAGTCAAGCATGGTGCAAAGAGTGTCATGGGCCACAGAGTATTCCCAAGCAGAAAAAAACCCAATGCATAATGGATACGCACACAAAGACATGAACTGTGAATATATAATATAAAAATCTAAACTTTATTGTATACCAAAGAGCATATTAAAAATAATTACAATTATAACAATATGTGCATTGCCACTCCTGAAGGCCACAGTGGGTAAGGCTCCAGTTTAGATTACAGGTATAACAAAAACATAAAAAAATAACATATTACAGGGAAAAGTACAAACATGCAAAATGTATCAAATACCAGCAAGAAAAGGCATATATAAGGAACCTAAAGTTAATAGCCAAGGAGCCTAAGAGAATGATGTGAAAAACTGCAATTGGTGCTTATGGAATTCTATGGTGGATCAAAAAGAACATGACATGTGACAACATAGGTGACAGATGAACTATGAAGGGTACAAGATATTACCTAGACCTCATCTGTATACTGAGATGCTGGAAGGTTAGGCATCAAGAGTTGTCATAGATAATCCCAACAGAGTCCTTGTGCAAAACCAAAAGTTTGCACCAAAAATGAATGCTTGCTGGCCAAAGTGCAAGCTGGGCAGCATGGTGGCTCAGTTGGTAGGACTGCATTCTTGCAGCATTGAAGTCCTGGGTTCAATTGCCACCAAGGACAACATTTGAAATGAGTTTGTGTGTTCTCCCCTATTTGCGTGGGTGATCTCCAATTTCCTCCTACACTCCAAAGACATAGTGCTATATAAGTGAATAATACTATTCATATATTATATTATAAATGCAGGTGTTATAAGAGGTACACAACTGGAAAAGAGAAGTGTCAAAAAGAATCCCAAGAGCAGTATTCCAACATTGTAACAACCCAAGACCACCACGGCCTTGCTAAAGAAACTGAGGTTAAAGGTGCTGAACTGTCCAAACATGTCCCCAGACCTAAACCCTATTGAGCATCTGTAGAGCACCCTCAAAATAGAAGATGAAAGAGCGCAAAATCTCTACCATCCACCAGCTCTGTGATGTCATCATGGAGGAATGGAAGAGGATTCCAGTGTCTCCTGTGAAGCTCTAGTGAACTCCATGCTCAAGAGAGTTAAGGCAGTGCTTGAAAATAAACTCAAAATTTTGACACTTTTGGCTCAATTTGGCCATTTTTACTTAGGGGTGTACTCACTTTTGTTCCAGTGGTTTAGACACTAATGGCAGTGTGTTGAGTTATTTAGAGGGCACCCCAAATTTACATGGTTATACAAGCTGTAAACTGGATACTTTAAATTGTATCAAAGTGACAAATGTTTAGTGTTGTAATATGAAAAGTTAATAAAATATTTACAAAAATGCGAGGGGTGTACTTACATTTGTTATATATATACAGTACAGACCAAAAGTTTGGACACACCTTCTCATTCAAAGAGTTTTCTTTATTTTCATAACTCTGAAAATTGTAGATTCACATTGAAGGCATCAAAACTATGAATTAACACATGTGGAATGAAATACTTAACAAAAAAGTGTGAAACAACTGAAAATATGTCTTATATTCTAGGTTTTTCAAAGTAGCCACCTTTTCCTTTGACTACTGCCTTGCACACTCTTGGCATTCTTTTGATGAGCTTCAAGAGGTAGTCACCGGAAATGGTTTTCACTTCACAGGTGTGCCCTGTCAGGTTTAATAATTGGGATTTCTTGCCTTTTAAATGGGGTTGGGACCATCAGTTGTGTTGTGTAGGAGTCAGGTAGATACACAGCTGATAGTCCTACTGAATAGACTTTTAGATTTTGTATTATGGGTAGAGATGAGCCACCCCCTAGTGTTCGAGTTCGGTTCGTCGAACGGCAGGTGTGTTTGTCGACCGTTCGACGAACACCTTCGAACCCCATTGAAAACAATGGCAGGCAAACACAAACACATACAAACACATAGAAAACACCTTTTAATGTGTCCAAAAGGTGACAAACAACTCAGAAGACACCACAAACACATGGAAAAGTGACAAGTAAATATACTCATGCTGAAACAAAAGAGCTGGACGAGTAAATGGAGGAGAAGACACAGATATAGGCATGTCATGCTCTTCTAAAATCATTTAAGACACAGCAAGGGGACTCCAACCAGAGTCTCCATTTTTTCCAAAAATTGGGCCACAGACACCACTTAAGTGGCATCAATTGTCCCACAGTTGCAAATTTAACATGCTGATTTGCATGAAGCACAATCAGAAATCCAAAAGCCTTTACTCTCCCCAGGATAATACAGAGGTATAAAAGTCCTTGCGGATCCATGACTTGTTAATCTTGATGAACGTTAGTCTGTCCACATTGTCAGTGGATAGACGCACACACACACACACACACACACACACACCCAGCAGCACTGAAGACACGTTCCGAGAGAACGCTGGCTGTGGGACATGACAAGATCTCCAAGGCCTAAGTGGCGAGCTCAGGCCATTTTTCCAGATTGGAAGCCCAAAATGAGCAAGGCTCCAGTTGCAGAGTCATGGCATCGATATTCACTTGGAGATACTCCTGTATCATCCTCTCCAGGCGTTGACTATGTGTCAGACTTCTTGTGTCTTGTGGCCTTGCAAAGGACGGTCTAAAAAATTCATGAAACGATTCCAAAAAATTGCTGATACCACTAGATATGGAGTTGCTGGTACGGTTTGAATGATGATGACTAGATAGGCCCATGGTTAGCAAGTTAGAACTGTGAGATTCCCTCTGTGTACCACTGGTGTTTAGTGGAATAGGCGAGCTAAGATTGCATAACAGCTTCTGCTGATACTCCTGCATACGAGCGTCCATTTCTATGGCAGGAATTATTTTGTCAAATTTTGACTTGTACCAGGGATCTAAGTGTGTGGCAAACCAGTAGTCAGCATTACTTCTAATTCTGACAATCCGAGGGTCATATAATAGGTAGTGCAGCAAGAAGGCAGTCATGTGTCTTGCGCATCTAGGAGGACCAAGTCCTTGCTGTGTTGGTGGCGGCAAGGTGATAATGATGCTTCCTTCCTCTGCCCTCTCCCCCCAACCTCGCACAACAGAAATGTGATCAAGGTCTCCCTCATCTGCTTAGTCTTCCATGCCCATCGTCAGTTCGTCCTCCATTTCTTCCTGGGCTCCTGCTCCTTCCTCAACAATTTGGCTGCTACCATGTGCCCTTGTTAATCCCTCTCCCTCACTGTCCAATGCCTGCCACCTTGGTGCTGGTGACCGTCTGGACCTTGTAGATCTTGGTATCCCTTCCGCATATGAATCCTCCTGTACTTCCTCCCCTTCCTCTTGTCCCACCACCTGACTCCAAATACTGTTTAGAGTGTGCTCCAACATGTAAATGACTGGAATTGTCATGCTGATAATGGCATCGTCAGCGCTAAACATAGTTTCATAGTTTTTAAGGTTGAAGGGAGACACTAAGTCCATCTAGTTCAACCCGTAGCCTAACATGTTGCTCCAGAGGAAGGCAAAAAAACCCCAATGTGTCAAATAAGCTCCAATGGGGAAAAAAATTCCTTCCTGACTCCACATACGGCAATCAGACTAGTTCCCTGGATCAACACCCTGTCATAAAATCTAATATACATAACTGGTAATATTATATTTTTCAAGAAAGGCATCCAGGCTCTGCTTAAATGTTAGTAGTGAATCACTCATTACAACACCATGTGGCAGAGAGTTCCATAGTCTCACTGCTCGTACAGTAAAGAATCCTCGTCTGTGATTATGATTAAGCCTTCTTTCCTCAAGACGTAGCGGATGCTCCCGTGTTCCAGTCGCAGGCCTAGGTGTAAAGAGATCTTTGGAAAGGTCTCTGTACTGTCCCCTCATATGTTTATACATTGTGATTAGATCCCCCCTAAGCCTTTGTTTTTCCAAACTAAATAACCCCAAGTTTAATAACCTGTCTTGGTGTTGCAGCCCACCCATTCCTCTAATAATCTTGGTCGCTCTTCTATCTACCTGTAGGATTATGCTATTTATAACCTTCTATACTTTTGCTATCAAGAAAAGCACCATTCCTCTCTTAAATTCATTCAGTGAGTTGGCCATCACCACTTCCTCAGGAAGAGAGTTCCAGAGCCTCACTGCTCTTACCGTGAAGAACCCTCTTTTATGCTGATGTAGGAATTTTCTTTCCTCCAATCGAAGAGAATGCCCCCTTGTTCTTGTCATAGTCCTTAGTACAAACAGATCATGGGAGAGATCTCTATATTGCCCTCTGATATATTTGTACATATTTATTAGTTCTCCCCTAAGTCTTCTCTTTTCTAGAGTAAATAGACCTAATTTTGATAACCTTTCCGTGTATTGTAATGCACCCACTCCATTTATTATTTTAGTAGCCCGCTTCTGAACCCTTTCAAGTTCAGTAATGTCTTTCTTGAGCACCGGTGCCCAAAATTGCACACAATACTCCAAGTGTGGTCTGACTAGTGATTTGTACAGAGGGAGAATGATGTTTTTATCTCGTGCCCCCAGACCTCTTCTAATGCATCCCATCACCTTATTTGCTTTGGTGGCTGCTGCCTGATACTGGGCACTCCAATTTAGATTCTTATTGACTAAGATGCCTAAGTCTTTTTCCATGTCTGATTTCCCCAGCGGTTTCCCATTTAGTAAGTAATCGTAGCATCTGTTTCTCCTTCCCATGTGCATAACCTTACACTTGTCTGTGTTAAACCTCATTTGCCATTTTTCAGCCCAATTCTCCAATTTACTCAAATCCATCTGTAGTTGCAAACTGTCCTCCTTTGTGTTAACTACCTTACAAAGTTTTATATCATCTGCAAATACTGATATTTTACTCTGTAAGCCATCCACCAGATCATTAATAAATATATTAAATAGTAGGGGGCCCAATACAGACCCCTGTGGCACCCCACTAGTAACCCTGGCCCAGTCTGAGTATGCACCATTAATAACCACTCTTTGTTTTCTATCACTAAGCCAGCTACCTACCCATCTACACACATTTTCCCCGAGCCCAAGCTTTCTCATTTTACTTACCAGTCTTTTATGTGGGACAGTGTCAAATGCTTTACCGAAGTCGAGATAAATGACATCCAATGATTCTCCTCGGTCCATGTGAAAGCTTACATCCTCATAGAAGCTGATCAGGTTAGTTTGACAGGAGCGATCCTTCATAAATCCATGTTGATATGGAGTTAAACAATTATTAACATTGAGACATTCCATAATAGTATCCCTTAAGCTTACCGGCCTATAGTTTCCAGGTTCCCTTTTACACCCTTTTTTGAATATTGGAACCACATTTGCTAGCCGCCAATCCAGTGGAACAGACCCAGTTTCTATAGAGTCTTTAAATATAAGAAATAGAGGCCTGTCTATCACATTACTTAACTCCCTTAATACCCGAGGGTGAATGCCATCAGGGCCTGGTGATTTGTCAATTTTAATGTTACTAAGTCGGTTCTGCACTTCTTCCTGGGTTAGGCAGGTCATACTTAATGAAGCGTTTACATGATCACTCTGCATTTCCCATGGCATATGCTTTTCCTGTGTGAACACAGTTGAGAAAAAAGTATTTAAAGCCAGCTTTACACCTTACAATTAGGTGTGCGATCTCGTATGCGATGTGACACGCCCAGGTCGCATATGCGATTGAATGAGATTGCACGTAGGTCGTTCATTTGCTGTCACACGTGCGTTAGTAGTCTATGTTAAATTGATCAATTTTGTGTGCGATCCTTTAGATCATGTGTTCTGTGACGTATGCATTGGGCACCCTTTTTTTTTTTATTTATTTACTTGCCAAGCGTGTGTAATGTGTAGAGATGAGCGAACCGGTCGTGGTTCAGCTCGAGGTCGGTCACCTCCATGCAGCAGCGCTGGAAGCGACGCTGGACCATCCTGGATTACGCCGGACATGGAGGGCTTTTTGGGGCTGATTAAAGTGGTTAACCAGGGAATATGTGTGTGTTTTTTATTTCTAATAAAGGATTTTTTCGGGCGTGTGTGTGTTTATTTACTGTAATTTACAGATTAATCATGGAGGGTGTCTCATAGACGCCTGACATGATTAATCTAGGACTTATTGGCAGCTATGGGCTGCCAATAACTCCTTAATTCCCCGATTTGCCAACGCACCAGGGCAAATCGGGAAGAGCCGGGTACAGTCCCAGAACTGTCGCATCTAATGTATGCGGCAATTCTGGGCGGCTGCTGACTGATATTGTTAGGCGGGGGGGCTCCCCATAACGTGGAGCTCCCCATCCTGAGAATACCAGCCTTCAGCCGTATGGCTTTATCTGGCTGGTTTTAAAATTGGGGGGGACCCCACGCCGTTTTTTTTAATTATTTAATTATTTATTTCACTGCACGGTATAGACAAGCCCACCAGCTGCTGTGATTGGGTGCAGTGTGACACCTGTCACTCAGCGTGGGGGCGTATCTCACTGTAACCAATCATAGGCGCCGGTGGGCGGGGAAAGCAGGGAATACGAGATTGTTTAATGGGCGGCCGGTTTTTTCAAAACAGTAAAAGCCGCCGGAGCAGTGTGAATGCCGTGCAGCGCCGGGGATCGGGGATCGGTGAGTATATGAGAGAGGGGGATAGACTGACATGGACAGAGAGTGAGGGACAGAGATAGTGACGGACTGACAGAGATTAGTGAATGACAGACATTGTGAGGCGCTTCAGAACCCAGCTTTTCAGCTGCGCTCTGAAGCAGACCTTTTTTAAGCTGCGGTGCAGAGCGCACACCTGCGCACATAGCCTCAGACATCAAAATCGTATGAGGGATGTCACACGTTTCAATTGACTAGGTTCATACAACAAAACGTCCAATGTATGAGGAATAAACGACGTGTATGCGATCACCGTATTTTCGTTCAATCTTGATCGCATGTAGGTGTCACACGCAAATACGTCACGAACGATGCAGGATGTGCGTCACTTACAACTTGACCCCGATGACGGATTGAAAGATTTATTGAAGTGTGTAAAGCAGGCATAAAACATTTGCTTTTCCCACATCGCTTTCTATGATTTTACCCTCATTGTTCTTTAAAGGGCCAACACCATCAATTTTAATCTTTTTTCTGTTTATGTAATTAAAGAATAGTTTGGGATTTGTTTTGCTTTCCTTAGCAATGAGTCTCTCAGTTTCTACTTTTGCTAAATGTATTTGTTTTTTACACATTTTATTTTTTTCTCTATATATTTTTAATGCTTCTTCGCTGCCTTCTTGTTTTAGCTTTTTAAATGCCTTTTTCTTATTATTCATTGCCCCTTTTACATCCTTATTTAGCCACATTGGTTTTCTCCTGTTCCTAGCCCTTTTATTTCCGTATGGTATGGCTCGCTCGCAGTGGGTGTTTAATACCGATTTAAAAATTTCCCACTTATTTTCTGTGCTCCCATTTTTGAGGACATTGTCCCAATCAATTTGGCGAAGGTCTTCTCTAAGATGATCAAACTTTGCTTTCCTGAAATTCAGCGTTTTTGTAACCTCCCTCCAAGGCACCTTACTGAAGGACAAGTGGAATTGTATTATATTGTGGTCACTATTCCCTAGGTGCCCATCCACTCGTACATCTGTTATTCTATCTGGCCTGTTGCTTAAAATGAAGTCGAGAAGGGCTGCCCCTCTAGTTGGGCCCGGCACAAGTTGGGACAGATAATTATCCTTAGTTACTGACAGAAGCCGGTTTCCTTTCTGAGATATGCAGGTTTCAGTTTCCCAGTCTATATCGGGGTAGTTGAAGTCCCCCATAATAATCACCTCATTGTGATTTGCTGCTTTGTCTATTTGTTTCAATAATACATTTTCAGTAGTTTCTGTTATATTTGGTGGCTTATAACAAACCCCTATGAGGATTTTATTAGTTTTCCCTCCTTGTATCTCCACCCATAGAGACTCCACCTCTTCATTTCCCTCTTGAATATCTTCTCTTAGTCTGGGCTTTAAACTGGACTTTATATATAGACAGACTCCACCCCCTTTCCTTTTTTTATGATCCCCCCTAAACAATTCATATCCTTGCAGGTTAGCCGCCCAGTCATAACTGTCATCTAACCATGTCTCAGTTATTCCTACTATGTCGAATTTTTCCTCATACATTACCAGCTCCAGTTCTTCCATCTTATTGGTCAGGCTTCTTGCATTGGTCAGCATGCAGGAAAGAAGTTTTGCTCCCCTTTTCTTAGCTTCCTTCTTAGTACCCTGTCTTGGGTCCTGTTTACGGCATCTAGTATCCTTGATTAGTTTATCCTTCTGCTGCATGTTCTTGTCTGCTGTTTTTTCTCCCATCCTCTCTTCTTCTAGTTTAAAGCCCTCCTGATGAGTGTGGCAAGCCTTCTGGCGAACGTGTGTTTCCCAGGTTTTGTGAGGTGTATCCCGTCTCTTGCGAGAAGTCCATCGTAGAGGTAATTCACTCCATGGTCCAAGAATCCAAATCCTTGCTGCTGGCAGCATCTTCGTAGGCAGTTGTTCAAATCTAATATCCTATTCCATCTTCTGACACCATGGCCATCGACTGGGAGGATTGATGAGAAAACAACCTGTACGTTCCGTTCCTTTATTTTCTTCCCCAGAATTTCAAAGTCTTCACAAATAGTTGGTAGATCATTTCTTGCCGTGTCGTTTGTTCCTACATGTATCAATAGGAACGGGTATTCGTCCTTGGATCCGAGGATAGTTGGTATCCTGTTGGCCACATCCTTGATTTTTGCTCCCGGGAGGCAGCATACTTCTCGTGCGGTTATGTCCGGCCTGCAGATAGTTGCCTCCGTGCCTCTTAGTAGTGAGTCGCCCACTCTTCTTTTCTTTCTGGACGCACTGCTTGTTGCTCCTGAGTGCTTTTGAGTGTCTTTTGTTTCTGCTTTTGTTGACAAAGTAACTTCTTTTGATGATAGTGCGTCTTCTCCTGTAGATATGGTATCATCCTGAGCTGTGCCATTTTCGTTCTCCAGCATGAGGGCTTCATATTGGTTGCTAAGCTGTGTGGGTGGTGATGACCACTTGATACGCTGGCTTCTTTTGGTCACATGTGTCCACTTTTCAGCCTCTGTATGTGTTCTGAAGCTTTTCTCACTTTCCATATCCTGAATGGTTGCTTCTGCCTCGTCCAAGAAGTCCTCATGTTCTTTAATTAGCTTCAAAGTTGCTATTCTTTCTTCCAGTCCCTGCACCTTTTCCTCTAAGAGGGCAACAAGTTTGCACTTTTGACAGGTGAAGTTGGATATTTTGTGCGGCAGATCCGTAAACATGTAGCATGTGTTGCAGGTGACCATGTGGATTTTCTTCTCTTCCATATTACTGATGTAGCGTAAGACAGGCGAAATTCTGACGGCGCTCGTTTTGCGATGTCCTCAAGCAGCGAGACCCGGCAAGTCCCAGCAATCGATCAGCTGACGGCGACTCTTCTCCTCTTCCCAGAATTCACTGGAAATATGCAAATGAACTTCCTGTTTCTCCAATCCCTGGTTTTGCGATGTCCTCAAACAGTGAGACCCAACAAGTCCCAGCAATCGATCAGCTTACGGCGACTCTTCTCCTCTTCCCAGAATTCACTGGAAATATGCAAATGAGCTTCCTCATCTTCCTCATCTTCGTCGCCATGTCGAAACTGTGCAGAAGGGTGCATAGCTCCTTGATCTGAGACCACTCCAGCAGCATGGTCTGCCCCACCTCTAAATCTCGTTGGCCCAGGCTATACGTCATAACGTATTGCACCAGGACTCGGAGGTGCTGCCACAGTCACTGCAACATGTGGAGAGTCGAATTCCAGCGTGTCGGCACATTGCATTTCAGGCAGTGAACCGGCAGGCCGAAAGACTTCTGGAGCGATGCAAGTCATTCAGCTGTGGTGTCTGAATGGCGGAAGTGAGCACATAGTGACCGTGCCCGGTGCAGAAGCCCATCTAGGCCGGGATAGTGGGTTAAAAATTGCTGGACAACAAAGTTCAACACGTGAGCCATACAAGGCACGTGTGTCACATTGCCCTGGCGAAGGGCCGCACCCAAGTTTGCAGCATTGTCACACATGGCCTTCCCTGGCTGCAGGTTGAGTGGAGACAACCATTGACGAAACTCGGTCTCCAAACCTGACCACAACTGGTCAGCTGTGTGACTCACATTTCCCAGACATTTCAACTTAAAGATCGCCTTATGCCGTTGAGCTCTGCTGCCAGCATAGTAAGGAGGTGTGCGGGATTCCTTGTGCGCAGTTACAACGCGGGTGGCCTGACCAGACAGGCTTTGGGCGGAGGTGGAGGACCCAGACGAGGTGGAAGAGGCAGAAGCAGTTAAGGAACTTCTACATACAAAGGATTGACGCACAACTAGTGGGGACGGCAAGACTTGTACATCAGACCCTTCTCCATCTCTCACCATAGTTACCAAGTGCCCAGTCAGAAACATGTAACGCTCCTGTCCATGCTTACTGGTCAAAGTATCTGTGGTGAAATGCACCCTGTCACACACAGAGTTTCTCAAAGAAGCGGTGATGTTGTGTGGAACATGCTGGTGTAGCACAGGCACACCTTTCTTGAAGAAGTAGTGGTGACTGGGTATCTGGTACTGGGTAGAGATAAGTCACCCCCCTACCGTTCTACGAACCACTCGAACCCCTTTGAAAACAATGGGAGGCAAACACAAACACATAAAAACACATTAAATATGTACACATACAGTTAATAAACTTTGCCATAACACTTACAGGTCCCCACGATGCGTCCTGCATTCTGTCTCCCGCCGCTTTTCCTTCTGATAATCGCTGCGTCCTCCCGGTAACCAGCACTGATGATAGGACCTATCGTGACGTCAAAATAGCATGCGACTAGTCACGTGTCTATTATCTCGTTGGCTATAGGCTGCTCTCAAGGCTAGTCGTCATGCTAGGTCCTGTCAGTGTATCTCTCTGGTATGCGGTGATTGTTCCAGCATCTCCGTGTACCGGCGAAATGCTCTGGCACATGGTTGGCTTCCCCGTCCATGCATGTGGGCGCTCTTTACAGAGTCATCCCACATGCAAGGACTGGGTGCCACAACCGGTAAATAACGGAGATCACCATTGCTATAGCAACCCGCCTGTCAGCGGTGACGTCACCGCTTACAGCACGCAGCTTCTGCTCACTTACTGAGTGAATAGACTGCACGGAAGCAGCAGCGTTCTTCCACCCATGCTGTGCTGTTTGATGTAGCAGAGCTGCATGGGTTGAATTAGAAAGAAGACAGAAGACCATGGATCGTGGAGGGATGAGAGCGTAATAAACATGGAGTCTCTAAGTGTGTCTGTGTATTTATTTCTATTAAACTATTTTTTCTCTGTGTGGTGTCTTTTTTTTAACCCTTTATTGGAGATTCTTAATGGCCAGGTCAAACTTGCCTGACATTAAGAATCTCTGGCTTAATACTAGCTAGTAAAACAAAGCTACTATTAACCCATTATTACCCAGCAAGCCACCCGGCTTCAGGGCTGCTGGAAGAGTTGGATACAGCGCCAGATAATGGCGCTTCTATGAAAGCGCCATTTTCTGGGTGGCTGCGGACTGCAATTCACAGCAGAGGGGCCCAGAAAGCTCGGGCCAACCTGTGCTGCGGATTCCAATCCCCAGCTGCCTAGTTGTACCTGGCTGAACACAAAAATGGGGCGAAGCTCATGTCGATTTTTTTTTTTATTATTTCATGAAATTCATGAAATAATTAAAAAAGGGCTTCCCTATTTTTTAGTTCCCAGCCGGGTACAAATAGGCAGCTGGGGGTTGGGGGCAGCCGTACCTTCCTGCTGTACCTGGCTAGCATACAAAAATATGGCAAAGCCCACGTCATCTTTTTGGTGGGCAAAAAACTCCTGCATACAGTCCTGGATGGAGTATGCTGAGCTTTGTAGTTCTGCAGCTGCTGTTTGCTCTCCTGCATACACTAGTGAATGGAGCATGCTGAGCTTTGTAGTTCTGCAGCTGCTCTCTGCTCTCCTCCATACAGACAGGCAGCAGACAGCAGCTGCCGAACTACAAGGCTCAGCATACTCCATCCAGGACTGTATGCAGGAGTTTTTTGCCCCCAAAAATTTACGTGGGCTTTGCCATGTTTTTGTATGCTAGCCAGGTACAGCAGGCAGCTATGGGCTGCCCCCAGCTGCCTATTTGTTACCGGCTGGGAACCAAAAATATAGGGAAGCACTTTTTTTTTAATTATTTCATGAATTTAATGAAATAATTAAAAGAAAATGACGTAGGCTTCGCCCAATTTTTGTGTGCAGCTCAGGGTGCCCAAGCTTTCTGAGCCCCTCTGCTGCAAATTGCAATCCGCAGCCGCCCCAGAAAATGGTGCTTTTATAGAAGCGCCATCTTCTGGCACTGTATCCAACTCTTCCAGCTGCCCTGGTGATGGGTGGCTCGCTGGGTAATAATGGGGTTAGGTCTAGCTTTATATTATAAACTGGCCCTAAGCCCGAACCTCATAGTGTCATATATGCCAATATTAGACATGGCCACCATGAATTTCTAGTACAGATAAAAAAAAACACAACACACAGAAAAATATTTTTATTAGAAATAAAACACAACACAATTAGTGACTCCATCTTTATTGAATTAAAGAACCCCCCTCCGCAGAAATTCTGGGTTAAGGGTCCCGTGCCGTTAAATCCGGATCCAATATCATCTGATCGGTTTGCTGGAAGGCAAAGCGATCAGATGATGTGTCAGGTTCAAGGGCCTGAATCACATGACACAACAGTTGATTGTATAAACGGCTTTTATAAAATCAGCTGATGCATCAGTGCAAAAAAACCAAAAACAAACTACACACTTCAGTGCAGACTCCTGTCCGACAGCATCAGCTGATAGTTTAGCCAGCCGGGCGGTAAAAAGTTGGCCTCACCGCTCGACTTATAGTGTCAGCTGATTCTGTCAGGTGACCGCATCAGCTGATCATCGCCAGGTCTGAGAAAGAGAGAGAGAGCAAGAAAGAAGAGAGAGAGAGAAGATAGAGAAAAGAGAGAGAAAAGAATGAGAGAGAAAAAAGAGAGAGAAAAGAGAGAGAAAAGAGAAAGAAAAGAGAAGAGAGAGAGGGAGAGAGAGAAGAGAGAGAGAGAAGAGGAGAGAAGAGAAAGAGAGGAGAGAGAGAAGAGAGAGAGAGGAGAGAGAGAGGAGAGAGAGAGAGGAGAGAGAAGAGAGAGAGAGGAGAGAGGGAGAGAAAATAGAGAGAGAGGAGAGAGAAGAGAGAGAGAGAAGAGAGAGAAGAGAGAGAAGAGAGAGAGAAGAGGAGAGAAGAGAGAGAGAGAAGAGCGAGAAGAGAGAGAGGAGAGAGCATTGCAGCCTCATTCCATGAACTGCTCCGATTTTACAGGTGTGTCCTGTGGCTCACAGCTGATGTCCGGCTCCTCCCCTCAGTGCATAATTAAATTAAATTATAATTATAAATAAATAATAATTATAATTTTAAACAAATTAAATTCTTTACCGGGGCGGCTGGGACTTGAACTCATGAACTAATGCTTCTGAGGCAGTAGCTCTAGCCATTGAGCCACTGGCTCTAATAAGAAACATAGGCAGATTTGGTAATCTTTAGCTCTATACTGCAGTAGAGAATCTAGAAGCAGATTGTTCAGCTGCAAGGATGGGCAGATGGGCGGATGGGCGGATGGGCGGATGGGCGGATGGGCGGATGGGCGGATGGGCGGATGGGCGGATGGGCGGATGGGCGGATGGGCGGATGGGCGGATGGGCGGATGGGCGGATGGGCGGGCAAACACCAGCAGTACCGCACTCATCACCGCAGGCACTACAACCATCATCATCACCGCAGGCACTACAACCCCATCATACTCCCCTCAGTGCATAAATTAAATTATAATTATAAATAAATAATAATTATAATTTAAAAATAAATTAACTTCTTTCCCGGGACAGCTGGGACATGAACTTATGCTTCTTAGGCAAGAGCTCTAACCATTCAGCCACTGGCTCTAATGAGAAGCATTGGCAGATTTGGTATTCTTGATGTCTGCACTGCAGACTAAAGTCTCCGCTGACAGCGTGATTTACTTCAGGTGCTACGTGGAGAGGACACAGCGCTCGTTTTCTACGGTGCTCCCTGTCATCTTCATGTAGCAGAGCTGACAGTGTCGTGTGGATTATTTCGGACCTGGATTGTTGTTTGGGGATTAATAAAGAGGTAAATGAGGTGCTTTTTGTCTTGTATTCCAAATAAAGAATTTTTTGCTGTGTGTGTTTATTTACTTTCACTTACAGTTTAATCATGGAAGGTGTCGCAGGGAGATGCCTGCCATGATTAACCCCTTATTACCCCGATTGCCACCGCACCAGGGCAATTCGGGATGGGCCGGGTAGAGTCCCGGGACAGCCGCATCTAATGGAAGTGGCAATTCTGGGTGGCTGCTGGGTGATATTGTTAGGGTGGTGGGCTCCCTATGACATGGCGCTCTGCATCCTGACAATACCAGCCTCTAGCCGTGTGACTTTATCCTGGCTGGTATTAAAATTGGGGGAACTGCATTTTTTTTATTTATTTATTTATTTTACTGCACGAAATAGACCCGCCCGCCGGCGGCTGTGATTGGTTGCAGTGAAACAGCTGTCACTCATCGTGGGGGCATGTCTGACTGCAACAAATCATGGGCGCCGGTGGGCGGGAAAAGCACGGAATAACTAATTGAATAATGAAGCGGCAGCCATTTTCAAAAGAGGAAATGCCGCTGGAGATTTGTGACAGCTGTGCAGCGAGACGCCCGTGATCGGTGAGTAGGAAAGAGAGAGGGATTGTGCTGGGGAGGCAGTACGCATGCAGATACGCAAGGTGGGCACATACTTACTGTGAAAAGCCACGCTTTTGGTGATCGAACCGTTCTCGAACTGCCGAACTTTTAGCAAACCGCTCGAGTTTGTCGAACGACACGAACACCCCCCAAAATCACTCAAACATGAAATTGGTGAACCTTGAACCTTGAACATCGCTCATCTCTACTACTGGGTCAATGCGACAGACATAAGGTCTTGAAAATCCTCTGTGTCCACCAGGCGGAAAGGCAGCATTTCTATAGCCAACAGCTTGCAGATGGTCAAATTCAACCTCTTAGCTTTGTCATGGCTAGGAGGAAATGGTCTTTTACTTGTCCACATCTGAGGGACCGATGGCCGGCTGCTGTGCTGAGACGGCGTTGAGTAGGGTGTTTCTGGAAAACTGCTGGTCTGTGAGGAAAATGCACTGAAAATTAAAGGGTTAAAAAAATAAAAAATATACATATATTTGGTATCACTGCGTTCAGAAATGCCCAATCTATCAATATATAAAATCAATTAATTTGATTGGTAAATGGCATAGCAGCAAAAATATTCCAAACGCCAAAATTACATTTTTTTGTCGCCGCAAAGTTTGCACAAAATGCAATAACAGGCGATCAAAATGTAGCATCTGTTCAAAACTGGTACCGTTAAAAACGTCAGCTAGAAACGCAAAAAGTAATCCATCACTGAGCCATATATCAAGAAAAATGAGAACGCTCCGGATTTTGAAAAATGGTGCAAAACATACACCACTTTTTTTGGACAAGCTTGTGATTTTTTTTAACCCCTTAGATACAAGTAAACCTATTCATGTTTGGAGTCTGCAAACTCGCACCTCCCTCAGGCATCACAATGACACATCAGTTTTACCATATAGTGAACACGGTGAATAAAATATCCTAAAAACTATTGTGCAGTCACACGTTTTTGCAATTTTTACCGCACTTGGAATTTTTTTGCTCTTTTCCAGTAGACTATAGGGTAAAACTTATGATTCCATTTAAAACAACATCTCGTACCGCAAACAACAAGCCCTTATATGTCAAGATTGATGGAAAAATAAAACTATTACGGCTCTCGGAAGAAAGAGAGGGAAACCCCCTCAGAAAATCGCAAAATGCTCTGGGGCTGAAGGGGGTTAAAATTGCATAGCCAAAATGGAGAGATAGTGTAGAATGCAGAGGTGGTGTAGCTTTCTTGTCAGCAGAGGAACGTCACTGACTATCCCAGACAATGATACTATGCCCCAAAAAATTGCCTGCTTTTGCACTTAAAATTGCGTAGCAGAAATGGAGAGGTGGTGTAGAATGCAGAGGTGATGTAGCTTTCTTGTCAGCAGAGGAACGTCACTGATTTAGACAGACGCTGTGAAAAACCCTTGCACAGCGCTGGCACAGACCTGACTAGCAAAAATGGCTATGAACTGCTGTAATCTAGCCCTGAAAACGGCTGAAATTACAAGTAGTCCCTAATCCCTAAACTGATGTGTAGATTGCACTTTTTAAGTGTATAGTGCCCACAGCAGCAGCAGCGTGAGCGGTGACTGTCACACACCCGAAGCACTGAGATAATGGCGGCGATGGGGAAAATGGCCGGGTCTTATAGGGCAAGGATATGTGACATGCACAGCCAATGAAACATGCCCTTGCTTGTCTGGCAAAAATCCACTTTGCTGTGTGCGTGTCTGTGATTCGCTGACAGCCTGGCCTGCCCCACTGTACGCGCGATTAGGAAAAAAAAATGGTGATCGCCATTCTTTCAGCACTCAGCAGCACTGATCTAAACCCTGCCCCCCCCCGCACACTATACACTGAATTTTGATATCATTAGTAACAGTGACTGATAGTATTACAGTGAAAAGCCAAATAGTAACTAGCTACGCTTTTGGTGATGAAACTGTTATCGAACGGTAACTCGAACAGTCGAACGTGAAGCAAATCGTTCGAGTTCGTCGAACGACTCGAACACCGCCCAAACCAACTCAAACTTAAATTTGGCGAACGGTTCGCTTCGAACACCGCTCATCTCTAATTATGGCAAGAAACAAGCAGCTAAGTAAAGAAAAACGAGTGACCATCATTACTTTAAGAAATTAAGGTCAGTCAGTCCGAAAAATTGGGAAAACTTTAAAAGTGTCCAAAAGTGCAATGGTAAAAACCATCAAACGCTGCAAATAAACTGTCTCACATGAGGACCGCCCCAGGAAAGGAAGACCAAGAGTCACCTCTACTGCGGAGGATAAGTTTATCCGAGACGCCAGCCTCAGAAATCGCAGGTTAACAGCAGCTCAGATTAGAGACCAGGTCAATGCCTCACAGAGTTCTAGCAGCAGACACATCTCTAGAACAACTGTTAAGAGGAGACTTTGTGCAGCAGGCCTTCATGGTAAAATAGCTGCTAGGAAACCACTGCTAAGGACAGGCAACAAGTAGAAGACTTGTTTGGGCTAAAGAACACAAGGAATGGACATTAGACCAATGGAGATCTGTGCTTTGGTCTGAGGCATCCAAATTTGAAATCTTTGGAGCCAACCACCGTGTGTTTGTGCGGTGCAGAAAAGGTGAACGGATGGACTCTACATGCCTGGTTCCTACGTGAAGCATGGAGGAGGAGGTGTGATGGTGTGGGGGTGCTTTCCTGGTGACACTGTTGGGGATTTATTCAAAATTGAAGGAATACTGAACCAGCATGGCTACCACAGCATCTTGTAGCGGCATGCTATTCCATCCGATTTGTGTTTAGTTGGACCATCATTTATTTTTCAACAGGACAATGACAACAAACACACCTCTAGTCTGTGTAAGGGCTATTTGACTAACAAGGAGAGTGATGGGGTACTACGCCAGATGACCTGGCCTCCACAGTCACCAGACCTGAACCTAATCGAGATGGTTTGGGGTGAGCTGGACCGCAGATTGAAGACAAAAGGGCCAACAAGTGCTAAGCATCTCTGGGAACTCCTTCAAGACTGTTGGAAGACCATTTCCAGTGAATACCTCTTAGCTCATCAAGAGAATGCCAAGAATGTGCAAATCAGTAATCATACAAAAGGTGGCTACTTTGAAGAACCTAGAATACAAGACATATTTTCAGTAGTTTCACACTTTTTTGTTGGGTATTTCATTCCACATGTGTTAATTCATAGTTTTGATGCCTGCAATGTGAATCTACAATTTTCAGAATCATGGAAATAAAGAAAACTCTTTGAATGGAAAGGTGCGTCCAAACTTTTTTTCTGTACGGTATATACTGTATATATATATATATATATATATATATATATATATATATATTGCTTTTGCAAATAATCTAACTACGTTTATTTCGGAAATAAATATGCACATAACTATGCTTTACTTTGTACATCTTCGGTTTATTAAGAATTATTAAAGCGATATATTATAATTTGTGCCAGAGGTGGTATTTTCATAATGTTACCTGTGTTCAGCCACAATATAATAATAAAAAGGATAGGTCCTCTGGTATAATTTTAAGGCTGAGTGCATAAATGAAAATGCAAATTGCCTGAAAGCTAAAACTAGCTCTGGACATTTATGATATTTAAAATATTGACTGTCTGTAGAACCTGGAAATTATATATGCTATTACCGAATGGCAGGATAATGGAATCCATATAAAATTTGGCACATAATGAAATTTATGATTATACATCTAACTCTCAACATCTAATCTCCAGTTACCCTCCATTCAACAACTGAGTCTGTAATAAACAAATAATATGTGATAGCAATTCATTTTTGTGCTTTTGTGCAATGGTCATTTACTGAAAGCAGTAAAAGCAATTACTTGCCTCCACTATAATGTGTCTATCAGGCTTACAAGGCAATTTACAACCGTAAATAAGATAATTATCTGTTTACTGTTTAAATGTGAATTAGCCGTGGTCTATGTCTTTTTCCTATATTATTGGTTTGATAAACATGTTGAGCAGATGGCCACATTTAGAATAAGGAGGTTTACGGGATTGCTTTTCCCTTAACATTTATGTCCACGATTCATAACTAACAGCGTTTTTCCTTTTACAATTCCTGACATAAAAACTGTATTAATAATGCATAAGCTGTATTAATGGCTGAGTTAAAGCTTTAACAAGTTTATGTTACAAAACTGTCAAAAATGTACCAGCCCTGCCTACTTTAATTTCAGCCTCTTCTGATGAAGCGTAGGGAAATGCCTTATTGGTATGCAGTGTTACCAATTATCTGACAGAGCCAAAGTGTATTTCCAACTAATCAGAAATAAGAGCACAGAATTAAATCTCCCGTGTGAAACTTGTCATTTACATATTTATGATTCAAATATGATAATGAGGCTAATGAGAAACTCCGAGAGTGTCTTTGAAAGTCAAGGCAATCTTGCAGTTAATTTTCAACAGATAAAGTTGATTGTACATAGTAGTCAAAATGACAGAGGAAGAACCTGTTGACTGTAGTTTAGCTTAATTTGAGTTTATTGAAAAATGCAGTCTGTGTAAGGTATTGGTTATTAAAACATAATCCAGCAAACTGCTTCTCAGTATGAGATAATTGTTTACAGTATGCACACAGAATTTTGTTATGCTATTATCTTTGGTGTTAATATTGCAAAAAATCAAATATCTCTTTTGCTCATGCCATTACATCCACACCATGGCAGCAAGACTGGCACCCTACATACTCAGGCCAGTGCCAAGGCCAACTACATCTGGTGAGCCACTCTTTCCAGATTTCCAATTGTACCATGTGAATTTATGGAGAATATGCAGACTGCATATATGGAGTGGGGTTAAGACATGAACCTGCTTCATACAATGTGCACTGGTGGACACAGATAGAAAATGGCCCCTGAGCAAGAACAAGATATGGGCCCTTTGCAGTCAAGAGCTTCTCATAATGCTTAATTCCACCAGCTTTGGAGGTAGAAAATGGGCACCATTTGGACCCCTATGCAGCCACACAGGTTGCCACAATGATAAGTCCATCTCTGAGCATGCGGCTTCCAACTGAGTTTGATAACTGCCACCTGAGCCTAGCTGCTAGCTCTGATCGTAGCAAATGACTTTTATCAATCATGACCTGGTAGATAGAGATGGGCAAATCCACAGATGTTTATATTCAGCAGGTCTGGCTGGACTTAAAAAAAATTCTGGTTCGGGACTGGACTTGAACCTGAACTTGATGCCAAACCCCATATAAGTCTAAGGGACCCAAATTTAAATGTTATAAAATGATGTTGGTAAGGTTACAGCTAGAGGGCTGTAAAAGGAAGCAAAATGGAGATTAAAGCAGGACAATTATACTTACCCAGTCTCCCACTGCTTCTTGGTCTACTCATTAGACCTCATGCATATTCATTGCTTCCCCCACCCATCCTCTGTGACAGCATCAGTGATTGGTTGCAGTCAGGCTGCCAGTATGTTGGCATCTTTAATTGGTTGCCCTCACAGTAGCTGTCTCAGTCCTGGAAGTGTAGTACAAACATAAATAAATAATTGGAAACAATGGCTTAGGGTCCCTCGTATTCTGATACCCAGAACAGATAAAGCAGACAACTGGAGGCTACAGCCCCAAGCTGTATGCATTATCAGCTGTATATGAAAATATGAACAACCACACATGGTTTTTTTTATTATTTAAATAAATAATTAAAAAAAAAACTGGCGTATGGTCCCCCCATTTTGATACCCAGCGTAGATAAAGCCCAACAACTGGGGGCTAGTATTCTCAGGCTGGAGTGACCCAAGGATGATTGGACCCCCAGCCTATAATAGCAATCTGCAGCTTCCCAGAATTGTCGCATCCACTAGCTGTGACAATACCAGAACTTTACCGTGCTCTTCCCGATTGCCCTGGTGAGGTGACAATCAGGGTAATAAGGGGTTAATGACAGCCCACTGCTTCATAAGCACTAGATTAGTAAAGGGAGGCATCTATAAGATCCCCTCATTACTATTAGGATATCTGCGGTCACAGGTGGAGGGAAGTGGGAACCTCCAGTTGTCACCGCAACTAACATGAGTGAAGTTACCACTCATCACTATGGATCATTCTCTGCTTGAAGTTCACAGCAGGCAATCATGTTCTATAGCAGCACACTGTCAGTTTAGATGCAGCAGAGCTGGAATTGTTGTGGGACCTCGTGGGGATTACATTGAACCTGGATGTTTTGGGGGTTAATAAATTTGTGCAAGAAGGTTTTTTTTGTGTTTTATTAAAAATAAAGAATTTTTTTAGTGTTTGTGTTTATTTCTTTTTACTTACAGATTAGTAATGGGGGTCTCATAGATGCCTCCCATTACTAATCTAAGGCTTAGTGGCAACTGTGAGCTCATATTAACCTCTTATTAGCCTGATTTCCACCGCACCAGGGCAATCAGGAACAGTTCTGGGATCATCACATCTAATGGATGCGACAGCTGTCGGTACAAACCCTGAACACCGAAAATCGGGTTTGCTCATCTCTCCTCAGAATTAGAGATGAGTGAACCTGAAATTTGTTTTTCGGTGTTCAGAACGAACTCAAACTTTTACAAGAAAACAAAGTTCGGGTTTGGAGTTTGAGTGCTTTATGTGTGCAAATCACTAGCTTGAGCACCGCTGTGTTCAGGTATGCTCTAGGCTCAGCCCAGAGCGAGTCACTTACAGTGTTTGAATGGCTCGCTCTGGGGGTTACAACAGCCTGATCAGATGTAGTGTACACCACATGAAAAAATGGAAAAAACCCTGCCCACCCTCCCCTGGAACTGTTTTTTTTATGGCTAGCTGCATGTGGGCAGGGAGCCGAACTGCCAATCACTGACTTCTACTGAAGTTCAGGTCAAGTCCTTGTCCTGAACCAAACTTTAAAAAAGTTTGTCTGAACCCGCAGAATCGGAACTTCCACGGGTGCACTCATCTCTACTCACAATCCCTGCAAGTGTCTTTAGGGCTCGTGCGCACACTGCGTCCTGACCAGTGCAGAACAAAAGCACACCCACTGGCAGACTTGACACTGCATTTTGACAAAAAGAATGCATCGAATATGCATTTTGCATGCATATTACATGCGTTTTGGATGCATTTTTGTCAGTTCAGTCCCCCGGCAATTCAGCTCTGCTAAATGCCCGCTGACAGCAGACACGGACAGAGCTGGGCACTGAGAATGAACTCGGATGAACTTCACCCGACTTCACTGTCATCCCACGGCTCTGTCTGTGTGTCGCGTCCTGATTAGCGGTCACTCGTGAAGCACTCACCGGTGACTGCAAATCCCCTGAGTGACTGCAGTGAGGAGCGAGATCAGCGGTGCCATCACTCAGGTTACCAGCGGATAATCTGAGTGACGTCATCGCTGATCACGTGGATCACTTTGGTTGCTGCATGGAGCTGACAGAGAGTGGTTGTGGTCTGTGGCTGCTCGCTGTAAGCTACATGTAGCAGAGCTGAAAGTGTCGTGGAACCTCATGTGGATTACGTCGGACCTGGAGGGGTATTTTGGGATTAATAAAGGGTTGAAAGAGGGTGTTTTTTGTCTTTTATTCCAAATAAAGGATTTTTTGGATGTGTGTGTTTATTTTCTTCAACTTACAGGTTAATCATGGAAGGTATCTTGGGGAGACACCTGCCATGATTAAACTAGGACTTAATGGAAGCTATGGGCTGCTGACATTAACTCCTTATTACCCTGGTTGCCGCTGCACCAGGGCAATTAGGGATGAGCTGGGTGGAGTCCCGGGACTGTCGCATCTAATGGATACGGCAATTCCGGGCGACTGCTGGCTGATATTGTTAGGCTGAGGGGCTCCCCATAACGTGGAGCTACCCATCCTGAGAATATCAGCCTTCAGCTGTGTAGCTTTACCCTGGCTGGTATCAAAATAGGGGGGACCTCACATTGTTTTCTATTATTTATTTATTTTACTGCACGATATAGACATGCCCACCGGCGGCTGTGATTGGTTGCAGTGAGACAGCTGTCACTCAGCATGGGGACGTATCTGACTGCAACCAATCATAGGCGCTGGTGGGCGGGGGAAGCAGGGAATACGAGATGGAATAATGAGCGGCCGGCATTTTCAAAAGCTGCAGAAGTTGCCAGAGCAGTGTGACAGCCGTGCAGCACAGCTCCGGTGATCGGGGATCGGTGAGTATGAGAGAGGGAGTGGGAGGGAAAGACCGACAGAGAGAGACTGAAAAACCTGCTTTTGTTATGTCAAATAAACATGCAGATCACAACAAACATGTAGTGCAAACGCACTGCTTAGCATTTTGGCATTATTTTACAACAACTCATTGATTTCAATGGGTGTAGAATGCTGCCAAAATGCTCAAAAGAATTGACATGATGAATTTTTAAACGCAGAGATTTTGTCAAATTTTTGACTTTCAAAATGCTGCATTCAAAAAAGTATCGTGCGTACTGATTTTGCATGATTCTCATAGACTTTCCTGGGGAAGAAGAACACATGCATTTTGACAATGTGACGCTGCAGCTTAGAACGCTGTGGAAACACAAAAAAAAGCAACATGCACATGAGCCCTTAGGCTATGTCTCCACGCTACGGAAAATGCGCGGATTTTGCCGCGGATTTCTCGCGGAAAAGCCGCGGATTTCCCAAAAATCTGCAGCTCAGGCACTTCCCAGCCATTTCTATGGCATTTTGGAAATGCTGTGCCCACGCTGCGGATTTTTCCGCAGCGGATTTCGTGCGGATTTTGATCCGGAAAAATCTGCAACATGTCAATTATTGTTGCGGATTTTCATCCGGATTTTGGCTTTAAAATTGGGAAAAAAAAAAATCTGCACCAAAATCCGCATCAAATCCGCGGTAAATCCACGGCAAATCCGCACCTTTGAAAAGGTGCGGATTTTGCAGGAAAGCTGCGTTTTTGATGCAGAAAAATCCGCAGCTACATTCTCCCGTGGACACATAGCCTTAGAGTGAGGTAATGCAAAAAGTGAAAAAAATATATACAGTGCCTACAAGGAGTATTCAACCCCCTGCAGATTTAGCAGGTTTACACATTCGGAATTAACTTGGCATTGTGACATTTGGACTGTAGATCAGCCTGGAAGTGTGAAATGCACAGCAGCAAAAAAGAATGTTATTTGTTTTTTATTTTTTTTTTAAATTGAGAAAAGTTTATTCAGAGGGTAATTTATTATTCAACCCCTCAAACCACCAAAATTCTGTTTGGTTCCCCTAAAGTATTAAGAAGTATTTCAGGCACAAAGAACAATGAGCTTCACATGTTTGGATTCATTATCTCTTTTTCCAGCCTTTTCTGACTAATTAAGACCCTCCCCAAACTTGTGAACAGCATTCATACATGGTCAACATGGGAAAGACAAAGCAGCATTCCAAGGCCATCAGAGACAAGATCGTGGAGGGTCACAAGGCTGGCAAGGGGTACAAAACCCTTTCCAAGGAGTTGGGCCTACCTGTCCACTGTTGGGAGCATCATCCGGAAGTGGAAGGCTTATGGAACTACTGTTAGCCTTCCACGGCCTGGACAGCCTTTGAAAGTTTCCTCCCGTGCCGAGGCCAGGCTTGTCCGAAGAGTCAAGGCTAACCCAAGGACAACAAGGAAGGAGCTCCGGGAAGATCTCATGGCAGTGGGGAAGTTGGTTTCAGTCAATACCATAAGTAACGTACTCCACCGCAATGGTCTCCGTTCCAGACGAGCCCGTAAGGTACCTTTACTTTCAAAGCGTCATGTCAAGGCTCGTCTACAGTTTGCTCATGATCACTTGGAGGACTCTGAGACAGACTGGTTCAAGGTTCTCTGGTCTGATGAGACCAAGATTGAGATCTTTGGTGCCAACCACACACGTGACGTTTGGAGACTGGATGGCACTGCATACGACCCCAAGAATACCATTCCTACAGTCAAGCATGGTGGTGGTAGCATCATGCTGTGGGGCTGTTTCTCAGCCAAGGGGCCTGGCCATCTGGTCTGCATCCATGGGAATATGGATAGCACGGCCTACCTGGAGATTTTGGCCAAGAACCTCCGCTCCTCCATCAAGGATCGTAAGATGGGTCGTCATTTCATCTTCCAACAAGACAATGACCCAAAGCACACAGCCAAGAAAACCAAGGCCTGGTTCAAGAGGGAAAAAATCAAGGTGTTGCAGTGGCCTAGTCAGTCTCCTGACCTTAACCCAATTGAAAACTTGTAGAAGGAGCTCAACATTAAAGTCCACATGAGACACCCAAAGAACCTAGATAACTTGGAGAAGATCTGCATGGAGGAGTGGGCCAAGATAACTCCAGAGACCTGTGCCGGCCTGATCAGGTCTTATAAAAGACGATTATTAGCTGTTATTGCAAACAAGGGTTATTCCACAAAATATTAAACCTAGGGGTTGAATAATAATTGACCCACACTTTTATGTTGAAAATTTATTAAAATTTAACTGAGCAACATAACTTGTTGGTTTGTAAGATTTAGGCATCTGTTAATAAATCCTGCTCTTGTTTGAAGTTTGAAGGCTCTAACTTATTTGCATCTTATCAAACCTGCTAAATCTGCAGGGGGTTGAATACTACTTGTAGGCACTGTATTTTTTTTATTTTCATTCCTAAAAGTCCATACCTTTAATACACTATGTTCTTTATCACCTTGAGCACAAAATCTCTTTCAGTGTTTACATTAATGAGCTTTAGTTTAAATTAAGTATAGTAAAAAATCAATGAATTCGTAAAAGAATTTTTTTTTCTTTTGTCTGAATTCCATGAAGTCTAATTCCCATTTCCTCCCACAGAAACATATTGTAAGGTTAATTGGCTGCATATGAAAGTGGGCCATAAATATGTTTGAGATAGTCAAAACATAAAAACACAAACAGATTAAAACAACACTGTATTTATAGCATAAAGATGAATTCACATGCTGTTGATTTAGGTACAGAAATTTCTGCAACCATCCAATTTGTTTGAAACAACCCCATTCGGGTGTATGATGCTAATTTTCATTTTAATATCATGTTTGAAATTTATTTAATAATTATATTTTAGTTTTGCAAAGACTTTATAAAATCTGTAAAATATAATCATTTGTGTATATATATTTTTCTATTCTTTCCTAACCTTATTACTGATATGGATTGACAAAATAGAAAAGACGGAGAAACTGTTATTTTTAGTCTCTACCTCCAAAAAAAATGGATCTCACTCTGATCAGACTCTAATCAAACTTTTATTACAGTCTGATTAAAGTCTGATAAGAATAATCAAACCGTTCTTTTCAGGTGGAGAAAATATTGTTGAATTTACCCAGCACAGGGCTTTAATTGACATTGTTTAATTTTGTTCAGGAGCAGACCTAGTGGTGTATAGACTTTCTTTGCATTTGTAGAGTAGCTGAGATTCAGCCCATTTGTTTTTGTGATTAGTGAGGCTTCAACGCACTGACTATCACAGACCAAACATCTTCTCATGTCACTGTACAGAGATGGAATTTTTTATAAAACTATAGTATTGATAATACACAAAATCTAAGATAGTAACAAAATGAGAATATACCCTGTAGTAAAAAAGTAAATAGTAATATTACATAATGTATAAATAAGATAAGGTACTTTACTACACGGTTTTGAATAAAAAAAAAGAGTTAAAGCCATCCCACCATGATAAGGTGTCAATTTTAAGGCTATACTGTGTCAGTCAGCAAAGAATTGTGGCTAATGCTGCAAACATAGCCATTCCGCTGTGGAATCTGTTTGCTGGGTCAGTCAAAAATGTTTAACATTACTCTTAATCTGCCCTGACTATATATGTTATTACTTGGATGTATGGTGAACCTACTGTATGTTTACAGATTCCAAATTTGGTACAGCAGGAAAATACATGACTAGAGATGAGCGATCTTGCCAAGGATCGGATCGGTTCAAGATCACTGAACCCATCTGAGATCGCCAATCGGATTGGCGATCCTAGCCGATCCGATCGGCAGTCCCAGCCAAACCCATTAAATAGGAGGCAAAATGTGTAGGGGGGGGGTCTTTAAAAGAAAGAAAATAATAAAGGATTCAAGCTGTACCTACTTACCAAGTCTCCCTGCGGCTGCAGCATTATTTCCGGGTCTGCTAATTATCCCTCATACATATTCACTGCTTTCCCCTTCCACCTGTGTCTCTGATTGTCTGCTGTTGGACCACACTCCTACCCTCTGAGGCAACATCTGTAATTGGTTGGAATCACAAATGTTGTCTGTGTCCTTATAATGGTGATAAATAAATATTTATGTATTGATACCAGCACAGATAAAGCCAAGGTTACAGGCTGCAGCCCCAGCTGTGCGCTTATCATGTCTTTGTATCAAAATAAGAGAAAATGCATGTGGCTTCTTAAAGGCAACTATTTTTAGGCTGGGGGGCCAGCCTAAATATAACCATGGGTCTACCCAACCTGTGAATACCAGTTCCCAGCTGTCAGGCTTTATCTTGGCTGGGTATCAAAATTAGGGTGGACCAAAGTGTTTTTTTTTTAATTATTTATATAATTTTTTTAAAAGTCACATGCTGTCCCTCTTAATTTAGTACACAGCCAAGATAAGAGCACGGCTGGGGACTGCAGATTATATTCATTATTTGCACTGGTATCAAATAATATAGTGGAACCGCATGGCATTTTTTAAATGTATATATTTATTTTACACCAATAGTATAACAATGTCAGAGTGAGTGGGAGTGTGGTCTGACTGCAGACAATCAGAGATACCAGTGGGTGGGGAAAGCAGTGAATATGTATAAGGGATAATTATCGGCTTTTGATGTAGCAGCAACAGCTGTAGGGAGACTCGGTAAGTATGTACTGCTTTAACCCTTATGCTTCCGTTTTTATCAGTGGTCAATCACACCCATGCAGTAGCATGCTCAGAGGGGGCCCACTAGGAGCTTTCACCTGTGAGTGCTGCAGGGGCAGAGCAGAAACTCTTGTCCAGATGACGAAAATACATCCTAGTTGTGTAGATAGGACCTGCAATGATGTCATGCCCATGTGACCGAGTGAGAGGAACCACAGTTTTGCCACTCAGAAAATAAGGGGATACTGTTTCCTGAAGGAGATGGGAACTCGTGACTGAATAAGGCAAGATGAGGTTGCAGGGTGAGTGGCATATAAGGGGTGCAGACTGTGACAAAATGGTGTGAAGGGGTGGAGGGTGTTTGAGAGAGGGGTAAGTTGGGGTACAGGCTGTGTGACATATAGGGATGCAGGCAGTGCCGGCTCCAGGTTTTTGTGGGCCCCGGGTGTAAGAGTCTCAGTGGCCCCACCTCACGTAGACATGCAAATACAGATATGTACACATACAGGCATAGGCTGTAGTCATACTTTCGTGTGACTCGTGTGAGTATCGGATCGCACTTCCTGGACCCGTCGGCTTCTCTTCTGCCAGGAGCGGCTCCACTGTATGTGTGAAGCCCCACAGGTGTTGTGTCGGTGCATTACCTTCAGGGACTCCACTCGGCTGGATCTTGTCACAGGTAGGAGATCTTCTTCTTGTCGTGACGCCACTCTCAGAATTGCGGTCAGTGGGGACCGCCACTGCAGGTTGAGGGACGCCTGGGGCTGATGGTGGGTGCAGTCAGGTGTAATAGCCTCCTGAGAGTGAGGCAAGCCCCAGGGCCCTGTGTAGGTGTGTAGAACCACAAGGCGCAGAATAACTCCACACAAGCAGGATGTCTTTCAGGGGTTTTACTCACAGTTGATGGCAGGGTGAGTAACCCGGGCGTAGCTGGGATGAACCAGGCTGGAACCAGGTATCCTTCAGGCTGACTGATGATGGTGACTACCAACTCGCCTTCCTTAGCCCTTGGTGGTTTGGGGTAACCCCGACTTTTAGTCCCTATGGGGGTCACCCAGGGAAGTTGCCGAAGCCTCTCTCCCCTTCGGTTGCCGTTTGCTTGTCGCCTGGACCAGATCACTCCAGCTGCTTGCCTCCTGTGAACTATGGGCCCTAACTGTGGCTACGTGGCTGCGGCTTTTGGGTGTTGTGGTGTGGGCTTTGAGGGCCCCACACCGGCAGGTTTAGCAAGGAAAGGTGGATCTATCCCCGCTCCGGGATCTGCCGCCCGTTTGGGCCTGGTACTCCCTAGCAGTCTCCTTACTTCCCACTCCGTGCTCTCTCTTTAGCTGAAGATGGATTTCGGGTAGCACTCCTAGGTGACCGTTCTCCCCCGTCGGTAGCCACTGCGCGGGCGCTGTTAGACTGCAACAGCCCCAGGGGTCTGCTCCTCTCTGAGCTCCCTGGACTCTGCACTAAACCGGCTCACTTGAGGGACCTGCGCTTCTGCTCCTGTCAGAGCTCCACTTCATGCTCCTCACTCCTCCACACTCTGCTTCAGACTCTTCCTCCTCCTTCTCCCTCTTGTGCCTGCCTACGCCACCTAGCAACCAGGCTCTCCACCACACCCCTTGATTGGAGATGGAGGCTTTTGGCCCCCTCCACTATTCCAGTGGAGGTGAAGGCTTTGCCCCCTCCTGGGATCCCCAGGGGTCCTCTCAAAGGTACATGTGTGAGACCTGATCACTATGCGCCTGTGTAGTCACACCTCGGTCAGCCTTCTGGATTACCTGTATTGTACTGTCCCCAGCATGGGTGCAGTACTCAGTGGTGCCTGACCAGGTCAGGGGCGCCACATTCCCCCTTAGTTATCACCAGCACGTCCTCGGGCTGCAAGACAACATTTTAAAATGCATAAAACATTAAAACATGGTAAAACATTTTTAAAACCACCAGGTACCATACATCACCACCCTCCACCCACAAGTCCGTTAACCCACCCGAAACCCTCTCACGTTGGCCGCGCCTTTAGCCACTTCTGGCAGGATGTAGAGGCGGCTTTCATGGGCTGGTGGTTTCAGGGTACACCTGGCCTGGTGGAGCCGCGCCTTCAGCCTCTTCTGGCAGGATGTAGAGGCGGCCTCCACAGTTGGTGCTGACCAGGTACCCTCTTTGTGGTGGAGAGCCAGGCCCCATAAACAGGCATGCTCTCTGGTTGCAGGTGAGCCAAGGCCCCATAATGGACGTGCTCCCTGGTTGCAGACGAGCTAAGCCCCTAAACAGGCTGGCTCTGGTGGTGGTGCCTCTGGTGTAACTATTTACACTGCGAGAGTTTGTGGCTATAGCCAGTTCATAGCCTTAAGGTTCATTTCTCACATTAGTTTATGTGGGCACATCTCTTAAACAGTAACGTTGCAAAAACTTCAAACTGGTCAAAACTTTAACTTGGTGTACTTTACTTTATGCAGATTCCTCCTCACCAGGGCTTGGGCCTGTAGGGCTGCGGCACCTGCTGCTTTCTTGACCTCTTTCTTCGTCTGTGGTAGTCTCATCAGTGGGTTCTTTGTCTGTTCTTTCTCTATCTCTATCTTTCCTTTCTTCTTCCGTGTCTGTTTCTTTTTCTTTAGGACATGGTGTTACATCGAGTGCATACCAGCCTCTTTCTCCTTGATGCATGGTAAACTCCACTGAATCTCCCATCCTTAGGTTTCTTCCAGGATGTCCTCTGGGCAAATGAGCTCTAACGTCTCTTCTGTTGACAAAAATGCCCTCCTTCATACCAGGTGCTACTATGAAGCCGTATCCTGATTTTAGGCTGAAATCTTCTACTACACCTCGACAAAGTGGACCTCTGACCTGGGATTTGGCTCTTCTCAAAAACCGTTTCTCCTCTAAGTCTCTGGCCGTGACTTCATCTTTATTCTCTGGAGACTGCGGTGCAGGGGAAAACTTTGTTCTGCTACGGCGCCGTGTCTTGCGGACTGGATTCTGCGGGGTACAGCTTACAAGCTCCCAGGTGAGGCTTTTGGGCAGATCTTCTTCTTCGTCCCAGCGAGAATATGGCAACATCTCTGGCTCTGGGCATGGATCCACTGCTGATGGCTCCGGGGTCAGCTCTTCAGCCTTCTGTCCTCCTCTCCCCCTTAGTTCTTCTGAGCACTCCTGTCGTGGCAGTGCTGGGGATGGATGTTCTTCAGCAGGCCCAGGCGGGGGACTCTTTGGCGTGGTTGCTGCAAGAGTTGCCGGAATCCTCCTGGGGGTATGTGGAGGGAGCAGATACCGGTCCACCATCTCCCGTGGGAACTGGGACTCTAGGTTAGCCTTCAGCTCCCAGTATGTGGGGTCCTCTCCTATCAGGGACTTCCTAGCAGGGACTTCCTTGGACTGGGGAGCGGTGTCTGCTCTGGCCTTGCAGGCCGGGGTAAACGGTGATACAATCTTATCTTGGCGGGCCGCGCCTGACATGGCGGCGGCCTGGTCTTGGCGGGCCGCGCCTGGCATGGCGGCGGCCTGGATCAGCGTCGCTGTTGCAACTGGCGGCTTAGCGGGCGTCGCTACTGTGGCCGGTTCTTGGCGGGCCGGGCAGGGCATCGCTGCGGCGGCCTGAATTGGCGTCGCAGCTGCGATGGGATCCGTGCAGGCTGGGCTGGGCGTCGCTGCAGCGGTCGGAGCTTGGCGGGCCGCACCTGGCGTGGCTGCGGCCTGGTTCAGCACCTCGCCTGCGGCGTGGATGAGCGTCGCTGCTGCGGTGGGGTCTTGGCGGGCCGAGCAGGGCATCGCTGCGGCGGCCTGGGCTTGGTGGGCCGCACCTGGCGTGGCTGCGGCCTGGATCAGCGTCGCCGCGCCGGGCGCCTCTTCAGGGACCGCGGGCGTGGCAGCAGGGGTCGGGGCACTCGTGCTGGCAGGGGCAACACTGGACTCACCCATCGGTGGCACCATCGGGGTCTGAGTCGTCGCCGTCCGGTCTGGCACTCGTCGCGTGGCTCTCCCCTCGTAGGCCTGAACCGCTGCAGCCATCTCCAGAAGCTCCATGCGTTCCTCTCTGATCTGCTCTACGACCCGGGTCTCCAGTCGGTCGCAGAACTGGGCAAGCTCCCGATACCACCAGGCAGCGGAGCCTGGCTCTGGGTTTCTGCGTTCAGACGCCATTTCCTCTGCGCCTTCTTCTGCACGACTTCCCAGCAGTGGACTCGTCGCTGCCTCCAGTAGCAGGCTCTTCAGCTTCTGCTCTGCCTCTTCCAGCAGCAGGCTTCTGGCTCCCTTTCTGTCCCGACGTCTCTGAACGCCTCCGCTCTCATCACTTGCGAAGCCAGGACTCTGCAGGGGATCTCTGGGTAGCCACACCTCTTCGTGGGCGGTAACTTCTCCCAGCGCGGGCTGCTGTTGTTTTTCGGCGCGCTTTTCATGGTGGCAATATGGCGGCGCTTCCAATTTTTCAAGCGGACCGCCCAGGCACATGGTCACCTGTCTGAACAGGTCTAGTCCTTATCCTGTTCGTGACGCCAGATGTGAAGCCCCACAGGTGTTGTGTCGGTGCATTACCTTCAGGGACTCCACTCGGCTGGATCTTGTCACAGGTAGGAGATCTTCTTCTTGTCGTGACGCCACTCTCAGAATTGCGGTCAGTGGGGACCGCCACTGCAGGTTGAGGGACGCCTGGGGCTGATGGTGGGTGCAGTCAGGTGTAATAGCCTCCTGAGAGTGAGGCAAGCCCCAGGGCCCTGTGTAGGTGTGTAGAACCACAAGGCGCAGAATAACTCCACACAAGCAGGATGTCTTTCAGGGGTTTTACTCACAGTTGATGGCAGGGTGAGTAACCCGGGCGTAGCTGGGATGAACCAGGCTGGAACCAGGTATCCTTCAGGCTGACTGATGATGGTGACTACCAACTCGCCTTCCTTAGCCCTTGGTGGTTTGGGGTAACCCCGACTTTTAGTCCCTATGGGGGTCACCCAGGGAAGTTGCCGAAGCCTCTCTCCCCTTCGGTTGCCGTTTGCTTGTCGCCTGGACCAGATCACTCCAGCTGCTTGCCTCCTGTGAACTATGGGCCCTAACTGTGGCTACGTGGCTGCGGCTTTTGGGTGTTGTGGTGTGGGCTTTGAGGGCCCCACACCGGCAGGTTTAGCAAGGAAAGGTGGATCTATCCCCGCTCCGGGATCTGCCGCCCGTTTGGGCCTGGTACTCCCTAGCAGTCTCCTTACTTCCCACTCCGTGCTCTCTCTTTAGCTGAAGATGGATTTCGGGTAGCACTCCTAGGTGACCGTTCTCCCCCGTCGGTAGCCACTGCGCGGGCGCTGTTAGACTGCAACAGCCCCAGGGGTCTGCTCCTCTCTGAGCTCCCTGGACTCTGCACTAAACCGGCTCACTTGAGGGACCTGCGCTTCTGCTCCTGTCAGAGCTCCACTTCATGCTCCTCACTCCTCCACACTCTGCTTCAGACTCTTCCTCCTCCTTCTCCCTCTTGTGCCTGCCTACGCCACCTAGCAACCAGGCTCTCCACCACACCCCTTGATTGGAGATGGAGGCTTTTGGCCCCCTCCACTATTCCAGTGGAGGTGAAGGCTTTGCCCCCTCCTGGGATCCCCAGGGGTCCTCTCAAAGGTACATGTGTGAGACCTGATCACTATGCGCCTGTGTAGTCACACCTCGGTCAGCCTTCTGGATTACCTGTATTGTACTATCCCCAGCATGGGTGCAGTACTCAGTGGTGCCTGACCAGGTCAGGGGCGCCACATATGTATTTCTATGATGCTGTCATGAGAGTCACGCCCGGTCCGGGCAGTGCGATCCGATTCTCGCACCAGTCACACGCAAGTGTGACTCCAGCCATACATACATATATATATATACAATGCTGGCCAAAAGTACTGGCACCCCTGCAATTCTGTCAGATAATACTCAGTTTCTTCTTGAAAATTATTGCAATCACAAATTCTTTGGTATTATCTTCATTTATTTTTCTTGCAATGAAAAAACACAAAAGAGAGTGAAACAAAAATCAAATCATTAATCATTTCACACAAAACTCCAAAAATGGGCCAGACAAAAGTATTGGCACCCTTAGCCAAATACTTGGTTGCACAACCTTAAAGCCCGCTTTACACGCTGCAATGTATCTTACAATGTGTCGGTGGGGTCACGTCGTAAGTGACGCACATCCGGCATTGTAAGTACATTGCAGTATGTGACAGGTACGTGCGATTGCGATTGAATGTTAAAACGTTCATCGCATACACATCGTACCTGTCTCTAGAATTGCATGTTAGATTGTTCATCGTACCCAGGGTAGCGCACATTGCAGTGTGTGACACCCCGGGAACGATGAACAGATCTTACCAGCGTCCTGTGGCTCCCGGCCAGCAATGCAGAAGGAAGGAGGTGGGCGGGATGTTTACGTCCCGCTTAGCTCCGCCCCTCCGCTTCTATTGGCCGGCTGCCGTGTGACGTCGCTGTGACGCCGAACGTCCCTCCCACTCCAGGAAGTGTACGTTCGCCGCCCACAGCAAGGTCGTATGGGCGGGTAAGTACGTGTGACGGGGGTTACTCATATGTGCGGCACGTTCAACAAATTGAACGTGCCACACATACGATGGGGGCGTTGCAAATCGCATACAAAATCGTATGCGAAATTGCAACGTGTAAGGCAGGCTTTAGCCAAAATAACTGCGAACAACCGCTTCCGGTAACCATCAATGAGTTTCTTACAATGCTTTGCTGGAATTTTACACCATTCTTCTTTGGCAAACTGCTCCAGGTCTCTGAGCTTTGAAGGGTGCCGTCTCCCAACTGCCATTTTGAGATCTCTTCACAGGTGTTCTATGGGATTCAGGTCTGGACTCATTGCTGGCCACTTTAGTAGTCTCCAGTGCTTTCTATCAAACCATTTTCTAGTGCTTTTTGAAGTGTGTTTTGGGTCATTGTCCTGCTGGAAGACCCATGACCTCTGAGGAAGACCCAGCTTTTTCACACTGGGCCCTACATTATGCTGCAAAATTTGTTGGTAGTCTTCAGACTTCATAATGCCATGCACAAGGTCATGCAGTCCAGTGCCAGAGGCAGAAAAGTAACCCCAAAACATCAGGGAACCTCCGCCATGTTTGACTGTAGGGACAGTGTTCTTTTCTTTGAATGCCTCTTTTTTTTTTTCCTCTAAACTCTATGTTGATGGCTTTTCCCAAAAAGCTCTACTTTTGTCTCATCTGACCAGAGAGAAGAAGGCAGGGGCAATGCTATGCGGTCCCGGCTCTGCTCTGTGCGTCAGGCAGCGCAGCTCTGCTCTGTGTGGCTCACTCTGCATTGTGCGGCTCGCTCTGCTCTGCAGCGCGGCTCTGTTCTGTGCGGGGCTATTCTGCTTGCTGCGGCTCTGCTCTACAGCGCGGCTCTGCTCTACAGCATGGCTCTGCTCTGTGTGGGGCGGCTCTGCTTTGCAGCTCAGCAGTTCTGCTTGCCGCGGCTCTGGTCGGTGTGGCTCTGCTCTGCTCAGGGCTGCTCTGCTCGAGGCGGCTCTGCTCGGCGCGACTCTGCTTGGGGCGGGGCTGCTCTGCTTGGTGGGTGGTAAGGTACTGGCCGTTCTAAAGATGTCGGCGGTGAGGGCTTCTTCAAATAATAGTGCCTAGAGTCAGCTCGTGCACAGATGGAGCTTTCAGCTCAAGCTCTCATCTGCGCATGCGTGGAATCCGGCCGCCGATATTTGAAGAAGCCCTCACCGCCAACATCTTCAGAATAGCTGGTGCTTTACTGCTCACCGCACAGAGCAGCCCCACAGAGAGCAGAGCTGTGTCACACAGAGCAAAGCCGTGGCGAGCAGAGCAGCCCCACACAGAGCAGAGCCGTGCTGAGCAGAGCAGCCCTGCACAAAGCCGAGCAGACCAGACCTGCATAGAGCAGCCATGCAGTGAGTATCTGGACCCCCCTCTGTACCACTCACAGAATTGCCCCTGCCTCCTCTGCCAGCCCCCCTCTCTGCCACCGGATTATAAATACAGACCCCCCTTTTTTTTTACTCCAAATTTTTGGAGCATCTTATAATCTGGTGCGTCTTATAAAATGAAAAATACGGTATTGAAAGAGAAATTAAGAATAATACATATAAACAGACATAAATCTATAAACAGTCATATACACTGACACACATAGATACACATCATACATACACACACAGACGTATTAGAGATATTATTGATATGGGCAATCCGGCAGCAGCCTCATTCACCTCCTCCCCTTGTCTCCATCCAGCTCCTCCAGGGCATGAGACTGCTTGATGGACGTCACTAATAGACATGTTCGCGCAGAGTACACACATACTGCTGTATATACATCACAGGAAGAGCTAGGGCTACAGTATATACATCACAGGAAGGGCTAGAAGACACAGTATATAAATGACAGGAGGGGCTGAGGGCATAGACATTACTGGGGAGCATTCATGTTACTGAGGTGCACACGTATTCCTGGGGGGCATAGATGTTACAGTGGTAGTATAAAACTCTGAGGGGCATACACATTACTGGGGTGGGTGGCATACAGCTCTGGGGTGGCAGCGCATATGGCTCTGAGGTGGCAGTGTATACGGCTCTGTGGGGCCAGCGCATACGGCTCTGGGGTGGCAGCACATATGGGTCTGGCAGTCCCATACAGCTCAAGAGGGAACACCTACTGCTCAGGAGTGGGGGCCCATACAGATAAGGGGGTGGAATATACAGCTGAGATGATGGGGGGTCCTATACAGATCGGGGGTGGAGCATACAGCTCAGGAGGGGGCCCCATACAGATCGGGGGTGGAACATACAGCTCAGGTGGAGGGGGCATACAGTATGGGAGGACATATGCTGTTCTCAGTGTGCTGGGGTACACTGGCTGGAGCTGCGCTGCTCCTCTTCATATGTGAGTCTGGAGCACACTGCGATGTAGCTCCGCCCACAAATTAACTTCAATGCAGGAGGTGCTAGTGTTGATTAAAGGGTTTGCAACCGCACTATCCAGGATGCAGGATAGTGCAGGTGCCAACCCAAGCACTGCAGTCCCTAGAAATCAGCCCAGGGCCCGCAGGACTAAAGATGGTGAGTGAGCCCCCCCAGCTGTCCAGAGCCCTGACATTTGCCCTGGTGTGCCAGATGCTGATGTGCCGCTCCAGCAGCAGTCGAACTGCTAGGATCCAGGGTTGCTGTGGCTTAAGGGTCTCCGGACCCGGGGCTTGCGGCCACTTCAAATGTAAGGGGATATTTACAGAGTTCGTGACGCCACCTGCAGGTTATGGTAAAGGGGAGTACTGCCGCAGCTGGCGGGAGTACCGGGGCAGATGGTGTGGGGCAGCCAGGTGTCAGTCCCTCTACAGGTAGGAAAGGCCCCGGATAGTGGGGATTTGGTGAACGGGTAGCTTGCTTGGCCTTGGGAAGCAGGGTGCAGGGGTCAGATTACTCACTGCGGTAGTCGTGGTGTTGGATCAGGTGGATTAAGCAGACACTCACACAGATGGTAACCAAAGTCTCTAGGCACCACAGTGTCTAAGGGGGAAGCCCGTCCAGGTCCCGCTCCCACCAGTGTCACTTGGTAAGTCCGGAGCCCTGCCTCTGTGCACAAATCGTTTTACAGTTGCGGCCCCTTGGCTTGAAGCTTTCAGGGCCCCGCTACCCGTTTGTATGGTAGCTGTGCTCTTGATGGCTGGCACTTGGGTTTTCAGTGGGTTGTGTATTTTGGAGAACCCTATCCCTCTCGTTGTGCTGATGCCTCCAATCTCTGAGCCCTTGGGGAAAGTTCATAAAGAAACTATCCTCCACAGGTTAATTATCAGGTTGCTTGAAGCTACTCCCCGATCTAGAGTCCTGTACCCCGCTGTGCTCAGTACCAGTAAATTGGCTGGGCTTTCTGGTGCCAACAGTCCTCCTAGACTATGTCTGTTACACTCCTGTCCAGTGTTCCTAATACCGGTCCCCGATTCCTGTGGTCCCGGACCACCGTTTGCGACCCAACTCCTGGGAGCTCCAACTCCCCTGCTCCTCACTCTTTGAGGGCTAACTCTGTTCTCTTTCTTACTCCCTCCCACCAGTCTGCCTGACCCCTAAGTGGGTGGCCGTGCTCCAACTTGACCAACCCACTGGTGCGTCTGTCCAGCCCTGGTGTGAGGTGTGGTTGGGATTTGTAGTGCGGATGTCTCAGTGACACTGTTGATGGGAACCTGGAACCACGGGAGGGTAGGCCCTGCACCCTGGAGTACAGCATGTATTTCACTATAGCACCCTGATGTGGTCAGGGGCGCTACACTGACGCCGGCCCTGGATGCAGGGTGTGTAGAATATGGTGGTTCAGGGTGTTTGAGAGAGGGGTAAGTTGGGATACAGGCTGTGAGATATAGGGATGCAGGGTGTGTGGGATATGGTTTGCAGGGTCTGTGGGATATGGGGGTGCAGTGTGTGTGATATGGGTGTACAGGCTGGGGTGAAGGGTTTGTGGGATATGGGATGCAGTGTAGGAAATGGGGGTGCAGGATGTGTGTGGGATATGGGGGTGCAGGATGTATCTGGAATAGAGCACCACAAAGGAGGTAAAGATGAGGGACAAGGTAAGTGCTCCACTATGGAGCTGCAGATGCAAGGAACTTTTACTGTAAAGTGTGGGAGGGGGAATAGGGGCATTCATTCAGTATATAGATTGACAGCACATTATGTTAGGCAGTAAGGACAGTGTGAGGGCACAGTATGAGAGGAGCATTATACGAGGGCATATTGTGAAGGCTGTATGGTGTGAAAAGACAGCAGAGTGGACAATGTGGAGGCCATTGTTCATATCACAGGTTCATTATTTTGTATGGAAAGCATATAGGACATGGTTAATGAGGGGGCATGGTTGTATGGATATTTTTCATAAAGAAAGACAGTGTGGTGGTGTGGTGCCCTGCACTAGCCAGGTCGTCACAGATAACACACAAACACCCCCACCCCCATTAGACAGTAACATTAGCCAAACACAAAACCCTTGTTGCCTCCCTCCAGGGTCTGATGTCCACACCAGTTGGGGCGGAGCCAAGTGGTTGGCCCCACCCACCGAGGAGTTCACAGGCCTGGAGGCTGGAAAAGTGTCAGAGTAGTTTTGGAGTTTGAAGTGTGAGGAGTAAACACTTGGGTGTCTGGGTTTGTGGCCCAGGCACTGACAGCAAGGTTGGCAGACGGTGGTGGCCATCTGCAGGAGTGGTGAGCAACGCGGAACCGTAGGACCGGGGTCGGGCGTTGGCCCGCCGGTACCGACCGGGGAGCGAAGTGAAGCCAGCACACACAGGCAGGGCCATCGGACCCCGACCAGGCTTGGAGCCGCCGACAATAGTCAAATCCGAGTGTGACCGGAACCCCAGGGGTTTCCTAACAGCCAAAGACCCGATAGAAGGCAACCGCCCTCACCGTGAGGGTTTACAGCTACCGCCTAAGGCAAGAGACCCAAGGGCCAGCGCCTGCGGGCAAACGGGCTCCTCCGGCATCCATACACCGAGAAGCGGACTACCGTTGGGGATCCATCGTAGTCAATCAAGTACATCAAGGTGCAGGGAAAGACAGCCGCCATCACCTGTCTGGGGAGGGACACTGCAGCCGGCTGGGGACCCATCTATCCAGCCTTTTGGTTTACCGAGGACTTTGTGCATCTCTTGCTGAGTGAGTACACCCGTGCCATCCGGCACCGCGCCGCGCTGTCCCTGCAACCCTGCACCTCACCAACCCTGCCTCCCTATCACATCACCAGGCCCCGGGATCACCGACCCCTACCCACGGAGGGGGAAAACAACATCCCAGCTGCTCCCTACCATCGCTCCCGGGATCCCCGTCACCAGCAGCAGTGGTGCCCATCTTCACCACGACCCGTGGGTGGCGTCACGGACTAAATCCCCCAAACTAACCACCTTTTTCACTCACGGGTGAGGGGCGCCGCTCGAGTCCCCGGATCCGGCCCACCGCTCGAGCCACCGAGCAGCAGCAGCCGCAGCAGCGCCGGAGCCGAGCGTTAGCGAGAGACCAGCAGCGGCGGTGTCCTCCCCGCCCGCGACAACGGCAATAATTCATGGTTGCAGTGATTGTAGTATATGAGAGGCACAATGTGGAGACCATGTATCATTAGTAGAGTTGAACGCGGTTCGTGGTTCGAGGTTCTCCAGTTCTAGGCTCGAGTGATTTTGGGGCCTGTTCTAGATCGAACTAGAACTCGAGCTTTTTGCAAAAGCTCGATAGTTCTAGAAACGTTCGAGAACGGTTCTAGCAGCAAAAAACCAGCTAAATCCTAGCTTGGTTTCTGCTGTAATAGTGTAAGTCACTCTGTGAATCACACTATTATGACATTTCAGTGTATAGTGTGCGTGAACAGCGCCTTCAGATCACTGATGTTTCTATAATGGCGATAGCCATTTTTTTTTTTTTCCTTGTCTTCCTTCCCTAAGCGCGCGCGTGTAGTGGGGCGGGCCAGCATGTCAGCCAATCCCAGACACACACACAGCTAAGTGGACTTTTAGCCAGAGAAGCAACGGCATGTGTGATAGGATGTCCATGTCACATGTCCCTGCATTATAAAACCGTACATTTTCCTCCAGGACGCCATTATCTCTTCTGCGTCTTTGGTGTCAGACATCACTGTCGCAGCTCCGTCCTCCTGAGTCCTATCGCCGATACAGCTGTATGCGCTGCATACACAGCGTTAGACAGCTTAGGGAGAGCACTTTCTAGCAGTCCTTTTAAGGGCTCAAACCGGCAGGGTCAGAGTTAAGGTGACAGGTCCTGAAAACAGCGACAGCGTCTGTGTAGCCAAGGTCAGGGATTTCCTCCCTGCATTTCCCTATTAGGAGGGAATAGAAAGGCAGGCTTCCATTCCTCTACCCAGACCCCACAATCCTGGCACTGTACCCTCCTGTCCTCTGCACACTCCAACTCATTATAACTAGGCCATTATACTAGCAAACACTCAGTGTACCTAGTGGCATCCTATCTGTGGCTATTGGACTTTGCTATAGTCCCACTAGTGCAAAGACATTTGCAGAGCACGTCTGCCTGCATTGCACACTCCAACTCATTATAACTAAGCCATTATACTAGCAAACACTCAGTGTACCTAGTGGCATCCTAAACGTGGCTATTGGACTTTGCTATAGTCCCACTAGTGCAAAGACATTTGCAGAGCGCGTCTGCCTGCATTGCACACTCCAACTCATTATAACTAAGCCATTATACTAGCAAACACTCAGTGTACCTAGTGGCATCCTATACGTGGCTATTGGACTTTGCTATAGTCCCACTAGTGCAAAGACATTGGCAGAGCGCGTCTGCCTGCATTGCACACTCCAACTCATTATAACTAAGCCATTTGTGAGGTAGCGTCGTCGGCTGCGCTGCAGAAGACACGGGATCCAGGCACCAAGGTTCACAGCACACGGTTTATTCCAAAGAAAAAGTCCACAATAGTACATATGTGCCTTTCCGGCAGAGAACTCAGGGAGATGTGATCACTCCCTCACACCCGGCACACCTGCCCTTGTTCCTGAATCTATTTAACCCTCCCTTCAGCCTGTAGGGAAACAGCATTAACCCTATAGTGGATTATCATGGAGTGAGCACAACCGGGGCGAGACATACCGGCCGTCATAGATAACCCCGGTCACAGTCTCACATACCCCCCCCCTCAGTTCAAGCGTGCGGGGTTGAACTCCTGCCATCAAACACGGGCCGCGGGACAAGGCATCGGCGTTGCCCTGCAACCTACCGGCCCGGTGTTCAACCGTAAACCGGAAGTTCTGCAGAGAAAGGAACCACCGGGTAACCCGGGCATTCCGTTCCTTGGCGGACCTCATCCAGACCAGTGGAGAGTGATCCGTCACCAAGCGAAACTGACGTCCCAGCAGGTAATAGCGTAGGGACTCCAAGGCCCACTTGATCGCCAGGCACTCCTTCTCCACTACGCTATAATTCCGCTCGGGAGGGGTGAGCTTCCTACTTAAGAAGGTGACGGGGTGTTCCACCCCCTGAACCACCTGAGACAGCACTGCCCCCAGGCCGACCTCCGAGGCGTCAGTCTGTACTATGAACTCTTTCCGGAAATCAGGGTTTACAAGAACGGGCTGTCCGCACAGGACCCCCTTCAGGGCCCGGAAGGAGTCCTCGGCCTGCGGAGTCCAGTGCACCATGACGGACTTCTTGCCTTTGAGAAGGTCCGTCAAGGGGGCCGATAGTCCCGCAAAATCTTTTACAAACCTCCTGTAGTACCCCACGATACCCAGGAAGGCCCTAACCTGCTTCGTGGTCAGGGGTCTAGGCCACTTCTGGATCGCCTCAACTTTGTTAATTTGGGGCTTAATCACTCCTTGGCCTATTACGTAGCCCAAGTAGCGGGCTTCCGTGAGTCCCAACGCACATTTCTTGGGATTGGCTGTCAATCCGGCTGTTCGAAGCGCGTCCACCACCGCTTGTACCTGTTCCAAGTGGGTCTGCCAATCGGAGCTGTAAATAATGATGTCATCAAGGTACGCTGATGCATACGCCTGGTGGGGTTCCAGCACTAAGTCCATCAACCTCTGGAACGTGGCCGGAGCGCCATGTAACCCAAAAGGCAAGACAACATAGTGGAAGAGACCCTCCGGCGTAACAAAAGCGGTTTTCTCCTTGGCGAACTCCGTTAGTGGCACCTGCCAGTACCCCTTGGTCAGGTCGAGCGTGGTAAAATATCGCGCCTGTCCCAGCCTATCAATCAGCTCATCCACCCGGGGCATGGGGTAGAGATCAAACTTGGATATTTCGTTCAATCTCCTAAAGTCATTGCAGAACCTTAAGGAGCCATCGGGTTTTGGTATTAGGACAATCGGACTAGCCCATTCACTCCGGGATTTTTCGATGACCCCCAGGCGTAACATTGTCTTTACTTCCTCTGATATGGCTTGTCGTCGAGCCTCCGGTACCCGGTATGACTTCAGGCGTACCTTCAGGTGGGGCTCGGTGACAATATCATGTCGTATCAGACTGGTCCTACCGGGCAGCTCGGAGAAGACATCGGGGTTCTGCTGAACCAACCGTCTGGCCTCTCGCCTCTGTGTCTTGGTGAGGGCTTCTCCAATCCTTACTTCCGGTTCGTCCTCTCCGGAGGTCGCTGGAGCCGGATGTGAACGACCCGAAGAGGAGGGAGGTGGGGAAAAAACAGCCATCAGGCTTTCCCGTTCCTGCCAAGGTTTTAATAGGTTGACATGGTATATTTGTTCAGGTTTCCGCCTACCGGGCTGCAATACTTTATAGTTAACCACCCCGACTCTTTCCTTTATCTCGTAGGGGCCTTGCCACTGAGCCAGGAATTTACTCTCCGCCGTGGGGATTAATACCAACACCCGATCCCCGGGTTTAAAGGTCCGCACGGTGGCTTGTCTATTGTAGCGGCCGCTTTGCGCGGCCTGAGCCTCCTGTAAATGCTCCTTCACAATTGGCATGACCGCGCTTATGCGGTTCTGCATACCCAAAATGTGTTCAATCACACTTTTATGGGGGGTGGGCTCCTGCTCCCAGGTTTCTTTTGCCAGGTCCAACAATCCCCGGGGATGTCGCCCGTATAACAATTCAAAAGGTGAAAACCCCGTGGATGCCTGTGGCACCTCTTGTATGGCAAACATCAAATAGGGAAGCATCATATCCCAGTCTTTCCCGTCTTTGGAAATCACCCTTTTGAGCATGGTTTTCAGGGTTTTATTGAATCGTTCCACTAAACCGTCCGTCTGAGGATGATACACAGACGTACGCAACTGCTTGATCTGGAGTAGCCGGCATAGCTCTTTGGTCACTTTAGACATGAATGGGGTCCCCTGATCCGTAAGGATCTCCTTGGGCAACCCCACCCGGCAGAACACAGCAAACAACTCCCGAGCTATAAGCTTGGCTGCAGTATGTCTGAGAGGTATCGCCTCTGGATACCGGGTGGCATAGTCAACGATCACTAGGATATGCTGGTGCCCTCGAGCAGACTTTACGAGGGGCCCCACCAGATCCATCCCTATCCGTTCAAAAGGGACTTCTATAATGGGTAACAGTACCAACGGACTGCGAAAGTGGGTCAGGGGTGCGGTAAGCTGACACTCCGGGCAGGTTTCGCAGAACCGTTTTACCTCCCCAAAGACCCCGGGCCAATAGAACCTTTGCAATATTCGCTCCTGCGTTTTCTTGACCCCTAGGTGACCACTCATCAGGTGTTTATGAGCCAAGTCGAGGACCCGCCGGCGATACGGCTGGGGCACCACCAACTGCTCTACCCCTACGCCCCGTATTTCATCTACCCGGTAGAGTAAATCCTGCTTAAGAGCGAAATGGGGGTATCTTACCTGGGCACCAGGCAGCTGTGCCACCCCGTCAACTACTGTCACCCGACTCCGGGCATGTATTAATGTAGGGTCCTGGAGTTGGGCTGTCCCAAACGTATCCGGGGACGCCTCCAACTCCGGGATGGGCTCGACCGTCTCAGCCTCTCCTGCCAATACCTCTAGGGGCGACCTATCAGGTTCACATCCTGTCCCTATCATGGGGACCCCTACGGCAGGCGTCCCGGATTCAGGATTGTAGGGCTCAGGTCCCGGACTGACCAATATCTGAGGGGACTTAGGAGGTCCCTTCCATAAAGTCCAAAAATAGGGCAGATCCCTTCCTAGGATCACATCATAGGGAAGAGTATTAATAAGTCCCACCTCATGTTGCACCTGACCGCAAGGTGCTGTGATGGTGACTATCCCCGTGGGATAGTCTCGGCGGTCCCCATGTATGCAAACCACCCCCACGGTACGTCCGGTGGCCTTTACTTTAGCCCTTAGGGTTGATCGCACAAGGGTCACTAAGCTTCCGGAATCCAACAAGCCTGTAACCGGACATCCATTCACCTGAATTTGGCACAAGTGGGGCTCAGTCTCTGGGTAGACCAGGTCAGCGGTACACACCACCTGAGCATACATTGAACCCCGCCGGGTAACCCCACAATCCATGGGCTCCGTGGTGAGTGGACACTGGGCTTCCATATGTCCCACCCGCTGGCACCGCCAACATCTAATAGGGAAGGACACCCCCTTGACGAGTTGTCGTTTAGGGTACATAGTTTTCCGGACCTCAGGGACGGAGGGTGCGGCTTCAGACGGGACGGTAGCGGACTCCCGCACCGGTGTCAGCGGTGGGTCCTTGGCCCTAGGCTTGGAGGGGCCGGACCGACGGGCGGTACGCAAAGTCTCAGTGTCCCGTATCAAGTCCTGCGTAGCCACATGCCGCTCTACCAGGGACACTAATTGGTCCAGGGTACTCGGGTCACCCTGTCCGACCCACCGTTGAACAGTGACGGGTAAAGTGCGCACAAAACGATCCACTACTACCCTTTCCACCATTTGCGCCGGGCTCAGAGTGTCAGGCTGCAACCACTTTTTTACAAGATGTAACAAGTCATAGGCCTGGGAGCGTACGGGTTTGGCTTCCTCAAAGAACCACTGATTTACCCGCTGAGCCCGTACATAGGTATTCACCCCCAACCGAGCCAGTATTTCGGCTTTCAGGGTCACATAGTCAATGGCGTCCTCGGTACAGAGGTCCAGGTATGCTTTTTGGGGTTCCCCCGTCAGATAAGGTGACAATACCTCAGCCCACTGCGGGGTCGGCAGCTTTTCCCGCTCGGCCACCCGTTCAAACACCGCCAGGAACGCTTCCACATCATCACCCGGGGTCATCTTTTGCAACGCTTGTCTCCCCGCTTTCCGGACGCTGCCGTCGTCACCCGGTCCCTGGGTTGTTGCTGCCGGTCCGGCACGGATCGACTTGGCCAGGAGAACCATCTGTTCTTGGTGCCTTTTTTCCTGCAATTGCAAGGCTTGCTGCTGACGTGCATTGGCCTGATCCATCTGTTCTTGGAATTTTTTTTCCTGCACTTGCAAGGATTGGAGCAGGTGTGCATTGGTTTGTTGCTGCTGTGCATTAGCCTGTTGCTGCTGTGCATTAGCCTGAGCCAAATGCTTTATTATGTCCTCCATGGCATCGCCGGGTTTGGGCTGTAGTATAGCCGCTCGAATCCAGGACATGCGCAGCTGGGTCACCAGGGATGGATGCTACACCTCACCGGCTGTCATGCCCGCCGATTCTCCACCATATGTGAGGTAGCGTCGTCGGCTGCGCTGCAGAAGACACGGGATCCAGGCACCAAGGTTCACAGCACACGGTTTATTCCAAAGAAAAAGTCCACAATAGTACATATGTGCCTTTCCGGCAGAGAACTCAGGGAGATGTGATCACTCCCTCACACCCGGCACACCTGCCCTTGTTCCTGAATCTATTTAACCCTCCCTTCAGCCTGTAGGGAAACAGCATTAACCCTATAGTGGATTATCATGGAGTGAGCACAACCGGGGCGAGACATACCGGCCGTCATAGATAACCCCGGTCACAGTCTCACACATTATACTAGCAAACACTCAGTGTACCTAGTGGCATCCTATCTGTGGCTATTGGACTTTGCTATAGTCCCACTAGTGCAAAGACATTTGCAGAGCGCGTCTGCCTGCATTGCACACTCCAACTCATTATAACTAAGCCATTATACTAGCAAACACTCAGTGTACCTAGTGGCATCCTATCTGTGGCTATTGGACTTTGCTATAGTCCCACTAGTGCAAAGACATTTGCAGAGCGCGTCTGCCTGCATTGCACACTCCAACTCATTATAACTAAGCCATTATACTAGCAAACACTCAGTGCTACTCACCTCAGTTGCTGTGTGGAGCTGACCGGAGCGGCGGTGAGTAGCGCGATCAGCTGAGCTGTCACTGAGGTTACCCGCGGCCACCGCTGCATCCACCGCTGGATCTAGGTACCCTCAGTGACAGCTGATCCCACGGCTCTCTTAATTTGCTGCGTGGAGGTGACAGGAGCGGCGGTTTCTTCTGCTGCTCCGGTCACCTTCATGCAGCAGAGCTGGAAGTGACGCTGGACCATCCTGGAGTACGCCGGACATGGAGGGCTTTTTGGGGCTGATTAAATTGGTGAACCAGGGAATGTGTTTGTGTTTGTTATTTCTAATAAAGGATTTTTCAGTTGTGTGTGTTTATTTACTGTAATTTACAGATTAATCATGAAAGGTATCTCGGGGAGACGCCTGACATGATTAATCTAGGATTTAGTGGCAGCTATGGGCTGCCAATAATTCCTTATTACCCCGATTTGCCAACGCACCAGGGCAAATCGGGAAGAGCCGGGTACTGTCCCAGAACAGTCGCATCTAATGTATGCGGCCATTCTGGGCGGCTGCTGACTGATATTGTTAGGCTGGGGGGCTCCCCATAAAGTGGGGCTCCCCATCCTGAGAATACCAGCCTTCAGCCGTATGGCTTTATCTGGCTGGTATTAAATTTCGGGGGACCGCACGCCGTTTTTTTTAATTATTTATTTATTTCTATACTCCATAGTGACACGCCCACCGGCTGCTGTGATTGGGTGCAGTGAGACACCTGTCACTCAGCGTGTGGGCGTGTCTCACTGCAACCAATCATAGGCGCCGGTGGGCGGGGAAAGCAGGGAATACGAGATTGATTAATGAGCAGCCGGCTTTTTCAAAAGAGGAAAAGCCGCCGGAGTTTAGAGAACAGCCGTGCAGCGCCGCGCCGGAGATCGGGGAACGGTAAGTATGAGAGAGGGGGGGAACTGACCGATAGACAGCTAGAGGGACAGATAAGACAGAGAGACCGACCGATAGACATAGAGAGAGACCGACCGACCGACGGACTGAGGGAGAGAACGAAACAGAAAAAGAAAAAAGACCGACATCACATGAAAAAAAGCACAAAATCTACAGGGAGCAAACAGAGATGCGTCCGTGTCACTCGGACGTGCGCACAGACCCATTGACTTTCATTGGGTCCGTGCTGCGTGTTGCGTGCTGAAAACGGACATGCTTCCGTGCAAAACAGAGACACAAACAAAGCACGCACACGGACCCACAGACCTTAATGAAAAACGCATATGTGTCCTCAAACATTAAATAACATTGGTGCACGTTTGGCTGTGTCTCCGGTATATACGGAAACGGACCAAACACGCACGTGTTTCACGGATGTGTGTTTCAGGCCTAAATGATAGTCGACCATGTGGTTATATGAAGCCAATCGGCAGCTGTTTAATGGCCTGTGACTGCAGACTTGTAAATCCTCATAACATGCACACAGGGCACTGTCATGGTTTTCCAGTGCCGATGGTGAGAGCAGCCGTCCTGTGACCACAAGAGTGCGAATGGCATACTTCTATCCTCATCTGCATGAGGCTTTAGTCTGTTTTATTGATAGGGTACGTGATCAATTTAAGTGCTTAGAACAACATGATCACCAACTACGGCCCTGCCGCTACACTTGCATGCTGCAATTTATTTTTTTTTTCTCAGACCACTTGGTCTGAGCACAAAATCAAACATGTGAACTGCCTCATTGGATAACATTGGTCCGAAAGCGATCCACTATTTTGTTGGATCGCACTTGGACCAAAATACTGTTGTCTACACAAGCTCTTAAGCCTGCTTTACACCTTACGATTTTGCTTACGATATCATATGCGATCGTACCCGCCCCCATCGTATGTGCGGCACATTTAATTTGTTGAACATGTTGCACAAACGATTATTTCCCATCACACGTACTTACCCTTCCATACGACCTCGATGTGGGCGGCAAACATCCACTTCCTGGAGTGGGAGGGATGTTCGGAGTCACAGCGACGTCACGCGGCAGCTGGCCAATAGAAGCGGAGGGGCAGAGATGAGCAGAATGTAAACATCCCGCCCACCTCCTTCCTTCCACATTGCCGGCGGGAGCCGCGGGACGCAGGTAAGCTGCTGTTCATCGTTCCCGGGGTGTCACACACTGCGATGTGTGCTACCTCGGGAACATTGAATAACTTCACGTTCAATTTTTAGGAATTGAACGACGTCCGTGCGATGAACGTTTTAACGTTCAATCGCACGTAGCTGTCACACGTTACAATATAACTTATGCCGGATGTGCGTCACTTACAACGTGACCCCGCCGACACATCGTAAGATATATTGTAGCGTGTAAAGCCCGCTTTAGGCTGCGACACCATAGTTGTAAATATGGTTACCTGGTTAGGGGCTCACTCAAAAGTTTCGCCCCCTCTGAGCCGAACTCCAAGCTATGCCTCTGCACCCATGCCAATTTTTGACATGGTTGTGGTGGGCGGGGAGAGGATGGTTTTTGCCACCTGAACATTTACCGATCCTTGGCAAGATCGCAGACTTTTGCAGTAAATCAAAGATCCAAAGATCATATAATTTTAACAGTTTCTAATCTTTGCCTATCAAAATCGCTCATCTTTATAAATGACCCTTGAGGAACATAATTCACACCCCCGAGCACAAGGACTTGACTGCGTACTAAGCAGTAATGCCTTGGTTGTGTAGATTTTACAGTTTCATTTACATTTAATAATCATACCATCAACAACAATAATATATTATGGCATTACATTTGATGATAAATGATAACTGATATAATTGTTAATACTGAAGAATTATCATTATTAGGGATGATCGAATACCCTATTATTCGATTCGCCGAATATCTGACGAATACCTCGCCGCTATTCGAGTATTCACATTCGCATTCGACCGCCAATGCAAGTCTATGGGAAACCAGAATAATTTCATGTTGGACCTGTCGGTGACCTGTTGTGACTGAGGAAGAGGCTTACATGGATGGGAAAAGGCAGAAACAGTATGGGCACAGCCTGTAGAAGGTGTTTCACTGCATTTCTACCCCTTCCTGATTCATCCAAGATGACAGGACGCACACTAACACACTACCCGCATTCACCCTCTTCCTCTGATTTCTGACGCATGTGCCATGACACATGCGACAGAAAACTCCTTCCCGGGTCCAGCTAAGTCCCCCCCCGTACCCTCCCGGTGTTTCCCCGATGTTTCTACCTTTTCGCATCGTTGATCCCCCGCGTTCCTTCTCCTTCAGACCAAACGCTGGGCGCATGCGCAGAGGGGGCTGTCAGCTGAGCTCAGCTTCCTGTGTTCAGTGTGAGTTGCGCTGGCTGTATGTACACTGCTGCTGTGACCCGAGGAGAGTAGGTGAAGATTCTTTGCACCCAAACTCCTCTCACATGGAGGGTCTGCACCCCTAGAAAATGGGGGACACGTTCCCTGAGCATGCCCCCCATATTTTAGAAGGTCCAGAGTCGTCGTGGGACTTCCAAAATGGATTACAGGGGATTTTTTTTTCTTTACAATAAATTGGTGAAAGAGGGAATGTTTTGGGGAGTGCTTTTTCAAATATTTTTTTTTTCTTTGTCATCTATTTTTTTTCTACTTTTATTACTGACAGTTGGTGATATCGGGTATCTGATAGACGCCATGACATCACCAACTACTGGGCTTGATGTCAGGTGATATTGCACATCTGGTATAAACCCCATTTATTACCCCGTTTGCCAGCGCATCAGGGCACGGGATGAGCTGGGGCGAAGTGCCAGGACTTCTGGGGCGGCTGCGGCCAGCTATGTTTGGTCTGAGAATACCAGACCACAGCTGTCCGCTTTACCTTGGCTGGTGAACCAATTTGGGGGGAACCCCATTTTTTTTTATTATTTATTTATAAATAATTATAAAAAACAGCCTGGGGCCCACCAAATTGGATCCCCAACCAAGGTAAAGCTGCCAGCTGTGGACTACAGGCTGCAGCCATCTGCTTTACGCTAGCTGGCTATCAAAAATGGGGGGGACCCCACGTCGCTTTTTTTTTAATTTTTTTTTTTGGCAAAATACAAGGCTAGGCACCCTTTAGTGCCACGTGAAAGTCACTAAAGAATGCCAGCTTAGAATATGCAGTGAGGTGTTACATTATATATGTGTTTGACATCGGCCTGCCTGTCTATCTATCTATCTATCTATCCTTTTTTATCTATCTATCCATCTATCTATCCATTATCTATCTATCTGTCTATCTATCCATTATCTATCTATCTATTCATCTATCTATCTATCCATCTATCTATCTATATATCTATTTATCAGATAGATGGATAGATAGATAGATAGATAGACAGATAGATAGAGGGATAGATATATGGATGGATAGATAGATGAATAGATAGATAGATAGATAGATAGATGGATAGATAGAGGGATAGATGGATAGATGGATAGATAGAGGGATAGATTGATGGATAGATAGATAGATAGATAGATAGATAGATAGATAGATAGATAGTTAAGTAGATAGATAGAGGGATAGATAGATAGATAGATAGATAGATAGATAGATAGAGGGATATATAGAGGGATAGATAGATAGATAGATAGATAGATAGATACAGTAGATAGATACATAGATAGATAGCTAGATAGATAGATACAGTAGATAGATATATAGATAAATAGATAGATAGATAGATAGATAAATAGATGGATAGATACATAGATACATAGATAGAGGGATAGATGGATGGATAGATGGATAGAGGGATAAATAATGGATAGATGGATAGATAGATAAATAAATAGATGGATAGATAGGTAGATGGAAAAATGGATAAGGGATAGTGGATTTTGTCCGTCTCCCGTTCCTGCACTCCCCTCTCCCCCCCCGACTGTGCCCGTGCTTATGTTTGCTATAGCAGAATAAAGATTTTCCTGCCATCTCCCGAGTGAGCTGCCACTTTCTTTCTTACACTGGATTTAAGATAATGGATAGATAGATGGATAGATACATAGATGGATAGATAGATAGATAGATAGAGGGATAGATAGAGGGATAGATGGATAGATAGATAATGGATAGATGGATAGATAGATGGATAGATGGATAGAGAGATAAATAATGGATAGATGGATAGATAGATTGATGGATAGATATATAATGGATGGATAGATAGATAGATCGATGATAGATAGATAGATTTATAGATAGATAGATACATAGACAGATAGATAGATAGATGGATGGATGTATGGATGGATGGATAGATAGATAGATAGATAGATGGATGGATAGATAAAGGGATAGATAGAGGGATAGATGGATGGATAGATAGATAGATAGATAATGGATAGATAGATAGATAGATAGATAATGATAGAGGATAGATAGATAGATGGATAGATGAATAGATAGATGATATTACAGCTTTTATTTGTGATGTATGTGTTTCCCACCAACTGTATGTGTGATGGAGTAGTGACCCTGCGGGAGCTTGAATCTGATTTCTCGCAGGGTCAATGCCGGTCAGTGACATCATTGAGTTGTGCTTTACAGCAGCACAGAAGTTCGAGCGAGCGATAATGTGTTGCCATCACCGACCATGAGAAATGACCTGTAGTTACCCCTGCAGCATCATTCATGGAATGAGGCTGCATTGAGCTCTCGCTCACAGATGTCGCTGAATCAGTGTGGATTACGCTGGACCTGGATATTTGGGAGGTTAATAAAGTGGTGACAGAGGGGCTTTTTGGTGTTTTATTTCAAATAAAGGATTTTTCGTTGTTGTGTTTATTTACTATACCTACAAATTAGTGATGGCGTGTCCTAGACGCTGCCATTAGTAATCTTGGCAGCTATGGGTTGCTATTACCTGCTTATTACCCTGATTGCCACCGCATCTCGGCAATTGGGAGTGGCCGGGGACATGCCAGGACTATCGCATCTAATGGATGCGACATTTTCAGGGCAGCAGCGGGCTGATAATCTCGACTGCGAGATGGGGTGCCATAACCAAGGCCCTCTCCCTCCCCAGCCTGAGAATACCGGCCCGCTGCTGTGTGCTTACCTCGGCTAGGTATCATTTGGGAGGGGGAACCGCAGGTCGTTGTTTTAAATTATTTATTTATTTATTTTACTACACGATATAGACTCGCCCACTGACAGCTGTGATTGGTTGCAGTAAGACAGCTGTCACTCAGCATGGAGGCATGTCTGACTGCAACCAATCATAGGCGCTGGTGGGCGGGGGAAGCAGGGAATACGAGATGGAATAATGTGCGCCTGGCATTTTCAAAAGCTGGAGAACCCGCCACAGTGTGACAGCTGTGCAGTGCCGCGCCCGTGATCAGTGAGTAAGAAAGAGAGAGGGAGAGACCGACTGACCAAAATGTCTGCTGGCTAATATAGCCCCTATGACGCGGTGCGGCCAAGCCAATCATAGTAACACCACAACAAAGATGGCTGTGGCGTTACTGTGAGGGCGAGCAACATCAGATGCGTTCATTGGCTGGAAAAAGGAGCCAGGAAGTCCAGAAATGAAAATGAAAGTATCGAAGTGAATACCATATTAGCCGCCGGATACCGAATACCTCAAATACCCCATTATCCGTCAGATACTGAATAGTGGCGAATACATTTGCTCATCCCTAATCATTATCATTGCTCAAAAAACATGAAAAGAAATTGTCCAGTGTAATAGTTCTCTAATGGCTGTGCATTCAGGCTTAGTTTCAAGGGCATCAGTTGTAAATATAGTTCTGATAACACACATTGGTATAAGGAAAGTGTAACGGTTGCTGTGGCACTCGAGACTATGTTCGGATTTCTTGCTACTGCACATGTGTGAGCACTGGAGACTATGTTCAGATTTCTTGCTACTGCACATGTGCAAGCGCTGGAGACTAAGTCCTATCTTGGAGCCATTGCACATGTGCGGGTGACGTCATCGCTGACACAAGGTCACATGTCTCTGACACCTTCTAAGCTGATTGGCCGCTGGTCATATGCTTGTGACATGTAGTCACATGTCTCTAACACCTTCTATGCCGATTGGTTGCTGGTCATGTGGTTGTGACGCTTTGCTCGGTGATAGGCCAGCGTGACATCATTGCTGTCATTCTGGCAGCGGATTGGCTCTGGTGTCCTCCATCTTGGATGAGGCACAGAGTCTATATAAGACCCTGATGCACGCCCCCCGGCGCTCAGTCCTCTTGGTTCATGCATGAGAGTAGACGCTCTGTGCTCGTCCCTCTAGGCATCTCTCTGTCTATGCTAGGTGAGCGCTACTGGCAGGGTAGCGTTCTTGTACCTTACAGCTTTGGCTGCGGTCCGTATCTTACATCTTAGTGGAGCGGACATTGGCAGGTGCCTGAGGCACATGGTCCGGCTGGGCCTTGTGATTCTACTCGTAGGTGGACGTTGCCGCTAGGGTAACGTTCCTTATACTGCGTCTGGCAGTTGTTCGTATCCGCGCACACTAGGGGAGCGAACATAGGTAGGAGCTTTGTGCGGCTTGTGCTGCTGTCCATCTCTTTTGCACCACTAGTGGAGCGGACCTAGGCAGGTGCCATATCTAGTGGTTCGTGTCCTCGCACACTAGTGGAGCGAACGCAGGTAGGAGCTTTTTGCGGCTTACGCTGCTGTCCGTCTCCTGGCACCACTAGAGGAACGGACCTAGGTAGGTCCCATGTCACACTCACTGCTTTTGTCTCTGTGATCATTAACAGAGACCATACCACACACCCTCCGAGTAAGGGAGGAATTGCTTTATTTCCTAACTATATGCCTCTGTGAGTTTAACAAAGGTATTGAACTCTGCACTTGTGCTACTACTATTTACAGCGGCACACTTATATACTCTTCCTCACTCATTAACCTATCCCTTTTACGTTAATGCTAAATACAGTAGTCGCTGTGACTTTAACAGTACACGCCGTGATTGGCTCTAGTGTCACTGAAACGTATCAATGTCAGTACGGCTTCCGTAGTACAAGATATCCCTTATCCTCTGCCATAGTCTGCAGCAGAGACTTTGCACGGTGGACCCTGACTGTCTGATATCCCTTTGGTTTTAAATTCAGACAGCCCCCGTAACATTAGGAGTGAGCCAAGGGTCTGGCAGTTATGGCAAAATATCAGCAGTTACACCATTACATACAAGTACTTGAGTCGCTGCTCAAGAGTATAGAGGATAAACCTCAGACCATGGTGACATCTGCACATGATCCTTGACTTGCTCTGCCAAACAGATATTCTGGTGATGCCAGATCATGTCGTGGTTTCATTAGTCAGTGTCAGATACACCTAGAGGTCAACTCTTCTCGCTTCTCTACGGAGAGGGCCAGAGTAGGCGTTATCATCTCCTTACTTCAGGACAAAGCCTTAGAATGGGCGACTCCCCTATGGGAGCGCTCTGATGTGGTTACTCTGAGACATCAAGACTTTCTTGATGCTCTTAAAGCAGTATTCATGGGTCCGCAGGTTACCCATGATGCGGCCCTGAGACTGTTAGATCTATATCAGGGTTCGTTATCTACTAGTTCTTATGCCATTGCTTTTAGAACTCTGGTGGCAGAACTAGACTGGCCAGAGAAGGTGTTGATTCCTATCTTCTGGAGAGGGTTGGCAGGCTATGTCAAGGATGCCCTTGCTACTCGTGAGGTCCCTGCTTCTCTGGAGGACTTGATCACAGTAGCAACGAGGATCAACGTACGCCATAGGGAACGTAGACTCGAGGTCTCTTCCTCATGCCCTAAGCATTGGCTATTCCAGTTATTGAGGGTCCACCACCATCTTCCTCAGCATCTGATACATCTCCCACTCCTATGGAGTTAGGTCATACGTCCTCCAGACTACGCAAGTCTGGTCCTCCTATATGTTACGTATGTCGTCAGGCTGGGCACTATGCTAACAAGTGCACTAGCCGTCAGGGAAACTCCCAGGCCAAGTAACCATTAGAGGGGGGTTACTAGAGACGTCTTCTGCACCCTCTAAGTGTAGTATCCCAGGTCAGCTCTAATTCTCTGAGAATACATGGCCTATTATGGCTTTTGTGGATTCCGGAGCTGACGGGACTTTTGTGTCCTAAGGATTTGTAAAGAGACACAATATTCCCTCTATCATGTTAGAGGCGCCTAATCCTGTCCGTGTTGTTAATGGGACTATGTTGTCTGACTCCATTACAATGAGGACAGTTCCCTTGCGCCTTTCCCTATCTCAGGGTCACATAGAGGAGATTTCTTTTCTTGTTTTGCCTGAGGGTATAGACGACGTCCTTCTGGGTCTCCCATGGCTTTGGACTCATGCTCCTCTAATTCACTGGGAGTCCGACAGCATTATTAGTTGGGGTTCAAAATGTCAGTCCCGATGTCTTCCCTTACCACCTAAGGTCTTTGCGGTTGCATCAACTGATCTCTCTCCCATACCTATGTAAGGGGTGGGCAGACCCCTTACAAGGAAGCACAGGTTTTCTCGGAAGTGGTTAATGCTGTCCCCATAGAAACTGTACAGGAGGGAGGAGGAGCCGGCAGCTTAGGGGGAAAGGAAGTGTGTGCTGAAGGCAGTTGTGTCTGGGACGGGAGAGAAGAAACAGCCAGGGGCAGAGTGTGGAGCTGAGTGGGCAGAAAGAAAGAAAGAAAGAAGGGAGCTGGAAGAACAGGGAAGCCGGAGAGAAAAGGAGCGGGTGGAACCTCATAGTGCGAAGCAGTCCCGGTGTGTGTCCGGGCTGTGGGTACCCATAAGTGGGAGCCAGGTGAAGTAGAGTAGCCGGGCACATCCCCACTGGAGGAGACGTCAGGGCAGGCTTTCCCCAGCTAAGAAAAGAACGTGAAGTCATCTGTAACTGCCGGTTTTTGGAAAGAGTTGTGAAATAAAGAATGTCTTTTATTTGCATCGAACCATGCCTGGAGAGTGTTTATACGTCGGACGACATCTGCACCACCAGACTCTGCCCCACCAAGACATCTCCCGTCCCGATAGTGACGGCGGAGCCAGGGGTAAGCCTGACAGAAGGGGCCACGACTACAAGCCCAGAGGCGCCCCTGGCACCCCGTTACATGTGGCGTAGTCGGCAAGATCCGGATCATATGCAAGGGGTCCCGCTCCAAGAAGAAGGAGATCAAGTGATGCCGAGGACACTGGATCCAGATTATTGGAAAAGAGTCCCGATCCCATGGTGGGAAGAGGAAGAAGTGCCTAAGGCGTTGGACCGGGCACAAGATGGCGGCAAGATGGCCGTTGTCTGTGAAGACACAGAAAACGCGTGCAGAATTGGCGCCAAAAGAAGAGCCTGGGGCTGGCCGGTGCCGAAAAAGAAGTTCGGAGTACTCCGCCCAAAGAGGGGAGGTGCCGGTCCCAGGGCACGAAGGAAGATATGTGAAGTGGGCGGTGTTCCAGAGAAAAAGAAGAACCGCCGCGTAGGGGTCGACCTGATGTGTGAGACTGGGGGTGGAGTATACCCAAGAGCGGGAAAAGTAAGCCCGCCTCCACTTCCTCCAGCATCTCCACTGACCCCGACGCCATTACCAGAAACGCTGACTCCGAGCAAGATGGAGACTCCAGGAAGACAGCAAGCTGCGGTAGCCGGACTAGTAGCGACTAGCCTGGGCAGAGGACGCCCGAAGCAGACTTCGGCTGCGGAAGGACCCACCCTTAACCTACCGGCTGTGCCAGGAGGACCGGAGCGGCCCACTACACAAGAGGCCGCACAGTGGCAACAGGAAATTGAGTGGGAGGAATGCCAATACCGGCGGCGGTCGCAGCAAAGACCGGTGCTAGCTGAACTCTCCCACCCGAGACGTTGGAGCAACCCGCCAACTACGAGCCCTTCCGGAGGCTGCGCCGGTTGCCCGGACAGTCCCTGTCGGAGTACGTGCAGGCCCAACGAGCCGAATGGCAACGTGCATATCATCCGGAGTGACTTTTCAAGACCGGAAGATGGCGGGCCTCTTTTTGTTCAACACCGGCGTTGTTTTGAGCCGGAAGAAGGTGTGTTGTTTGTAACCGTTCAAGTTGCTGAGCCCGGAAGAGAGCCTGATGCTGGACTGAGCCAGGGGCTCCCTCCGCGTCGTTAAGAAGATTTTTGCCGAGTTGTGTTCCTGCCAGCTAACGTCTAAGACCGGGAGTGCTGCAAAAGCCTACGGGCAGAAACTCCACTAAGACCGAGAGTGCCTGCCGACGGCCTCCGGGCACGACTAAGACCGGGAGTTTCCAGGAGGAACTCTGGGCGCTGGACTGGTGTGCCCTTGCGGGTGCCCTCAGGTGAACATGTTCGCAGTTTCATTAAAATGACTTTGTTTAGTTTTAAAATGTGATTTTAGATTTGTGCCTTGCCGGGAGGCTTAGGCTTAAAGAGGGGAGGTATGTAAGGGGTGGGCAGACCCCTTACAAGGAAGCACAGGTTTACTCGGAAGTGGTTAATGCTGTCCCCATAGAAACTGTACAGGAGGGAGGAGGAGCCGGCAGCTTAGGGGGAAAGGAAGTGTGTGCTGAAGGCAGTTGTGTCTGGGACGGGAGAGAAGAAACAGCCAGGGGCAGAGTGTGGAGCTGAGTGGGCAGAAAGAAAGAAAGAAAGAAGGGAGCTGGAAGAACAGGGAAGCCGGAGAGAAAAGGAGCGGGCGGAACCTCATAGTGCAAAGCAGTCCCGGTGTGGGTCCGGGCTATGGGTAGCCATAAGTGGGAGCCAGGTGAAGTAGAGTAGCCGGGCACATCCCCACTGGAGGAGACGTCAGGGCAGGCTTTCCCCAGCTAAGAAAAGAACGTGAAGTCATCTGTAACTGCCGGTTTTTGGAAAGAGTTGTGAAATAAAGAATGTCTTTTATTTGCATCGAACCATGCCTGGAGAGTGTTTATACGTCGGACGACATCTTCACCACCACACTCTGCCCCACCAAGACATCTCCCGTCCCGATAGTGACGGCGGAGCCAGGGGTAAGCCTGACAGAAGGGGCCACGACTACAAGCCCAGAGGCGCCCCTGGCACCCCGTTACACCTACACCCTATTTGGATTTCGCTGACGTGTTCTCCAAACAGGGTGCTGAGGTTCTTCTACCCCATAGGCCGTATGACTGCACCATAGACCTTATCCCAGGTTCGGTTCCACTTAAGGGCAGGGTTTACCCCCTGTCAATCAATAGCTGAGTCGGAGGCCATGTTGACCTATATAAGAGAGAAGGGGTTCATTCGTAAGTCTGTCTCTCCCGCGGGAGCTGGGTTTTTCTTTGTACGGAAGAAAGAGGGTGATTTGCGTCCCTGCATAGATTACAGGGGTCTCAACGCAATCACAATAAAGAACAAATACCTGTTACCTTTAATTTCGGAGCTCTTTTACAGACTGAGGGGAGCTCAGGTTTTTACGAAGTTGGATCTGCGGGGTTCGTATAACTTGGTATGAATTCGAGAGGGTGACGAATGGAAGACCGCTTTTAACACCCGAGACGGTCACTATGAATACCTTGTCATGCCTTTTGGTTTATGTAATGCACCCGCAGTATATCAGGACTTCGTAAAAGATGTGTTCAGAGATTTACTGTTATCCTCCGTCGTGGTGTATCTGGACGACATCCTGATTTTTTTCTCCTGATCTGGAGACTCATCGTCAGGATGTCGTTCGTGTCCTTTCCCGTTTAAGGGAGCACTCATTGTTTGCTAAACTCGAAAAGTGTGTATTCGAGCAGTCATCCTTGCCTTTTTTGGGTTACATTATCTCACAAGAGGGTCTGGCTATGGATCCTGCGAAGCTCTCTGCTGTCCGGGAAAGGTCCAAACCTCATTCCTTGAAGGCGGTGCAACGCTTCTTAGGATTCATAAATTATTACTGGCAGTTCATACCCCATTTCTCCACTTTGGTGGCCCCTTTGGTGGCCTTGACTAAGAAAGGTGCTAATCCAAAAGTCTGGTCTACTGAGACATCCCAGGCTTTAGAGGCAGTAAAAAGACACTTTTAAACTGCTCCCGTTCTTCAAAGACCCGGTGAGAATAAGCCCTTCCTCTTGGAGGTTGATGCCTCTTCAGTGGGTTCTGGTGCGGTCTTGTATCAAAAGAACGGTGTAGGTAGAAAAAGGCCGTGTTTCTTCTTTGCTAAAACCTTTTCACCGGCAGAGAGAAACTATACCATTGGGGATAGGGAACTGCTCGCCCTGAGATTAGCCTTGGAGGAGTGGCGTCACTTGCTAGAAGGAGCGAAACATCCTTTCCAGGTCTATACAGACCATAAGAATCTGACGTACTTACAAACCGCTCAGCGTCTGAATCCTCACCAAGCCCGCTGGTCCTTGTTTTTCTCCCGCTTTCACTTCTCCATCAACTATCTGTCTGGGAGTAAGAATAACAAGGCAGACGCCCTGTCTCGCTCTATGGTTTCTACCCAGGAAGAGATTGACGAACCTCGTCTTATCCTTCCCTCCAGGGTTTTTCATACGCTCTCCCCTGTGACGTTAGACCAAATCCCCCCGGGCAAGACCTTTGTTCCGCTTGATCGACAGAATGATATACTGTCGTGGGCCCACACCTCAAAGGTGGGTGGGCATTTTGGTATTAGACGGACACGAGAGTTACTCGAGAGGTGGTATTGGTGGCCACACTTAACCAGCCACGTCAAGAGATATGTCGGTTCCTGCTACTCTATACGGATAAGGCTGCACATCAAACTTAGATAATGGTATAATGCCTCAAGCATATGGACAAATATTGGAATATACAATGAAAAATGCTACTTGCTAATTTGAACATGTGAATAATGAATTGCATACCTGCCATGAATATTAGGAAAAAGGAGATATTTAGCAATCGCATTGATCAATGTAACTTTGTATGTAATTTTTGGCTTGCACTCATAATATATATTAGTGCTCACTTCAGTTTTCCTATTCAGTTATATGTAGTTTTTTTCTGAATGTGAACACAGCTCCGCCCCTTTCGGCCATGTTTTTTCCATCTCCTATATAAGAAAGTCCTTAGTTACCCCTCTCCACCCATAGCAGTTTTTAATTGCAATGAGATGACACACAGTTAGGGTCACAGAGCTAGGGACCCCAATATAGAGATATGCCTTGACGAGGCCTTGGGGCTCAGTTACATTGATCAATGCGATTGCTAAATATCTCCTTTTTCCTAATATTCATGGCAGGTATGCAATTCATTATTCACATGTTCAAATTAGCAAGTAGCATTTTTCATTGTATATTCCAATATTTGTCCATATGCTTGAGGCATTATACCATTATCTAAGTTTGATGTGCAGCCTTATCCGTATATAGTATGTAATTTTTGGCTTGCACTCATAATATACATATTAGTGCTCACTTCAGTTATCCTATTCAGTTATATGTAGTTTTTTTCTGAATGTGAACACAGCTCCGCCCCTTTCGGCCATGTTTTTTCCATCTCCTATATAAGAAAGTCCTTAGTTACCCCTCTCCACCCATAGCAGTTTTTAATTGCAATGAGATGACACACAGTTAGGGTCACAGAGCTAGGGACCCCAATATAGAGATATGCCTTGACGAGGCCTTGGGGCTCAGTTACATTGATCAATGCGATTGCTAAATATCTCCTTTTTCCTAATATTCATGGCAGGTATGCAATTCATTATTCACATGTTTAAATTAGCAAGTAGCATTTTTCATTGTATATTCCAATATTTGTCCATATGCTTGAGGCATTATACCATTATCTAAGTTTGATGTGCAGCCTTATCCGTATATAGTATGTAATTTTTGGCTTGCACTCATAATATATATATTAGTGCTCACTTCAGTTATCCTATTCAGTTATATGTAGTTTTTTTCTGAATGTGAACACAGCTCCGCCCCTTTCGGCCATGTTTTTTCCATCTCCTATATAAGAAAGTCCTTAGTTACACCTCTCCACCCATAGCAGTTTTTAATTGCAATGAAATGACACACAGTTAGGGTCACAGAGCTAGGGACCCCAATATAGAGATATGCCTTGACGAGGCCTTGGGGCTCAGTTACATTGATCAATGCGATTGCTAAATATCTCCTTTTTCCTAATATTCATGGCAGGTATGCAATTCATTATTCACATGTTCAAATTAGCAAGTAGCATTTTTCATTGTATATTCCAATATTTGTCCATATGCTTGAGGCATTATACCATTATCTAAGTTTGATGTGCAGCCTTATCCGTATATAGTATGTAATTTTTGGCTTGCACTCATAATATATATATTAGTGCTCACTTCAGTTATCCTATTCAGTTATATGTAGTTTTTTTCTGAATGTGAACACAGCTCCGCCCCTTTCGGCCATGTTTTTTCCATCTCCTATATCAGAAAGTCCTTAGTTACCCCTCTCCACCCATAGCAGTTTTTAATTGCAATGAGATGACACACAGTTAGGGTCACAGAGCTAGGGACCCCAATATAGAGATATGCCTTGACGAGGCCTTAAGGCTCAGTTACATTGATTAATGCGATTGCTAAATATCTCCTTTTTCCTAATATTCATGGCAGGTATGCAATTCATTATTCACATGTTCAAATTAGCAAGTAGCATTTTTCATTGTATATTCCAATATTTGTCCATATGCATGAGGCATTATACCATTATCTAAGTTTGATGTGCAGCCTTATCCGTATATAGTATGTAATTTTTGGCTTGCACTCATAATATATATATTAGTGCTCACTTCAGTTATCCTATTCGGTTCCTGCTACTCGTGTGCTCGCAACCGTCCGTTACGGCAGAGACCGGCTGGGCTCTTGCATCCTTTACCAGTGTCAGATAGACCATGGGAGGTGGTAGGCATGGACTTTGTGGGTGATCTTCCGTGTTCACAGGGACATAGATTTGTGTGGGTCATTACGAACCATTTCTCCCGGATGGTTCATCTCGTACCGTTATCGAGAATCCCATCTTCCAGGGTACTAGCCAAACTATTCCTCAAGCATGTCTTTAGGCTTCACGGGATGCCAGATCGTATCATTTTTGATAGAGGCCCGCAATTTGCTTCCCGTTTCTGGCGAGATCTTTGTAGCCTTTTGCAAATTGAGTTGAATCCCTCTTCGGCATACCATCCGGAAACCAATGGTTTGGTTGAGCGTACCAATCAATCCATGATTATATACCTTCGACACTTTGTTGCTGAGAACCACGATAACTGGTCCTCCCTCCTACCCTGGGCAGAATTTCCCCTTAACAATTCGCTGGCTGAGGCCACTGGGCAGAAACCGTTCGTACTCAATAATGGGCAACACCCTAGGGTACCGGTACCGTTTCCCGCTGCTGCACCTCCTCCTCTTGTGGCCGACTGGGCAACAAATGCCAGAGAGGTTTGGGATCGGACTCAAGAGTCGATCCAAGCAGCTAAGGACCGTATGAAGACGGTGTCCGATCGGTTTCGTCGCCCGGCTCCTGTCTTTTCTCCGGGGGGACTTTGTGTGGCTCTCTGCAAAACACGTGAAACTTAGAGTGAGCTCTGTCAAATTTGCTCTTCGCTTCCTGGGTCCTTATGAGGTTCTTCGACAGGTAAATCCTGTAGTTTACCAATTGAAGTTACCCGTCTATCTTAGGATCCATGACAAATTCCATGTCTCATTGTTAAAGCCGGCTATTTTACCTCACGCTCGTGAAGTGCACTCTCCTTCCTCTGATTCCTCTCACTCTAGCTATGAGGTACGAGCCATAGTTAGTTCTAAGATGGTTCGAGGGCGCAGATTCTTCTTGATAGATTGGGAGGGCAATGGCCCGGAACATCGCTCTTGGGAGCCTGAGGAGGCTGTCCATGCTCCCGACTTTGTTGCCAATTACCTGCATCGCCGGGAGGGGGGCCCTTGAGGGGGAGGTACTGTGCTTGTGACGCTTTGCTCGGTGATAGGCCAGCGTGACCTCATTGCTGTCGTTCTGGCAGCGCATTGGCTCTGGTGTCCTCCATCTTGGATGAGGCACAGAGTCTATATAAGACCCTGACGCACGCCCCCGCCGCTCAGTCCTCTTGGTTCATGCATGAGAGTAGACGCTCTGTGCTTGTCCCTCTTGGCATCTCTCTGTCTATGCTAGGTGAGCGCTACTGGCAGGGTAGCGTTTTTGTACCTTACAGCTTTGGCTGCGGTCCGTATCTTACATCTTAGTGGAGCGGACATAGGCAGGTGCCTGAGGCACATGGTCCGGCTTGGCCTTGTGATTCTACTCGTAGGTGGACGTTGCCGCTAGGGTAACGTTCCTTATACTGCGTCTGGCAGTTGTTCGTATCCTCGCACACTAGGGGAGCGAACATAGGTAGGAGCTTTGTGCGGCTTGTGCTGCTGTCCGTCTCTTTTGCACCACTAGTGGAACGGACCTAGGCAGGTGCCATATCTAGTGGTTCGTGTCCTCGCACACTAGTGGAGCGAACGCAGGTAGGAGCTTTGTGCGGCTTACGCTGCTGTCCGTCTCCTGGCACCACTAGAGGAACGGACCTAGGTAGGTGCCATGTCACACTCACTGCTTTTGTCTCTGTAATCATTAACAGAGACCATACCACACACCCTCCGAGTAAGGGAGGAATTGCTTTATTTCCTAACTATATGCCTCTGTGAGTTTAACAGAGGTATTGCACTCTGCCCTTGTGCTACTACTATTTACAGCGGCACACTTACATACTTTTCCTCACTCATTAACCTATCCCTTTTACGTTAATGCTAAATACGGTAGTCGCTGTGACTTTAACAGTACACGCCGTGATTGGCTCTAGTGTCACTGAGACGTATCAGTGTCAGTACTGCTTCCGTAGTACAAGATATCCCTTATCCTCTGCCATAGTCTGCAGCAGAGACTTTGCACGGTGGACCCTGACTGTCTGATATCCCTTTGGTTTTATAATCAGACAGCCCCCGTAACAGAAAGTGCAATATATATGATTTTTATTACAACTCTGGCAAGACACACTAAATAGTAAATCTGCCTAGAATACCATTAATACTGTATCACTATGACAGACACTAGATGTAGAAACATGACCATGCATATGTAATGATATTAGAATTATTCATAGTAACTATATTTTCATTATTCTGTAAACATAGCCATATGAGGACATATTTTTCACAGGATGAGTTTTACTTTTGAGTGGCATAATTCATTTTCCCATACAATGTTCTAGAAAATAGTAAAAAATTCTAAATGTGGTGAAACAATGAAAACATGCAGTTTCACTGTTTTGTTTTGTTTTTCACAATGTTCATGGTGCTGCAAAAAAATTCAATAAACTAAGTTTATTTTTTATTTAAGTTGTGAAATTCAGAAATTTGGATAAAAACAGATAAATAAAAAATAGTCGCATTACCATTTTCTGAGACATGTTACTTTTCTATTTGTTCATCAATGGACCTCTATGAAGCCATGATATTTGTATGGAAAGCTGTTGTTTTCATTGGTACCATTTTCTGGTACATACAATGATTTGATAACTTTATATTTACTTCCTTAGGGAGGAGATGAGACTAAAAAAAAGAAAATAATGATATTTTGTCTTTTTCTTGCCTTATTGTGTTGAAAGTATGACTTAGGCCTCTTTCACAAGTCCGTGAAAACCACGCATGTCTTGCACGGACATGTAAAAGATGCGTATTCCCCTATGAGTGCTGTGATTTTGGCACACATGTGTTCTCCGTGTGCTATCCGTGATAACACATGGAGAATAGGAACTTTCTGCTCACCTGTCCCTGGCGTTGGTGCTGATTTATGGTCTCCGGCCCTGCAGACTTCCTGCTGCTGCTTCTGGTCCTCTGTGCCGTGCATATGCGATGAGCATAATGAGAGGCGGTCAGAAGCAAGTGACAGCAGCGGTAGAGACGGCAGGGCTGGAGAAGGTGAGTATAGAAATTCATTTTATTTCACTGACACGTGTGTTTTCTCCGGTACGTGTTACACTGATGTCACACGAATCATATCCGTGTGGTCCGTGTGACACCCATGCTACCAGAGAAAAAATGGACATGTCTATGCGTGGAGCACACGGACACACGTATGCTCCACATGGACACACGGTCCATGGGAAAACATGCACGTGTGCGCAAACCCAATGATTTTAATGTGTCTACGTGTGCCCGGGTCTTCGGTACATGTGAAAACGGACATCACACATACCGGAGTCAAGGATGTGTGAAGGAGACCTTAAATAATTTTATATTTAGATAGCTCAGACTTTTATAAATGCAATAATGGCAAATATGTGTTTTTTAATTACTTTGAAAAGGGAAAAATGGAATTATTTAAATTTTCTTCTTTTATTTCTTTGATATTTTTTAAAAACATTTTTTTTATTTTCATCTTTTGTAATAGTTATTGGGGATTCAAATCTGTGATAATCTGCTTGGTATACTTCAATAACAATAAATCACCATCTTCTATAAAGATCACCTTGTAGCTTCACAGGAGCACAAATATGTCAGTCATTAATCATAACAGGTTAAAGTCTGTTCCCCAGACTTTAACCTATTAGTGACCACTTTGTTTTCTGTAGATACTAAACAGCGCTTTGCACATGTTCCCTACTCAAGGAATAGCCTTATCTCATAAGCGCATATCTAATAGCGCTTTGCACATGTTCCCTACTCAAGGAATTTCTATGGTTTGAAGGTATAACTCATTTGTTGGTCATTGACAAAGGCCATGTTCTGGGCCAAAACGTCTGATACACTAAGACTGAATGTTTAATAAATGTTCCAAGTTTTTCACTTTAATTTGGGAGTGCCTCTTTTCTATTATTATTCTACATGGTGTGGAAACCTATGAGAGCACCCCAGCTAGAATTTTTATGGTGGAAGTGCCTTATGTCATACAATTAATCATAGATGCCTTCAGAAGGCCGCCTGCTTTCATGGAATCTATCAGCACCTGACATTTCATGGGTTAAACAACAGTGGTCCCAAAAAGTGAAAAAGTTAGAGACTGTTGCATGTTATAGAGATTCTTCTAAGGCTACATTCATACATCTTTGTGACATTTCATAGTGCTGTCCATTGTTTCTTGGATAGTACTCTAAGGCAGGCTTTGCACACTACGACATCGCAGGTGCGATGTCGGTGGGGTCATGTCAAAAGTGACGCACTTCCTGCGTCGCTCTCGACATCGTAGTGTGTAAATCCTAGATGATACGATTAACGATCACAAAAGCGTCGTAATCGTATCATCGGTGTAGCGTCGGCGAATTCCATAATTACGCTGACGCGATGGTCCGATGTTGTTCCTCGCTCTTGCGGCAGCACACATCGCTGTGCGTGAAGTCGCAGGAGCGAGGAACATCTCCTACCTGCGTCACCGCGTCTCCCGTCGGTTATGCGGAAAGACAGAGGTGGGCGGGATGTTTACATCCTGCTCATCTCCGCCCCTCCACTCCTATTGGCCGCCTGCCGTGTGATGTCGCAGTGACGCTGCACGACCCGCCCCCTTAATAGGAGGCGGTTCGCCGGCCACAGCGACGTCGCATGGCAGGTGAGTGCATGTGAAGCTGCTGTAGCAATAATATTCGCTACGGCAGCTATCACAATGATATCGCAGCTGCGACGGGGGCAGGGACTATCGGCTTGCAATGTCGCAGCGTGCAAAGTACCCCTAACCCTTTGAATTCATTGATCCATACACATAACAGTTTTAAAAAGACAAGTTCATCTCAAATTAGAATATCATCAAAAACTTAATTTATTTCAATAATTCAAAACAAAAAGGGAAGCATATATATTATATACAGTGTCTTGTGAAAGTATTTGGCTCCCTTGAATTTTTCAACCTTTTCCCACATTTCAGGCATCAAACATAAAAATAATTTTAATATTATGGTGAAGAATCAACAACAAGTGGGAAACAATTGTGAAGTTTATTTTTTATTTTAAACTTTTTTAAAAAATAAATAACGGAAAAGTGGGGCGTGCAATATTATTCATCCCCTTTAAGTTAATACTTTGTAGTGCCACCTTTTTCTGCGATTACAGCTGCAAGTCGCTTGGGGTATGTCTCTATCAGTTTTGCACATCGAGAGACTGAAGTTCTTGCCCATTCTTCCTTTGCAAATAGCTTGAGCTGAGTGAGGTTGGATGAGAGAGCGTTTGTGTACAGCAGTTTTCAGCTCTTTCCACAGATTCTCGATTGGATTCAGTTCTGGACTTTGAGTTGGCCATTCTAACACTTGGGTACGTTTATTTGTGAACCATTCCATTGTAGATTTTGCTTTATATGTGGGATTATTGTCTTGTTGGAAGACAAATCTCCATCTCAGTCTCAGGTCTTTTGCAGACTCCAATAGGTTTTCTTCAAGAGTGGTCCTGTATTTGGCTCCATCCATCTTCAAATCAATTTTAACCATCTTCACTGTCCCTGCTGAAGAAAAGCAAGCCCAAACCATGATGCTGCCACCACCATGTTTGACAGTGGGGATGGTGTGTTCAGGGTGACGAGTTGTGTTGCTTTTTCGCCAAACATATCGTTTGGCATAGTGCTCATATAGTTTGATTTTGGTTTCATCTGACCAGAGCACCTTTTTCCACATGTTTGGTGTGTCTCTCAGGTGGCTTGTGGCAATCTTTAAATGACACTTTTATGGATATCTTTGAGAAATGGCTTTCTCCTTGCCACTCTTCCAAAAAGGCCAGATTTGTGCAGTGTACGGCTGATTGTAGTCCTATGGACAGACTCTCCCACCTCAGCTGTAGATCTCTGCAGTTCATCCAGAGTGATCATGGGCCTCTTGCCTGCATCTCTGATCAGTCTTCTCCTTTAGACGAAATTTTGAATGGACGGCTAGGTCTTGGTAGATTTTCAGTGGTATGATAATCCTTCCATTTCAATATGATCGCTTGCACAGTGCCTCTTGGGATGTTTAAAGTTTTGAAAATCGTTTTGTAACCAAATCCGGCTTTAAACTTCTCCACAACAGTATCACGGACTTGATTGCTGTGTTCCTTGGTCTTCATGATACTATCTGTGCTTTAAACAGAACACTGAGACTATAACAGAGAAGGTGCATTTATACAAAGACTTGATTACACACAGGTGGCTTATAGTTGTCATCATCAATCATTTTGGAGAACATTGGATCATTTAGATGTAGCGCCCCTGAGACTGGTTGCTAAGGGGTATATCATTATATCCTTCCCTGGCAGGTCAAGATGTTAATCTAGTAAGTTCTACACACACCTCACACCACCATACAGCAGGGAGAAGCAGTCACTAGGAAAGGGTTAACAATGTTTCTACAGAAACAGGAAGTGACTCAGCCAGTTCTTAGGAGACCCAGGTTGCCATAGCAACTTACCAAAGTGGGGGCATGAGCAGATAGGAGTAGAAAACAGTTTCACTTTACCTCAGAATAAGCTTGGACACGAGACAGAGCAGAGCTGTCTGGATGTAACACCGAGCAGACAGCACCACCAAGCTGGGGGCCAGTAACATCTATAGAGACGGGACCCGGTACCTGTAATCATGGACCAGAAGAGAGTAGACACCAGAGAATGGGACTGAGCACAAGAGAGAGGTACAGAGCCCTAGTCAAGGTGGCCGCGGCACGACAGCAGAGAGGGAGCCAGGGGAAAGGGATAGGAGTCCAACCCAGGAGAGGCTCAGGCTGCCGGACGTTCGGGCAAGGACCGGGGGAGAGTACAGAGTTGTGCATGGAGCATAAAGGTCACAGATTATCAAACCAGATCCAGCCTCTGACCTGCCTGGTAAGCAACTGGAGTCTCTGATGGCAAGGACCAGCACCCGGGGTGCAATACCACCTGAGCCAGTAAATAAAGTGAATGAGTGACTGGAACCTGCACCTAGTGACTCTGTGAGTAACTGCCACCGCCCTGCGCTCCGGCCCTCCCGTGGATTGCCGCACCCGTTCTCACCAACCTCCCGGGGAACCCCGCTCTGCCCGTGGGGAGGGATACCATCCCGGCTGCACATAACACCTGCCCTGGAGAGAGACTGCAGCGGCGGCTAGTTCCTGGCTGCATACCGCGGGTGGCACTGCGAAGCATCTCTATTCCCCATCCAGTACTGCCCCTGGGAGAGGACTAGTCGCAGGAAGGGTCAGTGGCAGAGGAGGTCGACACTCTAGTCACCGCTGCAACTGGTGACACACTTCCCAGGGGCCCGTCACCCTCCTTCCATCCCCATCTGTATTGGACACTTGTCCGTTTGCTGTTCTTATTTAACATGTAGCCGATGGGGTCACGAAACCGGGTCAGGCCAGTCACAGCTACCCCAAGGAACCACTGGCCCGGTGACGAGTACCCTAAGACCCCGTGGACGCTACATAGAGATCCTCAATGAACTTCTGGAATGAGTTTGCTGCACTGAAAGTAAAGGGGACGAATAATATTGCACGCCCCAATTTTAAGTTATTTATTTTTTTTTAAAAGTTTAAAATAAGCAATACATTTCGTTCAGCTTCACAATTGTGTTCCACTTGTTGTTGATTCTTCACCATAGCATTAAAAATGTTATATTTATGAGGGAGAAAAAACTGGCCGCCGTCAGAGGCAGACGTGGATGTGGGAGCTCCTGAAAATCTACAACCATCCAGCTCCCTGGCAGACAATATCCACGTCTAGCCCTCTCTTCCAGGTCCTGGGGACAACCCGAGTGAGGAGAGACCCCTATTTGGCAGCTACACTCTGCGGGACACCTTCTGGGGACCCCCCAACGTTGTGACTGGTGAGGGCGGCGGGGGTGTCGGGGCCCAAGTGGTGTGGACCCGGAGAGCTGCGGACACCTGCTAGAAGACACCGGGAGATAACCGGGGGCTCAGGGGGCGCGGATTGAGGAGAAGAGATAAGGCGTCTCTCACCTTTCCCTTCGGCCCGGACCCGGCTTTCCTGACGTCCCGGACGGCTGCGGGTGGAGAGCTACCGCCATCTTGAGTGGCTCCGTGAAGACTGCAGGCGGCTTTGCGGCCCTGAAGCCCTCGGGGCGAATCCGAAGATCAGCTGGGCCCCGGAGTCCTGACACTTACCACTCGTCAGTCGGGTGAACGAGGGGATCTGACCGTGGATGCTGCAGGCTTCTGGGATCCCTGAGAGGCCGCGTGGAGTCACGAAGACGCGGCAGGAGTTCTCGCGACGGCCGGGAGCGGAGTCTCGGGAGCCTCGGCGGGTCACAGGGAGAAGAAGGGGCGGTGAGTGTGTCCTCTCCCTCTGTCTGTCTGCGTGTCGGCAGCTCCCCCACACAAAGGCCCTGGACCCGCCCTGAGGTACCGGCCGAGCCCATTCGCGTGCAGCCGGCGTCCTGCGCCCCCCTACACAGATTGCCCACGCAGCTCAGCGTCAGGACACGCTGTTGGGGGTTACTGCTGAGGGAGCTAAGAGGCCAGAGTCTGGTGCTGAGTACGAGGTGCCGAGAAGCATTCCCCATCTCCTGTCTTTGCCAACAGGAGGATAATATCAATCAAATTCATACCATTCTGGAGGACCATGAAAATAGAGAAAGGCGAAACAACCTCAGATTAAAGGGTCTTCCAGAATCGGTTGCAAATGAGGCTTTGATCCCGACCCTACAGGGCATCTTTTCTGATTTGATGGATTCTGACCCTGCTCCAACATTGGAACTGATAAGAGCCCATAGATCTCTGAGACCCCGACCTAAACAAGGGGAACCACCAAGGGATGTCATTTGCCGCTTCCTGGATTATCGAGTTAAAGAACTTATTCTCAAAAAAGCCAGAGAAGCGGATTCTATAAGTCATGAAGGCTCTAATATTATGATTTTTCAAGATCTTGCTTCCTCCACCCTGACCAAAAGAAGGCTACTACAACCATTCACAACGGTGTTACGCCAACGCCAGTTTCCGTACCGCTGGTTATTTCCATTCGGCATCGCCATAACTGCTAATGGAAAGCACTACCAAGCCAAGACCTCTGCGGACATAAGAAAGGTCTGTGAAGATTTGGGGATCACATTGGATAAATACCCGGAGCTGGAAATTCATCGTTCGACAGCTACACTACAAATGCTTCCAGATCCGGCACCATGGCATAGCCTCACCCCAAAGACCCACAGATCCCGGCGCAAAGCGGCGAAGAAACTGCAGATGAGCTTAGAAGGCGAGCCCCCATGAAGGGGTCTCCCGATAGGGTCTTCTGATATATATAACTGTTTATGCTAGCCTAAAATATGAAGTTATTACAGAGGTTTTGCACTTTTTGCTCCCTCTTGAGGCACACTCTCTTTTGTTTGAATTTCAAATAGTTGAAAATGTTGATTCTAATACCTTGTTCTTCTTTAAACCTTTCTCTACTTCCCAGTCTCTCTGTCTTCTTCACTCTTTCATTGGTCATAGGTCTGGTCCATTCATTACGATGGGAAAAGAACAGACTGTCCTCCCGATTGTACCAACATGGCATCACATCATAAGGTATTTACGGTAATAAGCCTTAATGCACATGGACTGAACTCCCCTGTACAAAGGTCACAGACCTTGCATAGCCTAAAAAAGAGGCATGCCGATATGATATTCTTCCAAGAAACGCATTTTCGCAAAATCCCAAGCTTTACCAAAGCACACTACAACACTTGGTTTCACGCCCCTTCCACACGCAAAGGCTCTAGAGGGGTTTCTATAGCACTCGCTAAGGATATACCCTTTCTAGCTCAAGATGTCGCTATTGACCCTGAGGGTCGATATATTTTCGTCAAAGGTATGTTGGCGGGTTCTATGGTAACCCTAGGGAATGTATATGCCCCAAATGTTAGACAGATTCGATGGTTGTTATCCACGCTCAGAAAATTCCGCAATTTTTCAGAAGGTACTCCAATATTGTGCGGTGACTTTAATGTGGCTATGGAGCCCAAATTAGACTCTACTGCAAAAAAAGCCACCTCTCTTTAAAGGACCTATCTCGGATAAAATGCTCTCTCCAATCCCTCTCTCTAATAGACATCTGGCGCTATCAACATCCCACAGCAAAAGACTTCACATTCTTCTCTAATCCTCATAAATCATACCACAGACTAGACTACATTTTTCTACCTAGACACCTATTACCCAATGTCAACGATTCAGAGATCCAATCAACACCCTACTCTGACCATGCTTATGTTGCAGCTAGTTTCTCACTTCTGAGGCCGTATTGGCTACATCGTACGTGGAGATTGAATGAGTCAATTCTCTCCTCGGAAGAAAATAAGAAACGCATATCTGATTGTCTCCGTAATTATTTTACAGAGAACAAGACACCAGATATTGCGGCCCCGTTGCTGTGGAAAGCGCATAAGTCGGTCATTAGGGGAGAACTGATTTCCATCTCCTCACATCTTAACAAGCAGAGAAATTTGTGCTTGCAGACTCTGTATGCTGAGATAGCCACGTTGGAAGCCCAGCATAAGAAGTCCCTTTCCCAACAGACATTAGAACAGCTGACTGCGAAGCGCATTGAACTGAGAGACATACTCAATAAACAGTCGGCTAAGTTTTATCTCAGTTGGAGGAATTGTTTGTTCCTCCATGGGGACAGGGCTTCTAAACTTATGATGTCCATGATAAAAAAAAGACAGGCTCGTACGTTCATACATGCAATTAAAACCACACAGGGTCATCGTACGCAAGACTATTCTCAAATCTCGGATGAATTCCTTCGCTTTTATAAAAACCTATACCAAATCCGACCGGAAGAGTCGACATTAGAGAGAGACAAGAGGAAATGTGATATACAAAACTACTTAACTAAATTAAATCTCCCGAAACTCTCTAAAACACAACAGGAGTCCTTAGGAAAACCGTTCTCCCGGGCGGAGGTTCAGTCCATCCTGTCCAGGAGCCCCGTGGGGAAGGCTCCAGGTCCAGATGGCCTTCCCATTATCTATTATAAGAAATTCTTTGATATTTTGGGGGATCATCTCTTAGCTTCATGCAACGCTCTTCTACTTGGCGACCCTATACCCAAACAAGCACTAGAGGCGCACATATCATTAATACACAAAGATGGGAAAGACCCAGAGTGCTGTGGAAACTATAGGCCCATCTCACTCTTGAATGTGGACCTAAAGATATATGCTAGCTTAATAGCCAATCGAGTGGCAGATATTCTTCCAGATCTCATCTCCCCAGAACAATCAGGTTTTGTCAGAGGCAGAGAGGGGAAGGACAACGCACTAAGAGTAATAAACCTAATGCAATATGCCAGGATTCATAACTTGCCTCTAATGCTGCTGGGAACGGACGCTGAGAAGGCGTTCGACAGGGTAAACTGGACCTTCTTGCGGGGGACGCTGGAGGCCTTCCACTTTCCCCCAGATACCATACGAGCAATCCTTCAGATGTACACATCCCCCACGGCCAGGATTAAAATAAATAATACCCTCACCGACCCTCTTGACATTAAAAATGGCACAAGGCAGGGTTGCCCCTTATCCCCCCTACTCTTTGTCCTGGTCATGGAGCCATTGCTAGCCTCCATCCAACAGGACCGGGACATTGAGGGGTTCAATTTACAGGGAGTTCACCACAAGTCCGCCGCTTTTGCTGACGATTTGTTGGTGGTAATGTCCAGACCGGAGAGAGGTTTCCCTGCCTTTATGAAATTATTGGAGGAGTATGGCCGTTGGTCTAACTTCAAAATTAACCTATCAAAATCAGAAGCATTAAGCATTAATATCGCCAGCAAAGTGACTAATTCTCTCCAAAACATGTTCCCCTTTCGATGGCCAAATAGTCACATAACATACTTAGGCATTAAGTTGGGGAAAACCTTCAAATCCCTATTTGATCTCAATTACAAGCCCCTTCTTCCTACACTTACCGCACATATAGCCTCATGGAAGGCTCCCTTCCTCTCGTGGATAGGTCGGAAAAATTTAATTAAAAGCATTATACTTCCAAAGTTTATTTACCTTTTTCAAATGTTACCCATACCAATTCCCACATCTTTTCTCTCTCAATGCAACTCTTTAATTTCCAATTATGTCTGGCACAAACATAAACCGAGAATCAACTTTCAAACACTGAGTCTCCCAAGGGACAGGGGGGGCATGGGATTACCCAATATATCGTTGTATTATAATGCCGCCGTCCTTTCTAGAACGATAGACTGGATCAGACGCCCTCCGACTAAATTGTGGATATCTATAGAAGAATACCTAGCCCCCACACCCCTGCGAGCTATGCTACTTTCCCCTACTACCCAGAGGGATAAAAGATCCTTCACAAATGCGCTCACAAGAACTCTCGTGCACAAATGGAAGGAAAACAGAGAGATATTGACCCCGCCTCTCTCCCCTTTAACTCAAGTTTCCGACATATTAGACGCCGATGTAAATCAAGCCGCATCCACGAAATCCTCATTCCTGACCAAGGTGAATGTTCCGCTAGCTGATCTTCTGGTGGACGGCTCTCTGATTTCTGAACAGGAGATGGGTATGACCCCAGGCCTTTCTAAGCTCACGTTTCTTCATTATACTAAGTTAAAACATATGATTCAGCCATTATTACCTCATACTCATCTCGACAGGCCTTTAACTGCATTTGAATCTTCTTGTATGCAAACCCGGGCTCCCAGGAAAATTCTTTCTAACCTATACCAGACCCTGCTTACAAAAAAACTGATGGTAAAGAGAGCATACATACTAGGATGGGAGAGGGACCTGAGTACTACATTTACCGATTTACAAACAAACCAAATTTACAGGGCCTCACACGGTCCGTCTTGTTGTGTGAGAGTTCAAGAGAATTCATTTAAAGTGATTACGAGATGGTACATTGTCCCCACCTTGTCTAGTATATGGAGCTCTTCCAACTCAGATCAATGCTGGCGATGCGAGAGGGACAAGGGTACTTATTTACATATGTGGTGGACTTGTCCGATTGTCCAGACCTTTTGGCGGATGGCATCACAGTTAATATTAGACCTCACAGGCAAACAGGGGATTTTGGAACCTGGTCAAATGCTTCTGAACTTCCCAATGTGGCCTAAAGATAAAGCTTCTTCAAAACTGGCGTCATTTGTAAGCTCAGCTTGTAAGCTACTCATAGCCCAACTGTGGCGCACAACGAAAATTCCCACTCTCACACAGCTCTTGCTGAAGATCAATCAATTATATCATGTCGAAGAACTCTCAGCCCTCTCACGTCAAAATATGCTCTCTTTCCTCCAGATCTGGGAGGCTTGGCAGGCCTACAAGTCTAAACCTCTATTTTCAGTAGTGACTTCGCAGACGGCAGCATAGGGGAGTATAAGACACACCTCTCCTCCTCCATTGGGATGAGTGATAGCTATCTAACCATTCTTGCCACGGACTGAACGGACCTAAGACCAAAATCCTCTCCTTTTTCCTCTTCTTTCTTTTTATCTCCCCTTTCCTATTGTCTCTTTATCCCTCTAACTCTAATCTTAGAACTGAATTTCATGCGATAAAAATTCGCTCTCCTAGATTCTGGCTCCCCCCCTACTTCTTGTTCCTTTGATACTTGTTGTTAAAAATTGTTGCATTTTAACACAGAAACCAGGCTACTAATTTAATTTGAGCTTTCCCAACACCCGATGGTTCAGCTTATTATTTGGAAAGCCTAGACAACGCATAAGTAACTAGAGCCATAGAGTTAAAATGAGAAGCAGCTGATGGAAATGTAATTGTATAAGCTAAGACTGTGATTTCTGATATATATGTATTTTTATTTTCTTTTGCTTCAATAAACAAAACATTAAAACAAACAAACAAAAATGTTATATTTATGTTTGAAGCCTGAAATGTGGGAAAAGGTTGAAAAATTCAAGGGAGCCAAACACTTTTGCAAGGCACTGTAGGTAGTCAATACAGAATGATATATTTCAAGTGTTTATTTCTGTTAATGTTGATGATTATGGCTTATAGATGTGCATCTCTGGTCCTGGAGAACAAGAGCATTTTCCTATTTACGTCAGTTTTTTGGAACACTTTCTGCCATTAAAGTCTATGGTGATCCTTATAAAATGGATGACATACTAAAAAAATACTTAGTACTTCAGAGATCCATCTGAGTGTAACCTGTTTTTAACTGATACTGTGTTACTAATTGTTTTAGTGACAAAAGTGGATGAGAAAAAAATAGAATGAGTTATGATGCAACTAGTATGACACTTGAAATACTATTTCTCTCAGACGGTAACACTTTCACGAATGTTTGAACGTACCCTACATTGTCTCCCAGAGATGCCATACAGGAGCCCATGGAAATTAACTGGAAGAAATTGTTGCCGGAGAAAAGATCTTGCAGCCTAACAGAAGGACTGTGACTTTACTGTTATTGTGGGGAAAATGATCACTCGCACATAAATGGTTCCAAACTGAAGGCCAAACAGTGACATTTTACACTCTAGGCAAAAAAGGAGGTATCCCTTTGGAGTTAAATCTATCCACCACTTTAGAGAAATTGGTTGTAACTATGCCTAAAGGGTACTTTACACGCTGCGGTATCGGTACCGATATCGCTAGCGAGCATACCCACCCCCGTCGGTTGTGCGTCACAGGCAAATCGCTGCCCATGGCGCACAACATCTCTAACACCCGTCACACGGACTTACCTTCCCTGCGACGTCGCTCTGGCCGTCGATCCGCCTCCTTTCTTGGGGGGGCGGTTTGTGCGGCATCACAGCGACGTCACACGGCAGCCGTCTAATAGCAGAGGATGGGCGGAAATGAGCGGCCGGAACATGCCGCCCACCTCCTTCCTTCCTCATTTCCCATGGACGCAGGTAAGGAGATGTTCGTCGTTCCTGCAGTGTCACAAATAGCGATGTGTGCTGCCGCAGGAACGACAAACAACATTGTACCTGCAGCAGCAACGATATTAAGGAAATGAATGACGTGTCAACGAGCAACGATTTTTCACATTTTTGCGCTCGTTGATCGTTGCTCATTGGTGTCACATGCTGCGATGTCGCTAACGGCGTCGGATGTGCGTCACTAACAACGTGACCCCGGCGATATATCTTTAGCGATGTCGCAGCGTGTAAAGCACCCTTAATTCCTTCAGTACCTCTAAGTTTTTGGGAGCAGTTGCCAAAGCAAAGAACAATGCTGATTGATATGTTCCCGGTATCTCTCCTGCTGATAATGCTTGGCTTTCAACCAAAATACATGTATTTAAATACTTGTAAGAAACAAGCTCCAAACTGGCTTGTAAGTTCTTTCATTCATCTTTATTCCATTTGCCACCATCCTTTCTCTCTGATGACATCTCCTTTTTGGTACCCTGATCTTGTTCTTAGGTCTGGTGCACCATGATCATCACTGCCATCATCCCTAACTTAACTAACAGTTGGCTCAATGTAAAAAATATCTTGACTTCCTTGCCCCAATGTTTCATTCCCACATCTAAAGGGCACTTTACATGCTGCGATCTCGCTAGCAAGATCGCGAGCAAGCGTACCCGCCCCCGGTGGTTGTGCGTCATGGGCAAAATGCTGCCCGTGGCGCACAACATCGCTTACACCTGTCACGCGGACTTACCTTCCCTGTGACATCGCTGTAGACGGCAAACCGCCTCCTTTCTAAGGGGGCGCTTCGTGCGGCGTCACAGCAACGTCAAACGGCAGCCGTCCAATAGATGCAGAGTGGCGGAGATGAGCGGGACAAACAACCCGCCCACCTCCTTCCTTCCTCATTGCGGGCGGCTGCAGGTGCGAGGTTGTTCCTCGTTCCTGCGGTGTCACACATAGCAATGTGTGCTGCCGCTGGAATGACAAACAACCTCGCTACTGACCACACAACGATTTTTGGTAAATGAAAGACGTATCGCAGACCAATGATTTTAGCCTCTTTTGCGATCGTTTATTGTTGCTCATAGGTGTTACATGCTGCGATGTCGTTAACGACGCCGGATGTGCGTCACAAACATTGTGACCCCGACGATATATCGTTAACAATGTCGCAGCGTGTAAAGCACCCTTAAGAGTTGAACTGACCACCATAGCTTACAGAGTCACTCCAGCAGTCTGTTCTATGTCTTCCAAGTAAAAGGCTAACTGTTTATTTCATCCACTTAATCAACAGGGAGAAGTTATTGTAAAATATCTTCCTTCGCAACCAGAAAGCTGTGACTTAGAGGTAGAAGAAGTAGAGGTGTCATTGATAAAATTGCAAAAGATTAACTCTTATGACAGTAGAGAATAGAGAATGATTGTACAGAACACTGACTAATACTGATAGTGTCACTGTCAGAAGTAACATGTGACTGTGACTGAGAAGAGTGACGTGCCATTCATTCCATAATGTCCTCCACCTCCTCCACATTAATACACTTGTTGGAGGCAAAAAAGTCCATTTAGAACTAGTAATTGGTAGTACTACTGCTGGAGGCAGTGATGGTAGTGATGCTACTAGCAGTTTCCCCATTTTTAACCATCGTACGGTGTTTTTTGTTTGTTTTTTTTTGCATTACCCCCATCCTTTGCCATTCCCACTTTTTCTTTGCACAAAACTATAAGTAACCTTTGAAAATCTTTGTCAACCCCTATTGTAAAGGCTGCTTTAAACACTGCGACATCGCTCAAGCGATCTCTTTGGGGTCACGGAATTTGTGATGCTTTAGCAATGTCTTTGTGTGTGACACCTATGAGCGATTTTGAATCGTCGCAAAAACGTTCAAAATCGCTTATCGGTGACATGCCCCCCTAATCTCGATTATCGTTGCTGCTGCAGTAACGATGTAGTTTGTCGTTCCTGCGGCAGCACACATCGCTATGTGTGACACCGCAGGAACGAGGAACCTCACCTTACCTGTGGCTGCCCGCAATGAGGAAGAAAGTAGGTGGGCGGGATGTTACATCCCGCTCATCTCCGCCCCTCCGCTTCTATTGGGCGGCGGTTCAGTGACGCTGCTGTGACGTCGCTGTGACGCTGAACGAACCGCCCCCCTAGAAAGGAGATGGTTCGCCGATCACAACGACTTTGCTAGGCAGGTAAATAGTGTGGCGAGTCCGCGCGATGTTGTGCGCCACGGGCAGCGATTTGCCCGTGTCGCACAACCAATGGGGGCGGGTACGCATACTAGCGATATCGGTCACGATATCGCAGCGTGTAAAGCGGCCTTTATACTCATGAGAAAAAGCACGTAACCAGAAATGCTATGTAGGTTCTGGTACATAAGGCAAAATGTAGAATCAGGCCGCAGCATATGTGTTGCGTGTATGCTTGCCATATTGGTCTAGTAAAACTTGAATGCAAAAACAGAGGTGCAGTGTTAAATATCAAGATTATAAAACCCTTACTTTAGCTTTTTTCATTAAATATTGAGTAGGTAAGGTATATGCACAGAAAGCAAAATGCATTATCAAGCCACCATATTGGTGTAGTGTATACAGTTCTGAAATTGGACCAGTAAAACAGGTGTAAACAACAAACAAATATTCACAGTTAAATGTATATAATTTTTTACATGTTTTTCAAATTTAACTGGCCTTCCCAAAAAGGACATAGCAAAAAATGTTTGATAAGTACATAGGTACAAGTACAGAAAGCAAACTGCGACAGTAGTCGGAAGTATAGAAGTTCCATATAGGGTTATCAAAATGGACTATTAAAAGCATGTGCAGACAAGTACAGTTAAATATCTCGATTTTAAAAAATAGTATTAGTAAGGCGTGAACGGATGTAAAATTTGACTAGTAAAACAGGGTTGTAAAATCATTGTTTAGTGACACAGACTTTTTGAGGCAGCCAGTCTCATTTAAATGTCTGGTTACTCAAGAATGTATTATTAAATAAAACCTTACGTTTTTATTTAATAAAGCTTCACAACAAAATGCACAAGAGAGACAAAAATATCTTGTAGGGATGATCTAATCTTTTGAAATCTGCATTTGTCATGTTTGACTAATTTTTTCCCAAAAATTTGAATCTCAGAAAATTACAAAACTTCAAAGCCTTTATTATGTCCAAAAAGGCATGACTAACACTGTGAGGTCTCCTAGAATTGTGCCCAGTTATTTTTCCTTCCTATTGTTTCACAAAATGTAACCCCCTTTCCAAAATTGATTAAGAAAGAAGTGTTAGGTAGGATATTGCCCAAAAATCCAGTATGTGCAACAGGGCACTGCTTTAATGTGATGTCTGTACATGGCCTTTGTGAAATTTTCAATTGTATTTTAAATCAAAAATAGTTCTTCCTTCACGAAAAGGATTGCTCATGAAAAGGACTAACTCAGTGGAGTCATTTATGACTAGTAGGCTTCTGTATCAGCTGACGGGCTCTCACTCTCCTCGACTGTAGCGGGTAAACAAGACGACGCTCTACGATCGGAGACCTGTGTGAGATTAGTTTTGACAGTGATAATAAGAGGATGAAGAAGCAGCAGACGTGGTTGATTTGGTGGCTGGTGGTTGGATACGCCTGGTAGTCCGCATTTTAGTGCAGTAAGATCCCCGCAGTATGCATGTTGGTTGTGCATATTCAGGTTCATGCATGTAGTAGTAAAATTATTTGAAGCTTTGCCTCTACTGAGTTATTGTTTACAATGTTGGCAGATAATGAAAGTTGTGTCATCCTTTGCTGTTTCAAAAAAGGCCAAGGTTAGGCAACCTTGTCAGTTTGCCGGTTGGAGATTTGTGACGCAGAGGGAAACAAGTGTAATTGGGGTTGCAGCTCTGAGGAATGAACTGTTTGTGATGTTGAGGGGCAGAAAAAAAGAGAAGAGGCCACTTGATGTAGCACTTGCTACCCACTCTAGCACATACTGTTTATCACCCTCATTTCAAAGTTGAAGTAATGTGCGTCTGCCAAAAAAATCTAGTGGAGTAGTCTTTCCAGTAATGGAAGTTGTTCTAATTTCTCTTGGGATAGGATGAGCCGGTGGTAGCTCACCAAAGCTTTAACTAACATTAGAATGTCCTACATGTAAACCTTGAACACCCCATCTATTCATCCTTCCACCACAACCTTGTTGTTACATAGTTACATAGTTACTAAGTTTGAAAAAAGACCTAGGTCTATCTAGTTCAACCTTCCTCCACCAGTTCTACATTTGGTCACTAAGTAATTTATAACCAACAATGTTGTGTGTACTGAGGAAATCATCCAGCCCCTTTTTTAAAAGCTGTTATAGTATCTGCCATTACTACCTCTTGTGGTAGGGCATTCCACAGTCTGACTGCTCTAACTGTAAAGAACCCTTTCCTATTTAGCTGTTGGAATCGCTTTTCTTCCACTCGCAGTGAGTGCCCCCTGGTCCTTAATATTGTATTTGGAAGAAATAAGTCATGTGCCTGTCCTTTATATTGACCACACATGTATTTATACATATAAATGAGATCTCCTCTGAGACGTCTTTTTTCTAAACTAAACATATCTAACCTTTTCAACCTGTCATCATATGGGAGGTCTTCCATTCCTTGTAGTAGTCTAGTTGCCTGCCTTTGAACTGACTCTAACTTCTGAATGTCCTTTTTAAAATGTGGAGCCCAAAACTGGATCCCATATTCCAGATGTGGCCTTACAAGTGATTTATAGAGGGGTAACAATACGTTGGGATCACGGGATCTAATCTCTCTTTTTATACACCCTAGAATCTTGTTTGCTTTTGCAGCTGCTGCTTGACATTGAGTGCTTCTGGTCAGCTTATTTGTAATGAGAATACCCAAGTCCTTCTCCTGTTCTGTAGTCCCGAGTTGTCATTTACTACTCATGGTTCATGTACCCTTTCTCTTTCAAACAGATGTTTCATAACCCTACTCCCACACCTGTCTGACACCTGACACAAAAGATAAATTCTTTACTTCTTACCTGAGATGGCAATATTGGGAAGGCACTAAAAGTATCAATACCTAGAAATGTGGTTCACTGGGTATTTTGGAGCAGTCACTAATAAGTAGCATTACCTATAAATGGGATTCACTGGGTAATTTTGAGCAGGCACTAAGTGCAAATACCTATTTAACTGGTTCACTGGCAAATTTTAAGCAGGCACTAATAAGTAACAATACCTAGAAAACTGGTTGACTGTGTAATTTGGAGCAGGCATCAAAAAGTGCCAAGACCTATTTAGTTAGTTCACTCACAAATTTAGAGAAGGCACTAATAAGTAACAATATCTAGAAATGTTTTTGGCTGATTCTGTTCTGGCTAATTTTGAGCAGGCAGTAATATGTAGCAATATCTATTTAAATCGTTCACTGACAATTCCTTAGCAGGCATTCACAGGTAGCAATCCCTATTTATAACATGAAACGCAGATTTGTTCCAAACACCTTTCCCTACACTGCTTGTACCTGTTCTATACTATCACTCTCCTATCTATCTCAACTAACTATATTTAGGCTAAGACCCCACTTTGCGTTGCCTCCTGCGTTTCAGGTGCTTTTTTGGTCCGTTTTCAGAAGCACCTTTTTCATGCCAAAAGGCATGCGTTTTGATTTCACAGCAAAGTCTTTGGAAAATGGGGATTTCTAGACTGCACTTTGCGTTTCTAAAAGCTGCGTTTAATTTGCATATTTTGTGGCAAAAACCATGCGTTCAAAGAAGCAGCATGTCAATTGTTTTTGCCATTTTGGGTGCGTTTTACTAACATTGAAGTCAATGAGAAATGGCAAAAACCAAGATTTCTTCAAATTCCTGCGTTTTACCTGCTTTTTATGTGCAGAAAACATGCGTTTTGGACTACAAAAACGCATGGTTTTTGGACATTAAAATAATGATTTCATATGTCCCTTTACACACACACAAAGTCCGACAATTAAATTAAAAAAAAATTATAATTGATTGCTATTTTTCCAATAAATAGTATATTAACACTATAATTTTAATCAATATTTCAATTTTCTTTATTTCTAAAAATCTATATGTGTTCCTTTTTTTCTTTTTTTTCATTGTGTTTGACAGATTAAACTTTATTTAGCAGTGTGTTGATGTTCAAAACGCATCTGTCATAACGCAGGTGAAAAAGCATGTAAAAAGTGCTGAAAACACATCTAAAACGCGGTAAATACGCATGCGTTTTCAGCGCTAAATTTCTGAAAAAGGCAACTTTGGTCAACTCAATTAAGCCCAAAACGTGCGTTTAGAACTGCAAGTAGGTGAACACAAAGTGGGGTCTTAGCCTTAAACCCCTAACTAAGTTAACTGTCCAGCAACAGCGGTGGCTGCACCTTCCCTAATCTTTAACATTTACAAAATGGTGTCGACACTGCATGTCCTTATTTGACATGCAGAGGGACATGTGACTTAGGCAGCCAATAACGCTAGCCCTTGTGTCTGAACCTTTTGGATGTTTTTTGTGCCATGATTGGCTGCAGGAACATCCACAAATAAAGCTAAGAAACAAAAACACTGCACTTCTGCCTTCTACTGAGTCCCCACCTTCTCCACTCAATAAACACATTTCCCCGTTCATCATACAGCACCACAATCATATTTATAGTTATTAGAAAAGTATTTTTGAAATCATAATCAGTTATCAAACAAAACCTAACATGGCCAACTTTTGGGGAAGATTCTCATGTTACCAAGCCCGAGTCAAACAGGCTAAGGCTCATACAGAATTGAACCTTTATTGAACAAGTTCACTCATCTTTAGACCTAACTGCTGAGCTGTTGGAGTGTGGGTCACAGCTGTGCCCTGCAATACGGCAGTCACTTTCACTTTCAAGTGCAGGTTGTCGGAGTGTGAGTCTCAGTCATTCCCCGCACTCCAGGAGTCACTTTCACATTCAAAGTGTGGGCTGTCGGAATGTGGGTCATGCCCAGCAATCCAGAAGTTACTTTCTCTTTCAAAGTGAGGGCTGTCAGAGTTCAGGTCATACTCCGCACTCCGGCAGTCAGGTCAGGTGAGGTCACACTGTGAGAACCCGGGTGTGACCTCCAGTGAACTGAGTGACATCACCTACTCACAGCTGGGTCCCCTTTGTCAGTGATTCCCAGAGCCAGTGGAGAGTAAACATCTTTTCCCTATCTGTAGACTCCAGATTTAGCAGAGCTAAGGATTGTCGTGGAACTTCGTATAGCTTATGTTGGATTTGCAAGAGTCTTAGGGGTTAATAAAGGGGTGAAAGAGAGTGTGTGTATTTTTATTTCAATAAAGTATTTTTTCAGTGTTTGTGTTTTCTTTCTTTACACTTACAGGTTTAGTAATGGGGTGTCTCATAGACACCCCTATCACTAATACAGGGCTTGATGGCAGCTGACAAATTACAGCTGTCATTAACCCCTTATATTACCTCAATTGCCACCAGATCAAGGCAATCAGAGGAGTCTGGTAAACCTCCGGGATTGTCACATCTATTAGATGTGACAATGCTGGGCAGCTCAAAGCTGGTGTTTTTGGGCTGGTGGGGGGCAATTTCCAAGGCTTATCACATCCTGATAATACCAACCCACATCTGTCTCTTTTACCGTGGTTGGATGTAAAAAATGAGGAGACGCAATACCTTTTTTTAAATTATTTATTTATTTTGCTATGCAGGCACGGTACAGCTCAGGTGGGGGACGCAGCCTATAGGTGTTTTTTCACCCTCGCTGGCTATCAAAATTGTGGGAGCACATGTCATTTTTTTTCAAATTATTTGCTTATTTCTTTTTACAATGTTATACAGAAAACTGACTGCAACCAATCACAAACGCAGACACAGGGTGGTGGGCTCTAGAGCAGTCTGTAACCAATCAGAGACACTAACACAGAGGGTGGGTGGGGAAAGCAGTGAATATTAATCAACTTAAATAAGTGGGCCCGGAAAGGAGTCTGACTGCAGTGTGATCCTCTGGAAAACGCGGTATATATATTATTATATATTATTATTATATATATATTCTTGCATATATGTTAAATAAAGAATTTTGGATATTTTTACAAACGTGGATATATGGCTCCAATTTTGTATAGGTAAACATATATAACTATCCTGCTCTTACTACCATTTAACTTCCATTTGCAGCCCCCTAGCACTAACTAGGGCCATTTTACAGCCTTGAACTTCTCATCTCCATTGACTTGTATGGGGTTCGTTGATCAGGGACAAGTTCTGGATCAAGTTTACACGTTGCCCTCTAATTTTTGTTTAGTTTGTGCTGATTCGGGAACCCAAATATCCGCGGGTCCGCTTATCACTACTCTTTAATTGCAGTCCTCTCTCCAACTAAGCAATCCTCAAGTGAATTGCCTGGAGCTTGTAGTGCAATAGAGTATCAAGCTGTAGGTGCAGTAATTAAAGGGCTTGTCCACTACTTGGGCAATCCCTTCTTATTCCTCATGTTTAACTCCATTAAACTAAAAAAGCAAATACTCATCTTTGTTGCCACCCTGATTCAAGTGATGTCAACACTCCTATTTTTGTGGCTCACATTAGGTTTAAAGTCACGCAAGTCCCGGCTTTCTCTCTTCTCGCCTTTCAAAAATAGGAGTTGCTTTGTTTTCTGCCAGATTAAATTTGAGAAGTGCATAAAAAGCAATGAGATAATGGAAAAAAATTGTTGAAAAAAACCCTAATTGTTTCTGCCACATTTTTGATCATTTTTACTAATTTTTAAAGCATTTTTGGTAAAAACTAATTAAACATGTACTGTTGATAAAGTGCATGTAATCTGTACCCCAAAATATCAGGACAAAAACACTGTGAAAAATGCTGTGACACAATCGAAAAACAAAATTTTTTAATATTGCATTTTTATTGTCAAGAGAGCTGAAATACCCCAAAATAGCTGCTGAATTCTGTGCTTCAACTTTTATACAAGCTATGATAGTTCTCCTGATTGAATAAACTAGACCATGTGATGTGACAGCTGCACGAAATTATGGAAATCCAACATGGTTGAAACTGAGCTTATGTAAAGCCTGCTTTACACCATACAATGCAGCATACGATATCATATGTGTCGCACAAATGATTAACCCCTGTCACACGTACTTACCCGTCCATACGACCTCGATGTGGGCGGCGAACATCCACTTCCTGGAGTGGGAGGGACGTTCGGCGTCACATCGACGTCACGCGGCAGCCGGCCAATAGAAGCGGAGGGGCGGAGATGAGCGGGACGTAAACATCCCGCCCACCTCCTTCCTTCTGCATTGACGGTGGGAGCCGCAGGACGTAGGTAAGATCTGCTCATCATTCCCGAGGTGTCACACACTGCGATGTGTGCTACCCCGGGTACGATGAACAACCTGACATTCAATTCTTAGGAATTGAACGACGTGCATGCGATGAACGTTTTACCGTTCAATCGCAATCGCACGTAGCTGTTACATGCTACAATGTAACTTACGACGCCGGATGTGCGTCACTTACGACGTGACCCCGCCGACACATCGTAAGATATATTGTAGCGTGTAAAGCGCCCTTAAGACTTCTGTGTTTGATGCACATGTAAAATAGTGCTGGGCATGTTTTTGGTGAATTGCACAAATTGATTTTCAATTTTTTTTAATTTACCAGGACTTTCTTTTCATCAAAATTCAATACAAATTTAATTCACATCAAACGATTCCCTCATCTCAAGTCCTTTGTAACAAATAAACACAATTTCTCTAACTGACACTGTCAGATTTTTTTTTTGCTATATTTTACTGACTTGCTTCTGCTTTCTAGTGCATTAACTCCTTTCCGACATAAGACAACCCTAAAAATCATGTCAAGTAACGTTCAGAAAGTGATCTTGTATAGTTGCTGACAGGTACTGGCTTTGATACACAGCCATTATCTGCTCTATTGGTATGTGCGTATGTTGTTTTTATCACGCGGATTCTGACTGGAAGCCACCTGAAAAAACACTATTGAACTTAATACAGGAAATGACTAGGGATGATCGAAATATCACAAATATTCGTCAATATTCGACTTCGCAAATATCTGACGAATAGTTCGCCGCTATGCGGCAACTATTCGGGTTTCCCATAGACTTACATTGCGCATCGAATATTCGCAAATAGTCGAATAGCGGCGACCTATTTGGCGAATATGTGTGTTGTCGAATATTTGTGGTATTCGATCATCCCTAGAAATGACTATAATGCATAGCAATACTGTATAGAAATGACTTAATGTGCATTTGTTCCATTTTTTGTCACTTCTTTTAACCAGTTCAGGATTCGAAAGCCAGGAAGCAGTTCAAAGATATAGCATTTTTATTCTTTGTTGGGCTTCTGCTTAGAAACCCCATGTTATTTAAATTTAAATTACAAAGCTGCAAAAACATTATTCACGTAAAGAAATTTAGTGAAAATAAACCATTTTCCATGCATGTAAGTTTATATAATTCATGATGCAGAATTTCCTGCCATAATTATATATTATGAGTGTTTGCCACTTTTGCATATATAAAGCTGCAAGTGAAGATGAAAGAAGCAGAGATCAAATTGCTCACAGAGTGATGTTGTTATACTGTGAAGTAATATGTTACGCCAAAATGTGTAACATTGTCTGTTGTTGCAGTGTAAAGATGATACACCTTATTTTCAGAAAGATGTTGCCATAGTAACACAACATGAAGAACATTTATTTTATGAAAAGGCCATTTCCTAGGATTGCTGAGACCATTACAGCAGTTTTAAAAAAATAAAATGTAACATATATCGCTCAGTTTAGACAAGTGACTCATGCATTGAATTTTTCATTGTAATATTTATATAAACTTAGGTCAGGAATATTTGGACAGTGACACAAGTTTTGGCATTCTAGCATAGTCAAGATACATTTATATATTCAAAATGGGCATAAAGTGCAGATTCTCAGCTTTAAATGAAGGTATTCAATTCCTAATTGGAGTAAACATTTAGGAATTACAGTTCTTTAATCTGTAGATGCCTCTTTTACAAGGGACCAAAAGTAATTGTCAATTATCTCAACTCCTCTTTAAAGGGTACCTGACAGATCCACATGACCCCAGAACCATTATCAGTTCTGTCTACCTATCTAAATTCATGCCTAACAGTCCCTTTATCATCTTGGATACAGAAATAAATCCTCAGTAAAAGTATTTCTAAAGTCCATTTATGAGATGCAAATGAACCCTTTGACTAGTCAATGAGGCTTTAGTAGCCACAGACTAGTAGACCCATTTCGGCCTGATAACCGGATGTACTAGCCGCCCTATGGGAGTGATAACCTGATTTACAAGAGCCGATGTCATTGCTAGCATTCTACCAATTCTGTGCATTTTCGCGGCTTTGTTCCCTTATAATTGGGCTTCTGAAGCTGTGTGTACAAGTCCCGGCTTCAGAGAGGTTCATTGTGCATGACCAGAAGTGCTGAAGACAGCTTCTGCACTTTTATAGAATCATAGAATCATAGAATGTTAGAGTTGCAAGACAAAAAAAAACTGATCTCAGGGAGACTAGCCTGAGAAAACACTGCCGGCAGCCTGCCAAGGCGCTCAACACAGTGAAATCCTAGGTTTTTGATTAGAATGTTAGAGTTGGAATGGACCTCCAGGGTCATCATATCTAACCCCCTGCTCAATGCAGAATTCACTAAACCATCTCAGACAGATGTCTGTCCAGTCTCTGTTTGAAGACTTCCATAAGAAGGATAGAAGGAGATAATTAGTTCATGTGATCTAGACTCTATGCTTCTCTTAGTTAGTGATGAGCGAACCCGTGGATGTTTGGGTTCGCAGAAAAAGCACAAAGTAAAAAAAGTTCAGATTCGGCAACTGAACTTTACCCCAACCAGCCCCCCCAAAAACCGAGCCCCATTTAAGTCTAGGGGACCCAAAATCATGTGTCATAAAATGGTGTTAGTAAGGGCTAGGGGGCTGCAAAAGAAAGAAGATAAGAAGTAGAGAACAGTTATACTTATCGTATTTCCTTGTGGCTGTAACACTGCTTCTGGGTCTGATCATTAGCTGTCATACATATTAACTGCTTCCCCGTCCCACCGTCAGTCCCAGCATTTGTGGGTGGTGATAAAAAAAAATTATAGGGTCCCCCGCATAATGATACCTAGCTCAGATAAAATAGATGGCTACAGGCTGCAAACCCTGTGTAACTGTTATTTTAGCTGTGTATCCAAAAATGAGAGACCCCTTGTGGCTTTTTATAAATTATTTAAATAAATAAATAACTTTAAAAAATTACATGCGGTCACCCCAATTTTGGTACTCATCCAAGATAAAGCCAACAGCTGGGAGTTGGTATTCTTAGGCTGGGTGTACCCATGGTTATTGAGCCCCTCAACCTAAAAATAGCAGCCAACAGCCACCTATAATTGCTGTATATATTAGATGTGACAATTACCGTACTTTACCCAGCTATCACCAGCACCGAGTAAGAGAAAGGGAAGGTGTATAAAGACACCAAGGGAAGTGCTGATGGAAAGACTGAGGAAATGTGCATAGTCCTAAAGGGAAAGGGATGAAAACCAAGCAGTAATAATAAAAGGTCTGAGAGCATTTTGCGCAGCCAAATACTCTGAACTTCTATAGTTTGACACCACAGGACTGTCTGTCACCTGTGAAACATCCATGACACCCTCCAAAAGAAATCAGCAAAATCAGTGCTCTCAAATTCAAATGTCCCCTTCACTTCTAAGCCCCACAGGTTGCCTAATGCACAGTTATTGTCCACCCATCTGGCATTTATGTAGCAAGAAGAGCCCGCTAAATGTATGCATGCAGATATCCTGAATATCCTGAAAAATCCTGATATCCTGAAGCTCAAGTTGGGCACAATGTATGGGCACGAGAATGTACCCATGTACCTACAAAGCAGATTTCCATTTTCACTCTACAACATGCATTGCTGTTTGTTTCTGGAAAACATCCATGGAGTCATCACTATACCGGTAGATGATCTCCCAGAGGAAACTTGAAGAATGTTTCTACTCTTCTGGTGCTCAGACACTCTGCAAATGGAGTTCTCAAACTATTCTGTTTGCCGTGTGGCAAAACAGTGCTGTACAGTCACATATGGAGTAATGTCACGTTCACAAGAAATTGTGCAACAATTAGTGTAATTTTAACTATTTTTCCTTGTGAAAATGTAAAATCTAGAGCTAAAACAACATTTTAGTGGTAAAAAATGTAATTATTCTTTCTTCACCACCCTACAGTGAAACATTTTCTGCCACACCTGTGGTGTCAATTTGCTCACTTCAACCATTCATTGAGGGTGCAGTTTGTAAGATGGGGTCACTTGTGGGGGATTTCTGCTGTTCTGGTACCGCAGAGGCTCTTTAATGTGACATGGCACCCAGAAATTTTTCTAGGCAAATATGTACTATCATATGGCACTCCTTACTTTCTGCGCTCTATACTGTGCCTGAAAAGATGTTTCTGATCACATATGGGGTATTGCCGTATTCAGGAGATAATGCGTAAAAAATATTGGGGTCCATTTTCTCCTGTTATACTTGTAAAAAAATTAATTTCTGCCTTCAGCATCATTTTTGTTGAAACCCCACCTAATGTTTAATTTCAATGGACCAATATTAAAAAAAAATCTGTGAAACACCGTTGGGATCAAGATGCTTACTACACCCCTACATACATCTCTTGAAGAATATAGTTTCCAAAATGTCACTTTTGAGTGGTTTCTGCTGATTTTAAACCTCAGCAGCTCTGTAAACATGACACTGGCTAAGTGTTGGCATACGAAGTCTTCTTCTATCAAACCAACTCCTCATGTACACCTGCTGTTTTACAGGACCAGAGCTGATACAGTATATTGCACTAGAGCAGGGGTAAAACCTATAGTATTGATCACTACTATTTAAAAAGAGTCAAACCAACCACATAGTTTGCCAGTGAACAAACCTACAAAAAACGTTTCCAGATCAAATATTGAATATATCTTTATTGTAACATATAAAAATATCATAAAAAATTATGCACAGCAAGACAATGACATATGGAGGAAAAACAGCACGACCATAAAAAGTAATTGATGTGCTCTTGCAATGGCCGGTAACACAATAAATATACAATGAAGTGTATCAGAATGCCAATAAAAAAAATCACTAAATTGAATAAAATAATGTCATGATTGGAATACAAGTAACACTAAAGTGATTAAGCTAAATGAATTGAAAAAAACATCCTGACAAACTACATTTAACAAAAGGAAACTGCCATATGCACGTAAGTAAAAAAAAAATCAAAGTCACAAGCTGAAAACCTTACCAAGAGGACACCCTAATGCATTTCACCGTGGCTTTTTCCAAGGGCGTTTGGATAAATGAGAGGACAAGGTGGGCATTTATATTGGTAATACAATTTGCCATTAATCAATGATAATGTGCAGAATAAAAATGGACCAGTAGACACACTAGGAGCAGGGCAACCTTCACCGCATTGGGGGTTTCAAAAAATGCAGAGCACATTACCATAAATGCAGAGCAACTAACATGCGGATTGTGCTTACAACTGTCTTCTGGTTTCCGCACGCCAACGATGCTATGCCGGTATATTTTCAATCAGCGTACATTTATTATTGTTATGCTAATGTGCCTTGTGCCCTCCTTTTCCCTCTCTTTGTGATTTTTTTCCCTTTCTTGGTGTTTTTTTCCCCTCTCTTGTTGTTTTTTTCACCATTCTTGGTGTTTTTTCTCTCTCTCTCTCTCTCTCTATCTCTTCCTTTCCCCGTCATCCGAGTCCTCAAGGTCTTTTCCATATAAGGTCAGTATATTAATATTATTGAATATCTGTGAATTTAAGGTTTTCTAACAAATAACTATTTATTTAGGTTTGATTAGTTCTAGTGAACCCTACTATGATGAGACTTACATGTAGATCATAACGGGATTTGGTGAGAAGCTGTGGTAATATATAGATTTTATTTTTGTTAGTATTGAAATATATAATATGAGCAGACTAAGGTATTTATTGAATATTTTATTGGAATCCCCTCTTTGTATAATACACATATAAATTTGATACATGTTCATAAATAATTGTGATACTCTTCATTGAATATACTGTATTCACTTTGGATTGAGAATTATGTATGATTATTGGATATATGTTAGATTATTGATGAGATGTATGAATTCTATGTTTTTACTCTGTATATTGGATTTAGGTTTATGGGACATCAGAATGACTTGAACTAGAGCAGCATGGTATTAAAGATCTATATGAAGATCACCTGTGAAAATTCCCCAGAAGCCACATCTCGGTGCAGGAAAATTGCAAAAAATCCTTTGAACATAGGACTTTTCAGTTCATGACTATAGGCCTGTTACATCAACGACATCGCTAAAAAGATGTCGTTGGGGTCACGGAATTCGTGACGCACATCCAGCCTCGTTAGCGATGTTTTTGCATATGACACGTATGAGCGACCGCTAACGATGCAAAATACTTACCAAATTGTTGATTGTTGACACGTCGTCCATTTCAAAAATATCGTTGCTGCTTTTGGACGCAGGTTGCTCGTCATTCCTGAGGCAGCACACATCGCTACGTGTTACACCCCAGGAAAGATGAACAACACCGTACCTGCGTCCTCCGGCAACAAGGTGGGCGTGTCTTTCATGCGGCTGCTCTCCACCCCTGCACTTCTATTGGATGCCTGCCGTGGGATGTCGCTGTGACGCCGCACAAACCGCCCCCTTAGAAAGGAGGCTGTTCGCCGGCCACAGCGATGTCGCTAGGAAGGTAAGTACATGTGACGGTTACTAGCGATATTGTGTGCCACAGGCAGCGATTTGCCCGTGATGCACAAACAACGGGGGCGGGTGCTTTCACATTGCTAGCGATGTCGCTGCATGTAAAGCGCCCTTAAGACCACTCCGGTGGTTTAAACGCGAAGCTCATGTCCCCCTCCCTGTGTGGAGTGGATTTTTTACTGTTGACCGATGGAATGATTGTTCTTGCATAAAAGCGCAATTTTGACATAATCCTCAAGTCCGTGGTGCGTTGCCTGAGGAAAAAACTTGTTCGTCCATCCTGTAGTAATGTGCCCTATCCTGTAGTAATGTGCCCAACCTTGTCCCTTTTTACTAATGTGCCCTTCCTTTGTCCCCATTCTATAGAAATGTGCCCATCCTTGCACCCTTTCACTAATGTGCCCATGCAGATCCTCTTCTTGTAGTAATGTCCCCTTTACTGATCCTCTTCTTTTTAGCAAAGTCCCATACTAGTCCCCTTTTGTGCCATTCTAGAGAAACACATAGACACACACACACCAAATGTCTCATCCTGGTCCCCTATTATGCCATTTAACACACACACACACACACACAGGCAATGTCCCATTCTGGTCCCCTATTATGCCACTCTACACACACACACACGCACACGCACACACACACACACACACACACTAACAATATCCCATCCTGATTCCCTATTGTGCCATTAAACACACACACACAAACACACACACACACACACTATCAATGTCTCATTCTGGTCCTCTATTGTGCCTTAAACACACACACACACACACAAAACAAACAAGCAAAACACACTATCAATGTCCCATCCTGGTTCCCTATTGTGCCATTAAACACACACACACACACTCACACACATTATTCTCACCCATTCATCTCACCTGTCCTCCATTCCCTCGGCATTCACTTCATTGCTTCTTATGACCTGCAGGCACAAGCTCCCCTTGGTGGCCACAGCTGATGTAAGCGCTTCATCAAAAATTTATATGAACGTTTTGCCGCCGCCATCAAGCTCTCTCTGTACTACTCCAATGGACGTTGTTGGACAATCAGAGGCAAGCAGGTGACATCATATGCATCAGCTGCTTGCCTCTGAGTGGCCAGCAGCTGCCATTGTACTAGTGCAGAGAGACGCTTGACTCTGCACCGTGCCAATAAAACAATCATCTGAAATAAAGCAGTGAGCAGTGATGGCTGCGGCCCCTGCACTGGCCGCGATAGGCAAGGGGACACATGCCTGCGGGCAGCAAGAAGCAGCCTGAGGGGCCATATGTGCTCGCAGGCCAAGTGTTTGACACCTCTGTGCTAGAGGAACCTCTCTTAATACCACTATATAATTAAGATTTGCAGTACTAGTCTAAGGCGGGCTTTGCACGCTGCGACATCGGTAACAATGTGTTACCGATGCTGCAGCGATAGTCCCGCCCCCGTCGCACGGGCAATATCTAGTGAAAGCTGCCGTAGCAATTATTATCGCTACGGCAGTTTCACACGCACATACCTGCCGTGCGACGTCCCTCTGGCCGGCGACCCGCCTCCTTCCTAAGGGGGCGGGTCATGCGGCGTCACAGCGACGTCACACGGCAGGCGGCCAATTGAAGTGGAGGGGCGGAGATGAGCAGGATGTAAACATCCCGCCCACCTCCGTCCTTCTCATTGCAGCCGGCGGCAGGTAAGGTGAAGTTCCTCGCTCCTGCGGTTTTATACACAGCGATGTGTGCTGCCGCAGGAGCGAGGAACAACATCGTACCTGTCGCTGCACCGGCATTATGGAAATGTCGGAGGCTGCAGCGATGATACAATAACGACGCTTTTGCGCTCGTTCATCGTATCAAAAAGGATTTGCACGTTGCGATATCAACTGCGACGCCGGATGTGCGTCACTTTCGATTTGACCCCATCGACATCGCACGTGCAATGTCGCAACGTGCAAAGCCGCCCTTAAGGTTGGCCACACCTGTTCATGCAATGGTTTTCCTTGGTCTAATGGAATAGGAACATTGTAGATTCATGAAAATAGCTTTATTACAAAATAAGCTACATTAAAAACACACTACAATAGGTATCATTAATAAGAAAAGAGGAACATAGTGTTTCATGATTTCAATTAATCAGTATTGTTGATAATGTATATTTACAACATTGAATAAATAAAAATGTGGATAGTATAAACAATGATGTATGCTAATTCTAAGATTATTAATGAATATGAGGGCTAGATAATAATTGTAATACCATAACAATGGATGTCTTTTCATCTGGGACCATAGGTTAAGCCAACTGAAATATCAAAGTAGAGGAAGCATTGTTCAAAACAGTGATATGATTGTAAGTATGTCAAAATGAATGTTACTATTGCACAAGGGTAAACCTATCCTAGCAGTAAATAATTTGTTCAAAGAAAACATGATAAGGAATACTGTATATTGATGCAAACAGACGAAACGATGATATATACTACATATAAGAATAAGGATGCACTTTGACGGCTAGATAATAATTTAAATATCAAAACAATGAATACCTTTTTTTATGGGACCATAGACCAAAGCAAATGCGTATCAAAGAAAATGAAACAATGTCCAAATACTTGTATTATTGCACAAGACTTAGAAAAGCATTTCTAAACTAATACTTCTATTGCACAAGCCCCATAGGTAAACCTTTCATGGCTAGAAATAATTAGTTCAAAGGCCACATTTTGTAAAAAGTATAATGAAGAATATACTGACCTAATTATTAATATGTCATGCCTGGTGTCCAATCCAACACTCCTATACTGTCCTTAAATCTACTTTAATATTTCTGTTGGTTTAACAGAAAATTGTGATGTGTTTTTATTTTTAAAGTTTTTTGTGATAAAGCTATATTTGTGATTAATTCAAAAAAACACATTATTAAACACAATATTTTTGGGTAGTACAATTCATGGTATTCATTGGCAGCATATTATAGAAAATTCTGATTGGTAGTTTTTTATAATATAGACCTACATTGTAGATTTAGACCGAAGACACCAAAACAACAAATTAACACATATGGAAATAAGGTGTAAAGAAACACACGTGAAACAAACGAGAATACATGGTAGATCTTAGATTCTTCACAGTATTCCCCTATTACTCTGATTACTTTGACAGTTTTACATCAATTGCATTCTGTCAAGCAGCTTCATCATTTACTTGGTTTTCCAACAGTCAAAAAGGAGATTCCAGAAGAACTGAGGACTTGTTGCTTGCATTGCCTTAACTTTGCAATACAACTAATCATTTCAACTGCGTTAAAGGAGTTTTACACTGCTAATGTGACCCTCTTTCATTTGTCCTAACCATTCCTATCTAACACTTTCCCAATATATTTCTGCTACCTATGCTTCTCTGTAAGCTGATCTCTCTGTGGTGCGTTTATACCTTTATTGATGTTCTAGTTTTGATCATTCTGGAGACGGAAATTGGACAAACTGAGCAGACCACATCACTGGTAGGGGCAGGGCTGCTTCTATGTGAGTGACAGCAGTGCTCAGATCACACTTCACTCTCCTCTTAGCCTTGTTTACAGTGCAGTGCTTTCATGTGATATGCGCTGCAATGTGCCGATCATTACATAGTATGTCACAGAGCCTATTTGTTTTATATATTCATGTTACTTTTCTAGTGGCACTGTATTCACGCTTGTCTTTTAACAGCATAATTTTCTTTGATGCTATTTCACTAGCCACTGGTGTGATGATAGAATGAGCCTTCTTCCTCTGTCACACTCAAGTGCACCCAGGCATATGCTAGGGCCCTGAACAAATGGGGTGTCTCCACTCATAATGGGCAGTGGCGGGGTGGGCCAATGCACCCAGGCTGCTCCCCCAGCAGGTTATCATGGCCATCATGTGTCTGTAATAGTGCAGAGTGTGCTGCTTGATGGCTATCACTTTAGCAGATATGGCCATTCACAGTGCACTGTGATGCGGTGCTAGCACATATGCAAAATTAAAGGTGCAGTGCCAGCCGGGATGATTCTGTATTTTGCATTAAAGAAGCTCAATTCGATTAATTTCAACGAAGTTGTGCAACAGCGCCAAACCAAACCCATGAACAAATGTTGCACTTTATTGAAGGACACATCCATGGCTGGTCCTGGCAACCCCTTTTCGGAGGAATATTAGTGATATATTTGATTAATGAGATAGACAACTACTAGGACAACCCACTCTGATGCCACATGTTTCCCCCAGGTAAAATAATAAAGCCTATACTCACCTGCCATACTGGCGCCATTTCAGCGGTGTCCAGGATCGCGGTGTCGTGTTGATGACATCACGCAAACCCTGCATCCAATCAGCATCAACTTCCTTCTCCCCGCCTTTGAACTAAATGAGTTAATTAATATAACCACAATCCGTACAAGCTAAGAATAACATACTACAAAAAAATGCAAAAAACTATGAAACACAAATGGTTATTTTTTTCTAAACACTTAGGAGAGAAAAGTCTTTAGGTTTGCTTTTCTCCCCAGCTAAAAGATTGTATTCACAAACATATTCAGCCGCTGAGCAATATATTTCATGTAAATGGTAAATTCTGCCGAAAGAGTAATCTCCCTGTACTATAATAAAAAAATTAGGTTAGTAATAAAGTCCTGGCATGCATTATATCAGGGGCTTGACCTGGATTCTTGGTCCTTACATAAAGTGCAATTATATTTTGCGACAGATATACAATGGTAACAATGGCAGCACTTAAAATGTGCTTCCCCGTGTCATCTGTGCTCCTTTCCTAAGGAACTTTTCACCAAGAAGTATTTATAGTGCGACGTGCTTTCTTTGAGTGATATTTGAGCACTAACTGCTTGTTACCTGCACATATCAGACATCCATCCTTTTCTGTCGCTTTGGAACAGATGTGTCATCATTTTGCAAGCAGCAGAGACACAAATCCTCATATTACTGCAAGAAGGATTTCAGTATTTTAAGGAGTGAAAATGACAGTGTCACTTTGGTGTTGATGAGGATAAAAGCTGACATGGGAGATACATTTAAATCATGGAACAAGAAATACAATTGCACACGTTTTATTACTGCCAGAACATAGCTATTACACGTTGTGCGCTTCTTTACGTCCTTTTTCTTTTAGTAGAAGTTAAACCCCATCTCTCACTTCTAACTCACGGCTCATTCTTCTTTTTTTGAGTTTCTTGTTGTCAAGATATAGAGCAGAATGCTGCAAATTTCACTTTCTATTTAATCACAAGCTTTCTTAAAAGTGTATTGAGCTTATAGGAAATAAATACAAAAAGAGATGAGAAATTTCTTATCCACATGATAGGAGAATAGCATACTCTATATGTCAAAGCTGGGTATATGAGGTCATTGGCGTTAGCACAGTAATCGATAGAAAGCAATCACTACTTAGGTAATCTAAACTATTGGTTCTTGCTGTTTTCTCCATATCTCTATAGTATCACTCTTGAATCATAGTGGCGTTTAATGAAGAGAATGTTGTGACTCAATATCACAATATGGACAGAAAACTGTGTTTACGTTGGTTTACTGAAATATTGTTTTATATTAGAACATCGAATTCCAATTGATCTGTGACCTTCCATGTTCTGAAATGTCATACCGGCAATGGCAAGGGTGCTGAAAAAGTTAGAAAATATTTACTTTATTTTTATACTATCCCTCCATTAACCACAAGTCTTCTTTTTCTGTTTATTATTCCCATTACCCAATAGCAGTGGTCTCAACTAGTGTTGACCGAGTAGTTTATTATTCATACTTGCTATGCTGTTAGCGAGTACTGTCCACTACTCACATCTCCGTTACGAGTAGCGAGCGCAATGTAAGTAAATGGGAAATATTTGCTAAGTAGCGAGTAACCTGAAAGGCACACTTTTCGTGTGAGTAGCGACTAGTACTACTACTACTCGCTCAACACTAGTCCCAACCTTTCTTACCATGAGAGCAACGTACAGCTCTGATAGAGTGTCGCAACCAACATCCAGAGCCCCCTCAAGTAGTAACATGGAGTTTCTGCTCTTCCCCTGCACCACTGTAGTGACACCCAGAACACCCATTATCATTTTAATGACAGCCAAAACTTAACTCAGAAATCCCACCAAGGTAGTATAACTAGATCCAGGGGTTCCAACCTTACCTACCTTTGGTATTCCTGCATAAAGCACTCCCACCACACTATCACATCCTGGTTCAAACATCTCTTCTGACTGGTAGTATCAGCCTATCTAAGGCCAGTAGTCCACTATATGGTCATACAGATCTGCTCTTCCATGTAAAACTGTTAAGGAAACCTGATCTTCTGTACTGTGAGCTAGACCTTGTGCTAATGAACCAAGCTGATAGACAACCATGAGCCACACATCATGGGCCAGCGAGCCACAGGCTGGGGACCATTACCTCGTAGTATAGAGATGAGCGGATTGAGTTCAATTTAAATTTCCTGAAATTAGTGGCTTCATGCAGATTTTAACATTTTGAGATTCAATTCATGGTTCACAAAAAAAAAAAAATATGCATGCATGAGTTTCCCCATAATGCCCTGCATTTGTGACATCTTACGGATAATCACATATTGTATTTCAGGGGTCAGGCCATGGGCCATCACAGATCAGCAGTTCTCCGCAGAGCACTGTGTGTATAGTAAAGTCACTTTTCATCTCTAGAGTGTCTTGGTAAGTGTCTTGTGTACAGTGTAAGCTCTAAAGCTCAATGGGATCCTCCCTCGCCTCTAGAATGTAAGTTTTATGGCCAGTAGAGTCCTCTCTCTCTCTCTTTCTCTCTCCCCCCTGTAAAGTGTAAGCTCTTGTGGTCAAAGTTTCTCTCTCTCCTCTCTTCCACATGTATTTTATGATAAATAAAAGCTTTCCAGTTTTGAAAATTATCAAAATTTATTTAGGAATCAAATTTTTGTGAAAAATTCAGCAAAGTCGCAATTTAAAAATTCAAAAGATTCGCTCAACTCTACTATGGAAATCTTTAAGGAGGACCCAGCAAATCTCTTGACATATCTGGTTTAGTAAATACATGAAATAAATTAATAATTCGGGAGAATCTTTCATTTGCAACGTGCTGCTCCACGGCTTTGCTATCTCAAAATATATGTATCAATAGGGGAACGTCACTAAACAGTCAGTGGAATCCAAGCTAATAGCATCAGTTTTGAAGAGCCTACAGTTTCTCCTTTAGAGTTAAGAAAATATTTTATGATCATTTTCAAATTTGTATTGACCCACATAAAATGAAAATTAAACACAAAGAACTTGAGCATTATATATTAATTTTAGGAACTCTTCATAGGATCAGGGGACAATCCTTAGAGAAAGACAATTTAGACATCAATGTTGGGAAATATCTTTAAACTTTCAGTAGCTCATCTGTGGATCTCTACCCCAGAGGTATGTAATGGCGAATACAATGACAGCATTTCAAAAAAGGCTTGATGCTCATCTAATGACAAATGACATTGACGGTTATAATTTATTTAGCTAAAAATAATGTGTAATTGCAAATGTGAAATTTTCTGACTGATGTGTGTGGTCAGGGAGGATTTTTTTTCTCATGTGAGACCTGAAAGTTTTATTTGAAGTTCTTTTTTGCATTAAAAACTGGATCTGAGAAAGGTTTAAAGAGAGTCTGTCATAATGTACTGAGAAATGGAACATTGTTTCGTCATAAATTGGAAATTAAACAAAAGCTTGCACTCCACCATCTGGCCCCTGTTCAGCTTGGACCTCTCTTTGTGAATAGGTAATTGAACTGAAACATCTGCTGGAAAATAGACACAAGGTCTGGGGCATGTATACACTTCTGTCACCTCAATAGATAACTCTTCCTGTCTTCAAAGAACAGACAGTAGATGGACAAGTCACACCAGAGTCTGAATGGGGTAGTCAGACCAATGAAGCTTAAGAAATCAAAGTAATTTAAAAACATTTATTTTTTTATTCAAAATTCAATATGTTAAAAATTGTAAGTAAAAGTTCCCCATTAAAATAACCAGGGACATGGGAAAATAACACACCAGCAATTTGTGTGGTGGAATAACATGTACGTATATATATATATATATATATATATATATATATATATATATATATATGTATAAATACGACATTTTGCAATATATCATATCACTTTATTGTATGGTTTCCAGTGAGTGTTAAGGGGGCTTTACACGCAGCGATATCGCTAGCGATGTTGCTGGTGAAAGAACCCACCCCCGTCGGTTGTGCGTCATGTGCAAATTGCTGCCCGTGGCGCACAACATCGTTAGGACCTGTCACACGGACTTACCTGCCTAGCGACGTCGCTGTGGCCGGAGAACCACCTCCTTTCTAAGGGGGAGGTTCGTTCAGCGTCACAGCGGCGTCACTAAGTGGCCGCCTAATAGAAGCGGAGGGGCGGAGATGAGCAGGCGGAATATCCCGCCTACCTCCTTCCTTCCTCATTGTGAGCGGCCGCAGATATGGTGGTGTTCCTCGTTCTTGCGGTGTCACACATAGCGATGTTTGCTGCCGCAGGAACAACGAACAACCTGCGTCCTCAACAACCAACGATTTTTTGAAAATGAACGATGTGTCAACGATGGGCGATTTGGTGAGTATTTTCCATCGTTAATGCATGTTCGTTGGTGTCACATGCAACGATGTCGCTAACGATACTGGATGGGCGTCACAGAATCTGTGACCCCGGCGATATATCGTTAGATACGTCGTTGCGTGTAACAGGGTGTTTACTCCTGCCATTGGCACACTCTATAGTGGCTGTGGCGTGTGGTACACACACTGGATTTTGCACAGTTAATTATAATTAATTAATTTATATATATTCCAATTGTAAATTATCTTACATATTTCTAAATATATTTATAATCACTATGCACTGTCATCTTTATTTTCATATCATATATTATATTTTTATATATCATTTATTTTTATATATATTTATATATCCTTGTGTCACTATCACTAGTTTCACTAGATATTGGGATCCATGTATGTACTAATTTTCTCCAATTGTATATTTATATTCATTATTCTTAATATCTATTATATAAAATTGATTATTATTGTGTATCTTTTATAGAGATTATTTATGATTAAATTGCTGTCTTTGTACAGAATGATCTCACCAGGTAATCAACATGTCTGAGATTGCAGAACTGCAACTTCCATTCAGTGGTATAATATAGTGGTACGCGGCTTCCATTGTCATGTGACTAATGGAATACAGCGTTAGCTCCACCACCAGAAGTCACTTTTACAAACGGTGGCTCCGTGACTCTGATCAGGTGCCATTTAATTTTCCTTAAAGGCCAGTACACTATAAAAGAACCACTACCCCCTACCCTGACACTCCCCCCGAAGAAGAACAGGCAACATGTTCATCGTAGTAGAGGGACGTGGATTCACTTGCCAGCTGTAAGTGCTATTAACGTCTATGTGGCTCATACGTATACGGCCCTGGGTGAAAAGGTTTATTTAGTTATATTGCATGGAATAGCAATAGACATGTTCATTGTACTCAGTAAATGATTTATATTTACTAGTGGTATAATACAGGAGGGAGCACTTAAATATTATATATTTATTTATTTATGCATGAATTATGATGATACACTGTCATTTATTTATAAACTATTTATGCATTTAGAGATATTATGTATATGATACAGTGAACCTTATATTGGCACCACAGGTTTTATAAGTTATATAATTTCTGGCCTGTTATTTTCCCATGTCCCTGGTTATTATAATTTGGAGCTTTTAGTTACAATCTTTAACATATTGAATTTTGAATAAAATATTTAAAATTATTTTGATTCCTTAAGCTTCATTGGTCTGACTACCTCATTCAGACTCTGGTGTGACTTGTAGCTAATCGAAGCTTTATCACTGTTGTGGGGAAATAAAAACATATTGTTTAGACATTTTTGTGATTAATTAGTAGATGGATAAGCAATCTGGGATGGTTGCTCAATATGTTCCTGACACCCCTCTCCGATTTGGTACTTCATGTAATCTGAATATTGATGATGTGGATATCAATGTCATGTATAAATATTTGATTGTAAAGGGAAACTCTGTCATATCATGCTGCAGGGTGATGTGTTATGATTCAGGGACCGAGGAGGATAAAATAATGCAGAATCCCAAATAGTAACTGAGTGGCTGGAACCTTAACAGATTGCAGAGCTAATCCTGACACACAACTAAAAGTAGCCGTGGGATGAGCCTAGGATGACCTAGTCGTCTCGACACAGCCGGAGAACTAAATATTCTCACAGATAGAAATATAAGAAAGCTAATCTGCCTCGGAGCAGTCCCCAAAGATAGATAGATAGCCCCCCACATGTAAAGGCTACGGTGATATTGAAAAACACAATACAAAGCCAGAAAAGACAGATTCAGCAAAGGTGAGGCCCAAACTATCTTTATAGAAAATGATAGGAAGGATCACTGTCTGCAACCGTAAAAACCCTAATATATACCAGCACTTCTGATATGGAAAAATCCTGAGGTCACACAACCTCTCCCATCACTCAAATGTTACTGGGATCCAAAAACACTAATATAGATGAGTGACTGAATTAATACCAAGCATGACAAATACAATACTTTGCAGATTCATGGAGCTAAGTATACAGACACTCCCAGCAGGGAATGATCCCATTCTACCAAGACCTCCACACAGACAAAATAGGAATCAAGCATTAGTATTAAGCAGAAAAAAACACAAGAAAGTGGAAAACAAACAACAGAGATACAAAGACCACTTATCTGAGAGGAGTTCTGGCTGTGAGCAGGGCTGGTTACAGAATGTCCTTAACACACATGAGACTATTGAGCACCGGCAAGTAAGAAGAGAAAACTACTCAGTTATATAGTCCCAGTCTGACCCTGATTGCCAGTCCTCTACAGGTATGTGGATTGCATTCCACAAATCAACTGCACTGCCAGCACTGACCACAAGATGGAGCCCCAAACTGGAAAACATATTCACAACAGTACCCCCCCCCCTTTGAGGAGGAGTCACCGAACCCTCACCAGAACCCCTGGGTTTGTCAGGATGGGCTCGATGAAAAGCACGAATAAAGCGATCAGCACATATGTCAGAAGCAACCACCCAAGAATTATCCTCCTGACCATAACCTTTCTGGAGCTTCTGTCTAGCAATACAGGAATCCAATTATTTTTCCACTACATATTCCAGATCCCCTTCGACCAACACAGGATCAGGAGGCGCAGCCATGGGCACTACCAGTTCAACATATTTTTTCAACAAAGACTTATGAAAGACATTGTGAATCTTGAAAGTCTCTGGAAGAGTCAAACGGAAAAAAACAGGATTAATTACCCTCAAAATTCTATAAGGTCCAATAAACCTTGGCTTAAATTTTGGAGAAGAAACTTTCATAGGAACATGTCTGGAAGACAACCAGACCAAGTCACCTACCTTAAACCGGGGACGCACAGTCCTACGTCAGTTGGCAAACCGTTGGGCATTTTCCTGGGAGTGGGAAAATTTATCCACCACTTGATCTCAAATATGCTGCATTTTCTCCACTGCCGAATCAACACCCGGGCAGGCAGAAGCCTCCATCTGCCCCAAAAAAAAACCGAGGATGAAACCCAAAATTGCAAATAAAAGGAGACATCAAAGTGGCCAAACTAGCTCTATTGTTAAGAGCAAACTCAGCCAAGGACAAAAAAGAAACCCAGTCATCCTGATCAGCCGACACAAAACATTGTAAATAGGTTTCCAAAGTCTGATTTGTCCTTTCAGTCTGTTCATTGGTCTGAGGATGAAACGCAGAGGAGAAGGACATCTCAACTCCTAGCCTAGAACAAAAAGCTCTCCAAAATCTAGACACAAACTGGACTCCCCTATCGGACACAACATTCTCACTAAAACCATGCAAATGAACTACCTGATGAAGAAACAAAGGTACCAACTCTGAAGCTGATGGCAACTTAGGCAGTGGCACCAAATGAATCATTTTGGAAAATCTATCACAGATTGCCCAAATAACCGTGATCCCCTGAGAAACAGGGAGATCAGAAATAAAATCCATAGAGATGTGAGTCCATGGTCTCTTAGGCACCGGCAATGGCAATAAGAGTCCACCAGAACGAGAACAAGAAGACTTGGATCTAGAACAGATCTTACAGGACTGCACAAAACTCCTCACATCACAAGACAGAGAAGGCCACCAAAAGGACCTACTTACCAGGTCCCTGGTGCCAAAATACCCAGGATGACCAGCCAACACAGAACAATGAACTTCAGACATCACTCTACTCCTCCATTGGTCAGGAACATACAATTTCCCCCCCAGGACATCTGTCCGGTTTGTTCTCCTGAAATTCCTCAAGAGCGAATCTCAAATCAGGTGAAATCGCAGAGAAAATCACTCCCTCATGCAGGATAGTAGCAGGCTCGGTCCCATCCAGAGAATCAGCTAAGAAACTCCTAGAAAGGGCATCCACCTTAATATTCTTAGTACCCAGAATATAAGAGGCCACAAAATTAAAGCGCGTGAAAAACAAGGCCTATCTAATGATCAGTAAGTACTACAATTTGATGTCTCGCCCCCTCCAGCCAATGTCGCCATTCTTCAAAAGCCCACTTCATAGCCAATAATTCCTGATTCCCCACATCATAATTTCGCTCCGGTGGTGAAAATTTCCAGGAAAGAAAAGCACAGGGTCTAATTTTAGAAGTCACAGGGTATCTTTGAGACAAGACACCCCAGTTCCGATCTCTGAGGCATCGATCTCCACCTGAAAAGGAATAGACACATCAGGCTGCCGCAAGACCGGAGCAGAAGTAAACCTCCTTTTCAGCTCCTGAAAAGCCAAGTCTGTCTCTGAAGACCAAGTCACAACATCAGCTCCCTTCTTGGTCAAATCAGTCAATGGCTTGACAATACTGGAAAAATTGCCTACGATAGAAATTAGCAAACCCCAAAAACTTCTGAAGGCTTTTCAAAGAAGTAGGTTGTACCCAATCATGAATGGTCTGGACCTTGACTGGATCCATCTCAATAGAAGATGGGGACAAAATAAACCCCCAAAAAACGACCTTTTGTACGCCAAACAGACATTTCGATCCCTTGACATATAATGCATTGTCCCTGAGAACCTGAAATACTGTCTGAACCTGTTCAACATGAGAATCCCAATCGTGAGAAAAAATCAAAATGTCATCCAAATAGACAATCAAAAACTTGTCCACAAAGTCCCGGAAAATATGATTCATGAAAGATTGAAAGACGGAAGGGGCATTAGTGAGCCCAAAGGTCATCACTAGGTACTCGAAATGTCCGTCAGGGGTATTAAACACCATCTTCCATTCATCACCCTGCTTAATACAAATAAGATTATATGCTTTCCGAAGATTGAGTTTAGTAAACCAACTAGCACCCTTCACTCTAGAGAACAGGTTTGAAATCAAAGGCAATGGATACTGATATTTAACCATAATTTCATTATAGAGATGATAATCAATACAGGGCCTCAATTAGCCATCCTTCTTGGCCACAAATAAAAAAACGGCACCCAAGTGAAGATGATGGTCTGATGTGACCCTTCTCCAAAGACTCCTTAATGTAAGTCCGCATAGCAACATGTTCAGATACAGATAAATTGAAAAGCCATCCCTTAGGAAATTTACAACCAGGCATCAATTCAATAGCGCACTCACAGTCCCTATTCGGAGGCAAGGACACAGCCTCGGTCTCATTAAACACATCCATGACATCCGCCAAATAGTTAGGGACCTCCAGTGTCTGAGATGAAATAGCAAAACAGGAGTATCATTATGAACACATTGGCATTCCCAACTAGTCACAGATAAAGAAGTCCAATCAAGAACTGGATTATGGGTTTGCAACCAAGGAAATCCCAGTACCAAAATGTCTTGCAATTTATGCAAGACCAAAAACTTACAAACCTCCTGATGGTCAGGCGCGACCCGCATCGTCACCTGGGTCCAAAACTAGAGCTTATTTTCAGCTAAAGGAGTAGCATCAATACCCCTCAAACTGATAGGAGCATGCAAAGGCACCATAGGAAAACCACAACGCTCAGCAAACTCAAAATTCATCAAATTCAGTGCAGCTCCTGAATCAATAAAGGCCATAGCCGAAAATGATGATAGGGAACTGATCAAAGAAACCGACAAAAGAAACTTAGATTGTATACCGCCCAAAGTAAATGAACAGGCAAAAAGTTTCTCGTGCTTAGGGAAGACAGAAATAGTATGAGAGGTGTCTCCACAGAAGAAATATAGCTTATTATGCCATCTAAAATCCTGCCGCTCCACCCTAGAAAGAACCCTATCACATTGCATAGGCTCCGGAGAACGCTCTGAGAGTGACACTTCTGCACGCATTGTTTTACATTCACGTAACGTATATCAATCTGAATGACCAATGACATAGAGGCATCAAGACCAGAGGGGACAGGAAAGCCCACCATAACATCCTTTACAGGCTCTGCCAACTCCTTCCGAAAGAGAGCTGCTAGAGCCGCATCATTCCACTCAGTAAGGACCGCCCACTTACGAAATTTCTGACAGTATTTCTTTGCAGGTTCCTGATCCTGGATCAAAGCCAATAAAGATTTCTCAGCTTGATCAACAGCATTAGGCTCATCATATAACAACCCCAGAGCCTGAAAAAAAAAATCCACATCAGCAAGAGCAGGATCCCCAGGCGCCAGGGAAGAGGCCCAATCCTGTGGGTCACCACGCAGCAGGAAGATAACAATCTGAACCTGCTGCCTGGAAGACCCTGAGGACTTTAGTTGCAAGGCAAAAAATAACTTACAATTGTTCTTAAAGTTCAAAAATTTAGACCGATCCCCAGAAAACAAATCAGGGACAGGAATCTTAGGTTGTAATGTGGATGTCTGAGCCAGATAGTCGGATATATCCTTAACTTGAGAAGCAAGCTGATTGACTCGCCAAGCTAAAGGTCCAGTCACACTAAGCAACTTACCAGCGATCCCAACAACGATAGGGATCGCTGGTAAGTTGCTAGGAGGTTGCTGGTGAGCTGTCACACTGCGACGCTCCAGCGATCCCACCAGCAACCTGACCTGGCAGGGATCGCTGGAGCGTGGCTACACGAGTTGCTGGTGAGCTCACCAGCAACCAGTGACCAGCCCCCAGTCTCCTAGTTACAGCACACATCAGGTTAATTAACCCGATGTGTGCTGCAGATAAATGTGCACAGAGCAGGGAGCAGCGCACACTGAGCGCTGGCTCCTTGCTCTCCTAGTTACAGCACACATCGGGTTAATTGCCTGATGTGTGCTGCAGCTAAATGTGCACAGAGCAGGGAGCAGCGCACACTGCTTAGTGCTGGCTCCTTGCTCTCCTAGTTACAGCACACATCGGGTTAATTACCTGATGTGTGCTGCAGCTACATGTGCACAGAGCAGGAGCCGGCAGCACAGGCAGTGAGAGCGGAGGAGGCTGGTATCAAAGGTAAATATCGGGTAACCAAGGACAGGGCTTCTTGGTTACCCGATGTTTACATTAGTTACCAGCCTCAGCAGAAGCTGGCTCCCTGCTCACTGCACATTAGTTGTTGCTGTCTCGCTGTCACACACAGCGATCTGTGCTTCACAGCAGGACAGCAACAACTAAAAAATGGCCCAGGACATTCAGCAACAACCAACGACCTCACAGCAGGGGCCAGGTTGTTGCTGGATGTCACACACAGCAACATCGCTAGCAACGTCACAAAAGTTGTTCGTTACCAGCGATGTTGCTAGCGATGTTGCTTAGTGTGACGGGGCCTTTACTGTGTAAGATCTAGTGCAGCACAAGATCCTCCACAGTACCCAGAGATAAAAAGGAAAAGACAAACAAGAGAAAAAAAAAATTCTGACACACTTTTTTTTTTTTTCCTTCTTTTGAGTACCTTGGAATCTAGGTTAGGCCGCTGCTACTGTTATGATTCAGGGACCGAGGAGGATCAAAACATGCAGAATACCAAATAGTAACAGAGTGGCTGGAACCTTAACGGATTGCAGACCTAATCCTGACACACAGCAAGAAGAAGCTGTGGGACAAGCCTACGATGACCTAATCGTCTCAACACAGCTGTAGAACTAAATATTCTCACAGATAGAAATATAAGAAAGCTAATCTGCCTCGGAGCAGTCCCCAAGATAGATAGATAGCTCCCCACATGTAAAGGCTACGGTGATATAGAAAAACACAATACAAAGCCAGAAAAGACAGATTCAGCAAAGGTGAGGCCCAAACTATCTTTATAGAAAAGGATAGGAAGGAGCACTGTCTGCAACCGTAAAAACCCTAATATATACCAGCACTTCTGATATGGAATAATCCTGAGGTCACACAACCTCTCCCCCACTGAATCCGCGCTCAAATGTTACTGGGATCCAAAAACACTAATACAGATGAGGGAATGAATTAATACCAAGCATGACAAACACAATACCTTGCAAAATCATGGAGCTAAATATACAGACACTCCCAGCAGGGAATGATCCCATTCCACCATGAACTCCACACAGACAAAATAGGAATCAAGCATTAGTGTTAAGTAGAAAAAAACAACAAGAAACTGGAAAACAAATAACAGAGGTACAAAGACCACTTATCTGAGAGGAGTTCTGGCTGTGAGCAGGGCTGGTTACAGAATTTCCTTAACACAGATGAGACCATTGAGCACCAGCAAGTAACAAGAGAAAACTACTCAGTTACAGTATATAGTCCCAGTCTGACCCTGATTGCCAGTCCTCTACAGGTGTGTGGATTTCATTCCACAAATCAACTGCACTGCCAGCACTAATCACAAGAGGGAGTCCCAGACTGGAAAACGTATTCACAACAGTGATGTTACTAAGGATCCCTTTACAGAAGTGAGAATCAGCTTTAAGGCCGATGGAGACAGGCATAAGGGCAATGAAAAATGTGGCCACATGCTGCTGACCAGTGTCATGATGGACTGTGACATGGTTGGTAGTAGCTGCTCCATGATTAGCACCAACCCTCAGGTATTACAGGATGTGTTTCATTTTACATGGGAACTCAGCCATATTACACTGTGGGGGGAGGTTGCAGATGATCCCTTTAACTGAGTAAAATTGGCGCTACGGGAAATGGAGGCAGGCACAGAGACCACAAGGAACGAAGTCGTGTGCAGCTGGTCAGTTTCATGACAGACTGTGACATGGCTACTGATCCTTGGATATTATGGGAGTAGATAAAAGCATTTACCACAGCCTGTCAGGATGGATTAAAGTGGTCCCCACAGCCTGTCAGGACTGTGGAAAGTGGTACTCACAGCCTGTCAGGGTGGTAGGAAAGTGTTACTTACAGGCTGTGAAGAATAATGTCAAAAAAATCACAGCTGGTCTATGAACCCTCCATTACTAATCGTGCAAGTCAAAAGAAATAAACAGAAAACACAGAAAAATCCTTTAAAAAAACACCCTCTTTTTCCAATTTATTAACCCCCAAAACACCCCTGCAGGTCCAACATAATCCACACCATGATGTCCCACGACAATCCTGGCTCTGCTACATCTGAGGGCTATGTCTGAGGTTGCAGTAAATAGTCATATAAGAAAACGTCACATTACAAAACATATACTGGCAAAAAAATGCACCAACTTATGTCTACCAGAAGATGCAGATTTGGTGCAGAGATTTATATAACAAAATACTTAATGTGTGCACTTACCCTAATCTGCTAAGTCGCCACTGAGTTCAATGAGTTCACCTGAGATGAGTTTACTGAGTTCACTGCATCTCCTAGCAGAAAAATGCACCGAAAACTCTGCAGAACCACATCATGTTTTTGGAGCGTTTTTGTCTGGAGGTGCCATGAACTTAGTGAACTTACCTCAGCTAAGTTCATTGAGTTCACCTGAGATGAGGTCAATAAGTTATATGATCTAGAACAGGGGTGGGCCATTAATTTTTCCTCATAGCCACATGAGAGACCTTGACTGATGTGAAGGGCTGAACCAATAGGCTAAAATTAGTTTTGCACAATCTTAATATTAACATATTAATTATACTGTAATTATTATTTTATATTATTATCAATTTTATCACTTAACATTGAGCAAAATTAAGTATGCTGACATTCACTATATATCATATGAGCTCACACACAGCCCCACTATATACATTATGGGTCCACTTACAGCACCACTACACTGGAATTAAAAATTAAAGAACAATATATGATCACTTGATTTTTTTCAGAAATAATGTAATCTACATTGATCAACATTTGAAGGATTTTTGTAAGGTGTACACCATACTACTAATACAGTGTTTTAAAAAAGATCCAAAGTTTATCAGCATAAAACATTTATTTTACCCAACATGTAATAATCATAATCAGAGAAAGGTTATAACTAAATTTTCTGAAAGAAACAACAATCACCAATCAGTACAAAGTGTACAGATCTTTATGTTGAATGACTTCAGCAAATCTGAGGCCACCACTAGTCTCTCACATTGCTCTGGTGTGATCTTGGACCGCTCTTCTTCCAGTCTTTTCCACAGCTCTTTGACTGTTGTGAGTTTCTTGGCCATAACTTTGTCACTAAGGATCTTCCAGAGGTTTTCTATTGGGTTTAGATCAGGACTCTAGGCTGGCCATTTCATTGTTTCAATGTTTTCTGTTTCAAGGAACTGCTTTACCCATTTTGCTGTGCGACACGAGGCATTATAAAGCATGCAAATTGCTGTCTATTGAGTGATGAATGTAAGTAAGAAACTACGTGTTGTTGAAGAAGGTTCTGATACACACTTGAATTCACTCTGCCATGTAGCTGTGTGACAGGTCCAAATCCTGCAGTAGAAAGAAAAAACTTATGCATTTTCTACGAACACACCCTTTCCTCCTTAATGGCTTGCTACCTTACAAATGCTATATATGTCTGGTTCTGTGCACGCTTTATTGCTTATAATTAAGCACTGTGTTTTTATTTATCTAGTCTGAAATGCGTCAAGCACCTATGCTTTGGCGTTCATCATGGAACTTTTTGTAATATAGTTTTTAAATGACCCAATAAAGTTCTTTGGATTTTATTATTTTGGAATTGGTGCTGGGTCCTTCCTCCCTCTTCTTCTGACTCCTGCTGCAGAAAACATTCTTTCTGGTAATGAGAGGTTTGATCACTGCAGAGTTGGTTTTCAGTCCAAATGCTTTTAAATGTAGTGACACTGTATGATGAGACAGATCCTACCCTGTTCAGTGCTGAACTGGAGAGCAAGTCCAGCTGCAGTGTTGAAATGATTACTCATGGAGATTCATGGAGATTGTTCACATTATCCTGTCCTCTCTTGCATTTGTCTTTCAAGGGCAACCCTCCTTCTTGGGGGACTTGAAAAAGTTTGTGATGTTTGTAAAGATGCATTATTCTTCAAAATCAAAGACTAGGAATAACCAACTTTTCTTGCAGTGACTGATAGGGTCACCCCTTTGGCCTTCATCTGGACAACCTGCTGCTGGAGGGTTTCAGTCACTTTGGAATGGCACACTATTTTGGCAATGTAGTCCAATGTTACGGTTGCTGCGAGCACTGGAGACTATGTCCAGATTTCTTGCTACTGCACATGTGCGAGCGCTGGAGACTAAGTCCAGATTTCTTGCTACTGCACATGTGCGAGCGCTGGAGACTAAGTCCAGATTTCTTGCTACTGCACATGTGCGAGCGCCAGAGACTAAGTCCTATATTGGAGCCATTGCACATGTGCGGGTGACATCATCGCTGACACGAGGTCACATGTCTCTGACACCTTCTATGCCGATTGGTCGCTGGTCATGTGCTTGTGATGCCTTGCTCGGTGATAGGCCAGCATGACGTCACTCCTGTCGTTCTGGCAGCGGATTGGCTCTGGTGTCCTCCATCTTGGATGAGGCACAGAGTCTATATAAGACCCTGACACATGCCGCATGGCGCTCAGTCCTCTTGGTTCATGCATAAGAGTAGATGCTCTGTGCGCGTTCCTCTAGGCATTCCTCTGTCTATGCTAGGTGAGCGCTACCGGCAGGGTAGCGTTCTTATACCTTACAGCTTCGGCTGCTGTCCGTATCCTTACCTCTTAGGGGAGCGGACATAGGCAGGTGCCTGAGGCACATGGTCTGGCTGGGCCTTGTGGTTCGACTCGTAGGTGGACGTTGCCGCTAGGGTAACGTTCCTTATACTGCATCTGGCAGTTGTTCGTATCCTCGCACACTAGGGGAGCGAACAGAGGTAGGAGCTTTGTGCGGCTTACGCTGCTGTTCGTCTCTTTTGCACCACTAGAAGAGCAGACCTAGGCAGGTGCCATATCTAGTGGTTCGTGTCCTCGCACACTAGTGGAGCGAACGCAGGTAGGAGCTTTGTGCAGCTTACGCTGCTGTTCGTCTCTTTTGCACCACTAGAAGAGCGGACCTAGGTAGGTGCCATTTCGCACACATTGCCTTTGTCTCTGTGGTTATTAACAGAGATCATTCCACACACCCTCCAAGTAAGGGAGGAATTGCTTTACTTACTTATTATATCCTTCTGTGAGTTAACAGAGGTATTGCACTCTGCCATAGTCTGCAGCAGAGTCTTTGCACGGTGGACCCTGACTGTCTGATACTCCTTTAGGTTATTATCAGACAGCCCCCCGTAACATTAGGACTGAGCCAAGGGTCTGGCAGTTATGGCAGAATATCAGCAGTTACACCGTTACATACAAGTACTTGAGTCACGGCTCAAGAGTATAGAGGATAAACCTCAGACCATGGTGACATCTGCACATGATCCTCGACTTGCTCTGCCAAACAGATATTCTGGCGATGCCAGATCATGTCGTGGTTTCATTAGTCAGTGTCAGATAGACCTAGAGGTCAACTCTTCTCGCTTCTCTACGGAGAGGTCCAGAGTAGGCTTTATCATCTCCTTACTTCAGGACAAAGCCTTAGAATGGGCGACTCCCCTATGGGAGCGCTCTGATGTGGTTACTCTTAGACATCAAGACTTTCTTGATGCTCTTAAGGCGGTATTCATGGGTCCGCAGGTTACCCATGATGCGGCCCTGAGACTGTTAGATCTATCTCAGGGTTCGTTATCCACTAGTTCTTATGCCATTGCTTTTAGAACTCTGGTGGCAGAACTAGATTGGCCAGAGAAGGTGTTGATTCCTATCTTCTGGAGAGGGTTGGCAGGCTATGTCAAGGATGCTCTTGCTACTCGTGAGGTCGATGCTTCTCTGGAGGACTTGATCACAGTAGCAACGAGGATCGATGTACGCCATAAGGAACGTAGACTCGAGGTCTCTTCCTCACGCCCTAAGCATCGGGCTATTCCAGTTGTTGAGGGTCCGCTACCATCTTCCTCAGCATCTGAACCATCTCGCACTCCTATGGAGTTAGGTCATACGTCTTCCAGACTACGCAAGTCTGGTCCTCCTATATGTTACGTATGTCGTCAGGCTGGGCACTATGCCAACAAGTGTCCTAGTCGTCAGGGAAACTCCCTGGCCTAGTAACCATTAGAGGGGGGTTACTAGAGACGTCTTCTGCACCCTCTAAGTGTTGTATCCCAGGTCAGCTCTCGTTATCTGAGAATACATGACCTATTATGGCTTTTGTGGATTCCGGAGCTGACGGGACTTTTGTGTCCTCAGGATTTGTAAAGGGACACAATATTCCCTCTATCATGTTAGAGGCGCCTATTCCTGTCCGTGTTGTTAATGGAACTATGTTGTCTGACTCCATTACATTGAGGACAGTTCCCTTGCGCCTTTCCCTGTCTCAGGGTCACATAGAGGAGATTTCTTTTCTTGTTTTGCCTGAGGGTATAGACGACGTCCTTCTGGGTCTCCCATGGCTTCGGACTCATGCTCCTCACATTGACTGGGAGTCTGACAGCATTATTAGTTGGGGTTCGAAATGTTAGTCCCGATGTCTTCCCTTACCACCTAAGGTCATTGCGGTTGCATCTACTGATCTCTCTCCCATACCTACACCCTATCTGGATTTCGCTGACGTGTTCTCCAAACAGGGTGCTGAGGTTCTTCCACCCCATAGGCCGTATGACTGTGCCATAGACCTTATCCCAGGTTCGGTTCCACCTAAAGGCAGGGTTTACCCCCTGTCGATACCTGAGTCGGAGGCCATGTCGACCTATATAAGAGAGAGTTTAGAGAAGGGGTTCATTCGTAAGTCTGTCTCTCCCGCGGGAGCTGGGTTTTTCTTTGTTCGGAAGAAAGAGCGTGATTTGCGTCCCTGCATAGATTACAGGGGTCTCAACGCAATCACAATAAAGAACAAATAACCTGTAATACTACTGTATGTTCTGAGGATTTCGATAGCGTAGGGCAATGACAACAGAGACGAGTTCTTGGTACAAGATGTTATATAATATGTACACACGGTAGATACACAACAGGAATAAACACAGTAAAACAAACACACAAAACACTTTTACGCAACGGAGCGAAGGGGATTCCCGGGGCCACGCACCGGACTCCCCCAGGGAGACCACCAGAGCGAACCCCTGGACAGGGACTGTCCGGCAATCAACCCCGGAAGGCCTAAATGCGCAGCAGCCGGTACACAAGGGGCAAGTGGTATAGTCCAGGAGTGTCCGTACGGGATGATTGTCCAGAGTGGTTACGAACCGGGCAGAGTGCTGATCAAGACGGCAGACGGAGTCCGGGCACAGCTTGACGAAAACCGGGTATGGTCCAGAGTCGGTCGGTAGATTTCCAGGAGAATCCAAGGCAATCAGGAAGTAGAAACAGCAAAGCAGGAGCACACAGCAAGCAGTATACTCAGGCACTGGACTGGGCTGAGAGGCGGCCTTTTAAGCAGCTGGACAGGAAGTAGGGCAACAGAACCTTAAACTCCATGTTAACTGAGGGCAAGCTCATTCAAAAGAGAACTGGAAAACCTGGAAACCTGACATGACTCCCCCCCAGAGACGGCCTCAGGACGGATCAGGGCCCGGCTTGTCCGGGAACCGTTGATGAAACTGAGCGATCTTCCGGGGTGCCCGAATGTTACCCACCGGTTCCCAGGAATCGTCCTCGGGGGCGTACCCCTGCCAACGTACCAGATATTGAAGCCGACGACGATGGAGCCGGGAGTCAATAATGTCCTCAACCACGAACTGCTCCTCGCCGTCGACCATCACAGGCGGAGGAGGAGGCACAACACGACCACGAAACGTATTAGGGGAGACAGGTTTGAGGAGAGACACATGAAAGACCGGGTGTACCTTTAGATGGTGCGGCAACCGTAGCCGACAGGCCACAGAGCTCACGATCCCGGTGATCTTAAACGGACCGATGAATTTTTGTCCCAGCTTCTGCGAAGGAACACCCAATCTCAGGTTTTTGGTGGATAACCATACAGAGTCCCCTACCTTATACATGGGTGCCGGTTTCCGGTGAGTGTCTGCCGACCTCTTGTAACGCTCCTGGGCCGTAGCAACAGTGTCCTTTAGAACCTCCAGATTCTGTCGAAGCTCTGTCAATCTGTCCTCCACCGCCGGCACCGAAACCGCAACCGGTGACCTAGGCAAAACATTCGGATGATAACCCAAGTTAGCAAAAAAGGGCGTTACCTTAGTGGAGCTGCTCTGAGTGTTGTTATAGGAGAACTCCGCCAACGGAAGCATCTTCAACCAATCGTCTTGGAGATGGCTGACATAACATCGAAGGTATTGTTCCAGGGTTTGATTCGTCCGTTCGGTTTGCCCATTTGTCTGAGGATGGTATGCAGAAGACAAACAGACATCAATCTGGAGTGCCGTACAAAAGCCCTTCCAGAACCTAGACGTGAACTGCACGCCCCGGTCAGAGATGATCTCGTCTGGTACCCCATGCAATCGGAATACGTTCTGGATAACCAAATCCACTGTCTCTGCGGCTGAGGGAAGACCGGTACACGGAATGAAGTGAGCAGCTTTAGTCAATCGATCCACCACCACTAAGATGGTATTGTGCCCGCCTGAGACTGGCAACTCCACAATAAAATCCATGGAGATAGACCCCCAAGGGCGAGATGGCACGGGTAACGGTTGGAGGAGTCCCGTAGGAGCCACACGAGGGACCTTGCACCGGGCACAAACCACGCATGAGTGGACATAGTCCTTCACATCCTTTAGACAGGTAGGCCACCAGAAAAAACGGCTCAGAAATTCCTGCGTCTTCTGTACCCCCCTATGACCAGCCAACACGGAGTCATGGACCAACTTGAGAACCCGAAGTCTTACGGCCTCCGGGACATAAATGCGTCGCTCTCTCAACCACACACCATTCCGAAGAACAAGAGTTACATCATTCGGGGGGGCAGCAAGAAATACGTCACCATCATTGGCCAGCTTGATGTCCTTCCACAAGTCCTGGTCCTGGATTACTCCAACGAAATTGGCATCCGATAACACGGTCTGAGACGGGGTTCCAGGCACGGAGTCCACGGCGTGGATTCGGGACAAGGCATCGGCTTTCCCATTACGTGAACCTGGACGGTATGTAACGACAAAATTGAATTGGTTAAGAAATAGGCTCCAACGGGCTTGCCGTGGAGACAGGCACCTGGCAGACTTAAGGAATTCCAGATTACGATGATCTGTGAGTACTATCACTTGCTGCGCGGCTCCCTGTAAGTGGTGTCTCCATTCCTTGAAAGCGGAAATAATCGCCAATAATTCCTTGTCCGCAATGTCATAGTTCCTTTCTGCAGGGGACAACCGTCGGGAAAAGAAAGCACACGGATGTAAGAGACTCTTGTCCCCAGTCCTTTGAGAAAGGATGGCCCCTAATGCGTAGTCGGAAGCGTCGACTTCCACGATAAAGGGAAGTGCGGGATTCGGATGTACCAATATAGGCGCTGAGGTAAAACAAACCTTGAGACGATGGAAGGCTTCCTGGGCCTGGGCGGACCACACAAACTTCTGTCCTTTCTTGGTTAACAGAGTGATGGGACGAACGATCTCTGAAAAATTACGGATAAAACGTCGGTAAAAGTTGGCAAAACCGACAAAGCGTTGTACCTCTTTGACGTTACCCGGTTCCGGCCAGTCCAGAATTGCTTGTATCTTGCCAGACTCCATGTTCAGTCCCTGAGGAGAGATGACATACCCTAAGAATTGTATCTGTGAGCAATGGAATTCGCATTTCTCCAGTTTAATGTACAGGTGATTTTCCCTCAGCCGGGTAAGTACGGTCTTGACGTGCTCCTGGTGTTCCTGTAGGGAATCAGAAAAGATTAGGATATCGTCCAGATAAATCACCATGAATAGGTCCATGATATCCCTAAAAATATCGTTAACTAGATGTTGGAAAGCCGCGGGAGCGTTACAAAGTCCAAAAGGCATCACTAGGTACTCAAAATGTCCATACCGACATCGGAACGCGGTCTTCCACTCGTCTCCGGGACGTATGCGAAGTAGATTATATGCCCCACGGAGATCCAATTTGGTGAATATTTTTGCCTGTTGGACCCTCTCCAATAGCTCAGGAATCAACGGTAACGGATACCGGTTCCGGATGGTTATTTTATTCAGTTCCCGGTAGTTAATACAGGGTCTCAGAGTCCCCTCTTTCTTTTTCACGAAAAAGATGGGTGCCCCTGCTGGTGAGGTAGACGGGCGAATAAATCCCTTGGCTAGGCTCTCCTCAATGTATTCTTTTAGTGCTTCTAGCTCAGGTGCCGCCAACGGAATCTCCGCCCCTGGGAGTAAGTCTATGGGGCAATCATACGGTCTATGCGGGGGAAGCCGATCGGCTTTTCTTTTGTCGCATATGTCAGCAAAGTCATCATAAACCGGGGGTAGAACAGGTACCTGTACAGTGCCCTCCGCATTCGGTGTTACTGGAACCGGAACAGTTGGACTAATGGTCGGACCACTCTGCGGTGGGAAGGATATTTCCTTAGTTTCCCAATCGATGACCGGATTCGTAGACCGTAGCCACGGAATACCTAAAATAATCGGAAAATGAGGAGAGGAAATTATCATGAAAACAAGGGTCTCCTGCTGACCTGGCTTCATCACGCATTCTAGTGGTACTGTTTCCCGATCCACTGGTCCAGAGATTAATGGAGATCCGTCTACCGTCTCCATGGTAACCGGTGAGGATCTTTGCTGAGTCCGGATACCGTGTTTCCTGGCAAAAGAGGAGTCCATGAAATTTCCCCCTGCCCCAGAATCTATCATTGCAGAGGTAGGTATTAGATGCCCCTCCCACCGGATCTGAATGGGGAGCGAGCAATGGGTATATTTCCCTTCTGAGTCCTTCGGTGAGGTTGACATTACAGTCAAGGGAAATACCGCATCCAAGTGCCCACTTGCCTCAGAGATATCGGACTCTGCGTCCGTGTTGTCACACTCTGCCATGGCTGCCAATACCTTATTTGGGCGATTCGGACGTTTCGGGCAGTCGATCAAGAAATGATCCGATTGACCGCAATAGAAACACAAACGCTCACGGAGCCGGTGTTCGCGACGTTCGTTGGTCTCTCGCTTTTGCAGAGAGTCCACTTGCATAGGAACGTCCTCGGCCTCCCGTGGTGTCCTGAGAGCGGGTTCTCTAGAAGGAAACGCAAAGTTGTTTACACGGTTTACAGCTGCCCATTTTTCCTGTCTACGCTCCGTCAAGCGGGTATCAATACGCACACAGTGCTGGAGAAACAGTTCAAAATCCCCTGGAGATTCGGAACGGGCTAACTCGTCCTTGATGGTACAGGACAAACCCTTTCTGAAAACAGACAATAACGCATTGTTTCCCCAGTCGGTGTCTACCACTAACCTCTGGAACTCAGTGGCGTATTCAACGACAGAACGCTTTCCCTGACGTAAGGAAAGGAGAGCCGATTCAGCGGTAGCACGGCGATTCGGATCATCAAACATTTGCGCCATTGCGTTCAGAAAGTCATCCAGGTGATTTAAACGGATGTCCCGATTCTCTATCATAGGATTAGCCCAAGCCAGTGCTCGTGAGGTTAATAACATGATTATACATAACACTTTGGACCGGTCAGAACGGTAATAATCAGCATGTACATCAAAAAACAGTATACATTGGTTCACAAATCCACGAAACTGACTACGATCACCATTGAAACGGAATGGGGGTAACCTAGGCATACCGGCAGCTGATACGGACGTAGTGGGGACGGCTTCCTGAGCCTCCACTCTGACTTGCAAATCCTGAATAGCCGGACCCAGTACCTGGTGATCATGGCCCAGCTGTGCCTCCACATCTCTGAGTTTAGTTTGCACCACCTCCATCTCCTGCTGCAAGGAGTTAATCATGGAAAAAAGCTGATCTACTCGTGTCTCAGTCATTGCCCCAGCGAAATCCTCCTATGGCCTGAGTATAATGTAATACTACTGTATGTTCTGAGGATTTCGATAGCGTAGGGCAATGACAACAGAGACGAGTTCTTGGTACAAGATGTTATATAATATGTACACACGGTAGATACACAACGGGAATAAACACAGTAAAACAAACACACAAAACACTTTTACGCAACGGAGCGAAGGGGATTCCCGGGGCCACGCACCGGACTCCCCCAGGGAGACCACCAGAGCGAACCCCTGGACAGGGACTGTCCGGCAATCAACCCCGGAAGGCCTAAATGCGCAGCAGCCGGTACACAAGGGGCAAGTGGTATAGTCCAGGAGTGTCCGTACGGGATGATTGTCCAGAGTGGTTACGAACCGGGCAGAGTGCTGATCAAGACGGCAGACGGAGTCCGGGCACAGCTTGACGAAAACCGGGTATGGTCCAGAGTCGGTCGGTAGATTTCCAGGAGAATCCAAGGCAATCAGGAAGTAGAAACAGCAAAGCAGGAGCACACAGCAAGCAGTATACTCAGGCACTGGACTGGGCTGAGAGGCGGCCTTTTAAGCAGCTGGACAGGAAGTAGGGCAACAGAACCTTAAACTCCATGTTAACTGAGGGCAAGCTCATTCAAAAGAGAACTGGAAAACCTGGAAACCTGACATAACCATTACCTTTAATTTCGGAGCTCTTTGACAGACTGAGAGGAGCTCAAGTTTTTACGAAGTTGGATCTGCGGGGTGCGTATAACTTGGTACGAATTCGAAAGGGTGACGAATGGAAGACCGCTTTTAACACCCGAGACGGTCACTATGAATACCATGTCATGCCTTTTGGGTTATGTAATGCACCCGCAGTATTTCAGGACTTCGTAAACGATGTGTTCAGGGATTTACTGTTATCCTCAGTAGTGGTGTATCTGGACGACATCCTGATTTTTTCTCCTGATCTGGAGACTCATCGTCAGGATGTCATTCGTGCCCTTTCCCGTTTAAGGGAGCACTCATTGTTTGCTAAACTCGAGAAATGTGTATTCGAGCAGTCCTCATTGCCTTTTTTGGGTTACATTATCTCACAAGAGGGCCTGGCTATGGATCCTGCGAAGCTCTCTGCTGTCCTGCAATGGTCCGAACCTCATTCCTTGAAGGCGGTGCAACGCTTCTTAGGATTCATAAATTATTACAGGCAGTTCATACCCCATTTTTCTACTTTGGTGGCCCCTTTGGTGGCCTTGACTAAGAAAGGTGCTAATCCCAAAGCCTGGTCTACTGAGACATCTCAGGCTTTTGAGGCAGTAAAAAGACACTTTTCAACTGCTCCCGTTCTTCAAAGACCCGATGAGAGTAAGCCCTTCCTCTTAGAGGTTGATGCCTCTTCAGTGGGTGCTGGTGCGGTCTTGTATCAAAAGAACGGTGCAGGTAGAAAAAGGCCGTGTTTCTTCTTTGCGAAAACCTTTTCACCGGCAGAGAGAAACTATACCATTGGGGATAGGGAACTGCTCGCCTTGAGATTAGCCTTGGAGGAGTGGCGTCACTTGCTGGAAGGAGCAAAACATCCTTTCCAGGTCTATACAGACCATAAGAATCTGACGTACTTACAAACCGCTCAGCGTCTGAATCCTCGCCAAGCCCGCTGGTCCTTGTTTTTCTCCCGCTTTCACTTCTCCATCAACTATCTGTCTGGGAGTAAGAATAACAAGGCAGACGCCCTGTCTCGCTCTATGCTTTCTACCCAGGAAGAGATTGACGAACCTCGTCTTATCCTTCCCTCCAGGGTTTTTCATACGCTCTCCCCTGTGACGTTAGACCAAATCCCACAGGGCAAGACCTTTGTTCCGCCTGATCGACAGAATGATATACTGTCATGGGCCCATACCTCAAAGGTGGGTGGGCATTTTGGTATTAGGCGGACACGAGAGTTACTGGAGAGGTGGTATTGGTGGCCACACTTAGCCAGCCACGTCAAGAGATATGTCGGTTCCTGCTACTCGTGTGCTCGCAACCGTCCATTACGGCAGAGACCGGCTGGGCTCTTGCATCCTTTACCAGTGCCAGATAGACCATGGGAGGTGGTAGACATGGACTTTGTGGGTGATCTTCCATGTTCACAGGGACATAGATTTGTGTGGGTCATTACGGACCATTTCTCCCGGATGGTTCATCTCGTACCGTTATCGAGAATCCCATCTTCCAGGGTACTAGCCAAACTATTCCTCAAGCATGTCTTTAGGCTTCACGGGATGCCAGATCGTATCATTTGTGATAGAGGCCCTCAATTTACTTCCCGTTTCTGGCGAGATCTTTGTAGCCTTCTGCAAATTGAGTTGAATCTCTCTGCGGCATACCATCCGGAGACCAATGGTTTGGTTGAGCGTACCAATCAATCTATGATTATATACCTTCGACACTTTGTTGCTGAGAACCACGATAACTGGTCCTCCCTCCTACCCTGGGCAGAATTTGCCCTTAACAATTCGCTGGCTGAGGCCACTGGGCAGACACCGTTCGTACTCAATAATGGGCAACACCCTAGGGTACCGGTACTGTTTCCTGCTGCTGCACCTCCTCCTCTTGTGGCCGACTGGGCAACTAATGCCAGAGAGGTTTGGGATCGGACTCAAGAGTCGATCCAAGCAGCTAAGGACTGTATGAAGATGGTGTCCGATCGGTTTCGTCGCCCGGCTCCTGTCTTTTCTCCAGGGGGCTTTGTATGGCTCTCTGCAAAACACGTGAGACTTAGAGTGAGCTCTGTCAAATTTGCTCCTCGCTTCCTGGGTCCTTATGAGGTTCTTCGACAGGTAAATCCTGTAGTATACCAATTGAAGTTACCCGTCCATCTTAGGATTCATGACAAATTCCATGTCTCACTGCTAAAGCCAGCTATTTTACCTCACGCTCGTGAAGTGCACTCTCCTCCCTCTGATTCCTCTCGCTCTAGCTATGAGGTACGAGCCATAGTTGGTTCTAAGATGGTTAGAGGGCGCAGGTTCTTCTTGATAGATTGGGAGGGTTACGGCCCGGAACATCGCTCTTGGGAGCCTGAGGAGGCTGTCCATGCTCCCGACTTAGTTGCCGATTACCTGCGTTGCCGGGAGGGGGGTCCTTGAGGGGGAGGTACTGTTACGGTTGCTGCGAGCACTGGAGACTATGTCCAGATTTCTTGCTACTGCACATGTGCGAGCGCTGGAGACTAAGTCCAGATTTCTTGCTACTGCACATGTGCGAGCGCTGGAGACTAAGTCCAGATTTCTTGCTACTGCACATGTGCGAGCGCCGGAGACTAAGTCCTATATTGGAGCCATTGCACATGTGCGGGTGACATCATCGCTGACACGAGGTCACATGTCTCTGACACCTTCTATGCCGATTGGTCGCTGGTCATGTGCTTGTGATGCCTTGCTCGGTGATAGGCCAGCATGACGTCACTCCTGTCGTTCTGGCAGCAGATTGGCTCTGGTGTCCTCCATCTTGGATGAGGCACAGAGTCTATATAAGACCCTGACACATGCCGCATGGCGCTCAGTCCTCTTGGTTCATGCATAAGAGTAGACGCTCTGTGCGCGTTCCTCTAGGCATTCCTCTGTCTATGCTAGGTGAGCGCTACCGGCAGGGTAGCGTTCTTATACCTTACAGCTTCGGCTGCTGTCCGTATCCTTACCTCTTAGGGGAGCGGACATAGGCAGGTGCCTGAGGCACATGGTCTGGCTGGGCCTTGTGGTTCGACTCGTAGGTGGACGTTGCCGCTAGGGTAACGTTCCTTATACTGCGTCTGGCAGTTGTTCGTATCCTCGCACACTAGGGGAGCGAAAAGAGGTAGGAGCTTTGTGCGGCTTACGCTGCTGTTCGTCTCTTTTGCACCACTAGAAGAGCGGACCTAGGCAGGTGCCATATCTAGTGGTTCGTGTCCTCGCACACTAGTGGAGCGAACGCAGGTAGGAGCTTTGTGCAGCTTACGCTGCTGTTCGTCTCTTTTGCACCACTAGAAGAGCGGACCTAGGTAGGTGCCATTTCGCACACATTGCCTTTGTCTCTGTGGTTATTAACAGAGATCATTCCACACACCCTCCAAGTAAGGGAGGAATTGCTTTACTTACTTATTATATCCTTCTGTGAGTTAACAGAGGTATTGCACTCTGCCATAGTCTGCAGCAGAGTCTTTGCATGGTGGACCCTGACTGTCTGATACTCCTTTAGGTTATTATCAGACAGCCCCCCGTAACATCCAAACTGGAAAGTTAGGCTGCCAGTTAAATAGGGTTGTCAGATAATTAAGAAAATTAGCACAAGGTGCCAGATTAACACCAATAACTTGCAGTTATCTGAAAGTGTTCTTTAATTAAGATCAGTGTTCTTTTTCATTATTTTATTATGGGTTTACAGAAAATTCAATTTATAAAATAAGCTTAAAATACTGCGAGTTTACTCATGTTAGGATATAATCACAAAAGACTACACAATGACCTTAACATTTAGGAAATTGTGTGTTGTTCTCTAATTTTGATCTCCAGTGTATATACAGTATGAGGCTACATACAGATCCATATAAACCCCCATATAACCTCTTATATACAATTTAAGCCCCCATATAGCCTCTCTATATACAGAATGAGCCCCCTCATGGCCTTCTATACACAGTATGAACCCCCACATAGCCTCCTATATACAGTATGAGCCCTCACACCGCCCTCCTATATACAGTATAAGCAAACACTTAGCCTCCTATATACAGAATGACTACACACACAGACCCATATCTATAGTCTGAGGCCACACAAAGACCCATATATACAGTATAAGCCCCCACATAACTTCTTATATATAGTTTGAGTCCCCATATAGCCTCTCTATATACAGAGTGAGCCCCCTCATGGCCTTCTATACATGGTATTAGCCCCTACATAGCCTACTTTATATAGTATGAGTCCCACATAGCCCTCTTATATACAGTATGAGCCCTCACATAGCCTTCTTTATACATTATAAGCCTCCAAACAGCCCTTCTATCTACAGTATGAGCCCCCATACAGCCTCCTATATACAGAAAAAAAATTGGATACAGCTCACCCGGTCTTCAGGAGATAACTCGGCCTAAGGGTGCATGGCTATAGAAGAGAAGGCATGAACTGACATAGGTATATTCAAGCAGGATATCCAGCAGTCACGTTCCGGTCATATTAAAATCCCAAAATTTATTCAAAGTTTAAAAATTCCATCCACTTTTAAAGTCCATGTTGAAATCCAATGAACAAAATTGACCAGACTGGTCTATTTTGTTCATTGTATTTCAACATGGACTTTAAAAGTGGATGGAATTTTTAAACTTTGATTAAAATTTATTGGATTTTAATATGACCGGAATGTGACTGCTGGATATCCTTCTTGAATAAGCCTCCTATATACAGTAGGAGCACCACATAGCCAACTTTTGTACAGTATGAGCCCTGACATAGTCCTCTATATAACGCATGAGCACAGGTTTGGTCTAGAAGCATATCTGTCTCCTGGAAGACATGTGTAGTGATTTGTTTTTCAATTGTATTCTTGTAAACTTTTGAATTTTTTGCATTTATAGGAAAAAACAAATGTTTGCCAGCTTACCTTAGACTTGTTTTGTTTGTAGGCTCATATCTTTCACTTCTCCTGGAGGATGCGCAGAGACAAAGTGGAAGCTCTCCACAGTACAATGAGAGAAAGCAAAATATTCAGCAATAGTCCACCAAATCCAGGTTTTCTTAAAATTTTACTTTTATTAAGTCCATAAAATTGAGCCAACCATTAGCAACTAGAGAGCATAGATAGATGAAGGAAGGTAGGACAGACTACATGTTTTGGTGATAAAAATTCACCATCATCATGGTCTTGATGAAGGTGAATTTTTATCTCTGAAATTCATAGTCTGTACTATCTTGCTTCATCTATCCATGCTGTCTCTTTGCTAATGGTTGGCTCAATTTTATGGACTTAAAAAAAAAACATTTTAAGAAAGCTAGTGGAGTATCGATGAATATTTTGCTTTCTCTTTCACATTTTTAGAAGCATTAAAAAAGAGTAAAATGAGTTAATTCCTACACAATAGTTAGCAAATTACTACACCTAAAACAATGTGAGTTTCAAAAACAATATAATTATTTCTTCACAGAATTTAGATTAATTTTGAATAATAGGATCATTTAATTAAAATAGTTTGGTTAGCTCCAATAGCAAAACTACTCTCAGTCATTTGTAATATCTGTAAGTCATTCTATTCAATACAACAGAACAAAATGTTATTCAGACTTCAAACCTAGTATTCTTTGTTAATGCATGAAATGTTTATCAGCTCTCTACTTCAATTTCTAAAGCCTTGACTGTGAATGATAACAAATATACCCTAATACATACAGTAGATATTTTCATGATGGTTCAGAATTTTAATTTAATAAAAAAATTTAGGTAAAGGAATTGTATTCAGAGAAATATTTAAAAAAACATAGATAGTAACCGTAATGTTAAAGCTCACAGTACGATGAAGTGAGCTTTGTCATCTCAGTTGCAGCCTATGTAGAGTGCAGCAGCCAAATACAAACTGACCTTGACTTGTGCACTCTGCATAGACAATGACTGAGATAACAAAGGCTGTACTTTGCTCTCCCTCAGCTAAGGGCCTCTTCTCTCACTTGTGAGAATGTAGATAGAGGTCTGCTTGAGGAGCTGTCCTAAATTTAATAACTTGACCTCTGTAAAAAAAAACCCCCAAACAATAACATTATATTAAACGATACATTTTTGCAAAGTTTATTTTAATTCTAACCCAGGTTAGAGCTAGAGTTTATGCTTATATTTAGGATTAGTACTAGAGCTGAGGTTTGGACAAGTGATAAAGATTAGGGTAGGGTTTGTCTTTAGTGATGAGCGAGTATGCTTGTCACTACTCGGTACTCGCACGAGTATCACTGTACTCGGGCTACTTGGCGGGTACCGAGTAATTTCGCGATACTCGTGCTGTACTCGTGGTCTTCATCTCTGCATGTTGGCGCTCTTTTGAGAGCCAGCCTTCATGCAGGGATTGGCTGGCAGACCACTGCAATGCCACAGCCCTGTTAGTTGTGGAATTGCAGTGATTGGCCGGCCCGCACAGCGTGAAAGATCCTTTATACCGGCGGGCGCCCTGTGCTCTGCACACAGCCATCTCATATTCCCTGCTTTCCCCACCCACAGGTGCCTATGATTGGTTGCAGTGAGACACGCCCACACGCTGAGTGACAGGTGTCTCACTGCACCCAATCACAGCAGCCGGTGGGCGTGTCTATACTGTGCAGTAAAATAAATAAATAAATAATTTTAAAAAACCGGCGTGCGGTTCCCCCCAATTTTAATACCAGCCAGATAAAGCCATACGGCTGAAGGCTGGTATTCTCAGGATGGGGAGCTCCACATTATGGGGAGCCCCCCCAGCCTAACAATATCAGTCAGCAGCTGCCCAGAATTGCCGCATACATTATATGCGACAGTTCTGGGACTGGCCCATAGCTGCCAATAAGTCCTAGATTAATCATGTCAGGCGTCTCCCTGAGATACCTTCCATGATTAATCTGTAAATTACAGTTAAAAAACACACACACCCGAAAAATCCTTTATTAGAAATAAAAAACAATAACAAAGTCCCTCATCACCAATTTATTAACCCCGACAAAGCCCTCCATGTCCGGCGTAATCCACGGACCTCCAGCGTCGTGTCCAGCTCTGCTGCATAAAGATGACAGGAGCTGCAGAATACACCGCCGCTCCTGTCAGCTTCACACAGCAACTGAGGTGAGTAGCGCGATCAGCTGCTGTCAGTCAGGTAACTCACGGCCACCGCTGGATCCAGCGGTGGCCGCGATTAACCTCAGTGACAGCTCAGCTGATCACTATACTCACCTCAGTTGCTGCGTGGAGCTGACCGGTGCGGCAGTGAGTAGCGCGATCAGCTGAGCTGTCACTGAGGTTACCCGCGGCCACCGCTGCATCCACCGCTGGATCCAGGTAACCTCAGGGACAGCTCAGCTGATTGCGCGGCTGTCTTCAGTTGCTGTGTGAAGCTGACAGTAGCGGCGGTGTATTCTGCAGCTCCTGTCACCTTCATGCAGCACAGCTGGATGCGATGCTGGAGGACTGTGGATTACGCCGGATATAGAGGGTTTGTCGGGGTTAATAAATTGGTGATGAGGGACTTTGTTAGTGTTTTTTATTTCTAATAAAGGATTTTTCGGGTGTGTGTGTGTTTTTTAACTGTAATTTACAGATTAATCATGGAAGGAATCTTGGGGAGACGCCTGACATGATTAATCTAGGACTTATTGGCAGCTATGGGCTGCCATTAACTCCTTATTACCCCGAATTGCCAACGCACTAGGGTAAATCGGGAAGAGCCGGGTACTGTTCCAGAACAGTCACATCTAATGTATGCGGCAATTCTGGGCGGCTGGTGACTGATATTGTTAGGCTGGGGGGCTCCCCATAACGTGGAGCTCCCCATCCTGAGAATACTAGCCTTCAGCCGTATGGCTTTATCTGGCTGGTATTAAAATTGGGGGGACCGCACGCCGTTTTTTTTAATTATTTAATTATTTATTTCACTGCACAGTATAGACCCGCCCACCGGCTGCTGTGATTGGGTGCAGTGAGACACCTGTCACTCAGCGTGGGGGCGTGTCTCACTGCAACCAATCATAGGCGCCGAAAAGCAGGAAAGCAGGGAATATGAGATTGTTTAATGAGCGGCCGTCTTTTTCAAAAGAGGAAAAGCCGCTGGAGTTTAGTGAACAGCCGTGCAGCGCCGCGGCAGTGATCGGGGAATGGTAAGTAAGAGAGAGGGGGGAGAATGACTGACAGACTGTGAGAGGGGGACAGACAAGACAGAGAGAGACCGACAGAGCGAGACCTACCGATGGGAGATAGAAGGAAAAAAAAAATGACCGACATCGCTAGTAAAAAGCACAAAACATGCGTTTTGGACATCGGAGTGCCACACAATGTTTTACGTAAAATCTTTCATGTAATAATCTCAAAAAGTAACATACACCAGCTCTATCTCACTATTGGGTATGTGCCCTTAACATTTCCGCCATGAAAATTCATTTTGGTGTCATTTTGGAAGGTTTTCTGGTGAGTCCGTAAAAATGGCGTAAAACTCGGACAAAATTGTTCACAGCTGTGACTTTTGAGTGATAAATGCTTCAAGGGGTCTTCCACATGCTGTTGCCATGTCATTTGAGCACTCTTCTGAGACTTTTGTGACATTTTTAGGGTTTCTACATGCTGCCGGGGGTCATTTCAGAAAAATACTCGGGTCTCCCATAGGATAACATTGGGCTTGGTGCTCGGGCCGAGTACACGAGTATCTTGGGATGCTTGGCCCGAGCCTCGAGCACCCGAGCTTTTTGGTACTCGCTCATCACTATTTGTTTTAAGTTTATGGTAAAAAAAAAAATAGTTACATTGAAAATACTAAAACATAAAAAAATGCAATTTTGTTTTTAAAAAAATATATGAATATGATGTGACATTTTATGAAAAAGTAGAAAATAATTAGAGAGTGTAAGGGCAAACTAGAATTGCATCAGTATTTCTTACCATACATTAATTGTGTTCAGGTATCAAGTGTTTAGTACTGGATTTGAGCAATAGGTTAGGGTGCGCAAAATACTTCTCTTGCCTAGGGTGCTGGCAACCAACACTTTAACATTGTTATTATTGATAATATTAATATATTTTTATGAATTTACAGTATATGCATTCTTATTTTGAGAACTGTTGAGATTTTACGTCACTGAGAATCCAGACCTTACTCGGCCATAAAACCTGTCTTTCATTTCAATAACCAACATGTAAGAAAAGTCGTGGTCAGTTAATTACAGAGAAAGAATACACAGTTATTAAAGGGGTTGTCCACTACTTTAGCTGTGCTCGCATGTTATTTATCTGCTTGAGATGAGCACTTTCATAGGTTCCTTTAACTAGTAAAAAATCATCTGTGCAGTGCTAGACCTCTCAGTCATCTGATGCTGGGACTGACATTACTTTCCCTTCCTGTGATGTCATGTCAACTCCAGCCTTGTTCTGAACATTGGATGTTGAAGTCACATTACCCAGACTCCTTAATATAATAAAGAGAACAGAATGTGCCAAAGAGAGGGGATCACCATGAAAAATGCGAATGTTACGCAGACTCCTTCTGACTGCAGTCTCCTGATCTTGATTGATTGCATTGCGGGCAGTCCCTCACAGTCTGGTAGCCTCGCTGGGAAGCACTCATCAACCTACAAGCGCTTTCATTTGAGTGAAGAGGGAAACACTCACTGAGGATGTAGGGAGTGAGGCAGTCAAGATTTACTGCTCCTCCGTCTTCTTACTCTGGGCGCTGTCACTTTCAGTGACCTACACATCTTTCTCCTCAAATACTGCACTGCTGTGTCCTTTGGCAGCTCCAGTATCTGCCATGACTCACTGCCTTTCTCCCATGTTCCCTGCCTCTCCCCCAGGCTCACTTCCCTTCCCCTATATTCACTGTCCTTCCCCCATGCTTATTGCCCCTCCCCATGCTTACTGTGCCTGGATCTCCTGCAGCTATTGCACAGCAAGAAGAGATAAAGGAGTAGAAGAGAGGGAGAAAATTAACACCTGAAGAGCTTGGGGATAAGTTAGAAATGGGGGGGTCTTCTATACCCCTCCCCATTTCTAATCCAGGGTTTAGTGGCAGCTGTGTTTTTTGACAAATGACAGCTGTCATTCACCCTTTATATTACCCCTATTGCTACCCCACCGGGGCAATCGGGATGAGCCAGGCAAAGCACCGGAATTGTCACATCTAATGGATGTGACAATTCTGGGTGGCTGCGGTCTGCTATTTTTTTAGGCTGAAGGCCCAATAACCCTAAGGCTCTCCAACCTAAGAATACCAGCCCAGAGCTGTCTTGACTTTATTTTTGCTGGGTATCAAAATTGGGGGTCAACACATGATGCTTTTTAAAATATTTAAATAATGATAAAAAGCCAAATGGGGTCCCTCGTATTTTGATACACAGCCAAGATAAGGTGCACGGCTGGGGGCTGCAGCCTGTAGAAGTATGCTTTATCTGCACTGGTTATCAATATACAAGGGACGCTACTTCATTTTTTTTTATTTATTTTTACACTCTCTTGGGGACCCAGACAGCCTTTGTTAGGGCAGCCAATCGGAGACGAGTCTGACTGCAACCAATCACAGATGCGGTCACAGACAGTATGCAGAGGAAGCAGTGAATGTGTAGGAGATGTAATGAGCGGGCCTGGAAGCAGTGTGACAGCTGTGCGTGCAGAGACCATAGTCCAACTTTAACTGTTTTGCTTCATTTCTCTTTTTTTATTATTTGGGTGACTGAATCGGACGTAAGGTAAAAGTCAGTGTTCTGGCTTGGGGCTCGGACACCTGGTGCTCAGTATGAACCCGAATTTTACATTTCAGGTTCTCTCATCCCTACAGATGAGCGAACCCGAGGTTTGGTGTTCATACTCAGACTTTACAAAAAAATAGAGTTCAATTTCAAAGTTCTGGTGCTTTACATATGAACACCACTCCCACGAGCACTGTTGTGCTTGGGGATGCTCAGTCCTCAGCACAGTGTGAGTTGCTTGCAGTGCTTAAACGGCACGCACTGCGGGTAACAGCAGCATGATTGGATGTAGCGTGCCATCAAACAAAAAAATGGAAAAACCCCATCCACCCGCCCCCGGAAGAGATCTGTTTATGGATTGCTGCATGTTGGTGAAACCTTCACTGGGGTTCAGGTAAAATCCCAATCCGAAATTCATCTAAAGTCCAAGTGAACATGCCAAACCAAACTTCCATGGGTACGCTCATCTATAATGATAATGTACAAATTGTTATGCACATAAAAATAACTGGTAACATGTTTAGCTTTTATACATATTATTTTAATTTAATGTTTCAATTTTCTTTACAGCAATAATGTTTTTCATTTCTACTGATATTAAATATTACCATGAAATGATCAATACAAAATGTAGTCAAGTGACAGTTATAAATTTCAGTAAATAGATGTAAACTTTAGAAACCCTATTCAGTGCTTCTTTCCTTTCCCAATAACATTCTCACTGGTTTCCAAGAGAAAGAAAAGTAAAACATGACAAAAGTATGTAATTATGAGGGAGTAACTGCTTTCTTGTGTTATTTATGTAATTGCATAAAACTGTTTAATTACCCATCCAAGGGTGAAAACTATGGCATCTATTAAAATACTCTCCACATATTATCTAATAGAATAGCAACTCTGCACAGACAGAAACTGCTACCACATATAGTAATGATAGACTTAATTTCAAATTCAGTCACCCTTATTTTTGCCAAAAATAGTAAAATAGGAAGCTTTCTGAGCAGTTGTATCTTACATGCAAAGATAATTTTATTGGACCTCAGGCAATATATTTGGGAGAAGATATCTCATTTTTCTTATGGATATTAGATGGAAGCATCAACTTCTCTTGGATCTTGGTGAACAAAGATCATCTTTTCACTTATTTGTAGTGCTGATTCCATTTTGTTTTGGTGTCTATATACATACATACAATATAGAAATATTTGAATAGTGACACGTTTTGGCATTTTACCTGTTTACCAAAACATATTCAAGATACAGTTATATAACCAATATGGGCTTAAAGTGCAGACTCTCAGCTTTAATGTGAGGGTATTCACTAGAGATGAGCGATGTTCGAGGTTCGCCAATTTCATGTTCGAGTGATTTTGGGGGGCTGTTTGTGATGTTTGACGAACTCGAGCTTTTTGCTAAAAGCTCGACAGTTCGAGTTACGTTCGACGACGGTTCGAGCACCAAAAATGTGGCTTTTCACAGTAAGGCTATGTGCACACGTTGCTGTCTGCATGCGTCCTGCGTCCCCAGCACAATCCCTCTCTCTTTCCTACTCACCAATCACGGGTGCCTCGCTGCACGCTGTCACAAATCTGAGGCGTCCTTTCCTCTTTTGAAAATGGCTGCCGATTCATTATTCAATCAGTTATTCTCTGCGTTCCCCGCGCACCGGCGCCTATGATTGGTTGCAGTCAGACACGCCCCCACGATGAGTGACAGCTGTCTCACTGCAACCATTCACAGCCGCCGGCGGGCGGGTCTATATCGTAATAAAAAAAAAAATGCGGTCCCCCCATATTTGATACCAGCCAGGATAAAGCCACACGGCTGGATGCTGGTATTGTCAGGATGGAGAGCACCACATTATCGGGCGCCCACAACCCTAACAATATCACCCAGCAGCCGCCCGGAATTGCCGCATCCATTAGATGCGACAGTCCGGTGACTCCACCCAGCTCATCCCAAATTGCCCTGGTGCAGTGGCAATCGAGGTAATAAAGTGGTTCATCATGACAGGCGTCTCCCCAAGATACCTTCCATGATTAAACAGTAAGTGAAAGTAAAGAAAAACACACAGCGAAAAATCCTTTATTTGAAATAAAAGACAAAAAAACATCCTCTTTCACCATTTTATTAAAATCCCCAAATACCCCTCCAGATCCAAAGTAATCCACACGACACTGTCAGCTCTGCTACAGAACACGAGTGCTCTGTGTCCTCTCCATGTAGCACATGAAGAGAATCGCGCTGTCACCTCAGACTTCAGTCTGCTTTGCAGACCTCAAGATAACAAAATCTGCCTATGTTCCTCATTGGAGCCAGTGGCTGAATGGATAGAGCGCCTAAGAAGCATAACTTCACGAGTTCAAGTCCCGGCTGTGTCAGTAAAGATTTTTTTTTATTTTTAATTTTAAAATAATTAATTATTATTCTTTATTTATAATTAATTATAAAATATTATTATTTTAATTATTGCACAGAGGGGAGTAATCGGACATCATCTATGAGCCGCTTCACGAAATGAGGCTGCATTCATTCATTCATTCTCTCTCTCTTTCTCTCTCTCCTCTCTCTCTTCTCTCTCTCTTCTCTCTCTCTTCTCTCTCTCCTCTCTCTCTCCTCTCTCTCTCCTCTCTCTCTCTCCTCTCTCTCTCTTTTCTCTCTCCTCTCTCTTCTCTCTCTCTTCTCTCTCTCTTCTCTCTCCCTTCTTTCTCTCTCTCTCTCAGACCTGGCGATGATCAGCTGATGCGGTCACCTGACGGCATCAGCTGACGCTATAAGTCGAGCAGTGAGGCCGACTTTTTACTGCCCAGCCGGCTAAACTATCAGCTGATGCTGTCGGACAGGAGTCTGCACAGAAGAGTGTAGTTTTTTGGGGGGTTTTTTGCACTGATGCATCAGCTTACTGTATAAAAGTTGTTTATACAATCAGCTGCTGTGTCATATGATTCAGGCCCTTGAACTTGACACATCATCTGATCGCTTTGCCTTCCAGCAAACCAATCAGATGATATTGGATCCGAATTGGACGGCGCGAGACCCTTGACCCAGGATTACTGCGGAGGGGGGTTCTTTATTTCAATAAGGATGGAGTCCCTCATTGTGTTGTGTTTTATTTCTAATAAAAATATTTTTCTGTGTGTTGAGTTTTTTTTTATCTGTACTAGAAATTCATGGTGGCCATGACTAATATTGGCGTGACACCATGAATTTCGGGCTTAGGGCCAGTTGATAATATTCAGCTAGCCCTAACCCCATTATTACCCAGCGAGCCACCCGTCACCAGGGCAGCTGGAAGAGTTGGATACAGCGCCAGAAGATGGCGCTTCTATGAAAACACCATTTTCTGGGGCAGCTGCGGACTGCAATTTGCAGCAGGGGTGCCCAGAAAGCTTGGGCACCCTGAGCTGCGGATTCCAAGCGGTGACGTCACCGCTGACAGACAGGTTACCATAGCAATGGTGCTCCGATCACATGATTTCCGTTGTCACTATTCACCGGCTGTGGCATCTAGTCCCTGCATGTGGGCTGACTCTGTAAAGAGCGCCGACATGCATGGACGGGGAAGCCGATCATGTGCTAGAGCATCTCGCCGGTAAAATGACATGCTCAAACGAGCACTGCTTACCGGAGAGATGCACTGACAGGACCTTGCAATGACGTCTAGCCATGTGACCAGTCTGTAGCCATGAGATAAAAGACACATGACTGGTCACATGCTATATTGACGTCACGATAGGTCCTATCATCAGTGCTGGTTACCAGGAGGATGCAGCGATTATCGGAAGGAAAAGCGGCGGGAGACAGAGTGCAGGACGCGTCGCGGTGACCTTTAAGTGTTATGGCAATGTTTATTAACTGTATGTATACATGTATAATGTGTTTTTATGTGTTTGTGTTTGCCTCCCATTGTTTTCAATGGGGTTCGAGAGGTTCGTCGAATGGTTCTCGAACGGGGCCTCCGATCGACGAACCGAACCGAACTCGAGACTTCAGAGGCTCGCTCATCTCTAGTGTTCACATCCTAGTTGGAGTAAGGTTTTAGTAATTACAGTATGATGCTGGTTACTACACAGACAAGTCGTTAGGCAGAGTAGTCAAATGTTCCGGGGTCAGATACCTTGAGAGCACGTCAAGGATTAAGAGGTGCAGTTAGGTTACCGTTTGGAGTTAGAATACCTGGAGGAGAGCGGATCAGAGCAAAGAGACAAAGTGACAGAAGGTCAGATGAGGTGTAAGGTCTAGCAGCAATAGATCAGAACCCAGATCGCAGATAAACCTGCCAACAAGCAGGGCTGGCTCCAGGTTTTCGAGGGACCATGGGCCCCTTTTTAAGAGTACCACTACAAACCATTTTTAAGAGTAACCCCACAGAGCCAGGTGCAGTGGCCACACAGACTTTTTTTTAAGAGGACCCGCACACAGCTAGGTGAGGAATGGCCACAGATAGTCTTTTTTCAAGTACCAGAAAAACCACACGTGTATACAGATATATGTACATACATACACATATAGGCATACATATGCACACATAAATATGTAGTAAGGGAAACACATTGTAGAACAGTTACTATGGCTAAAGATCGAACATAGATAAAATTGATATACAGTGAATAAAATGGACACAATTTTTTCATGATAATTGTTTGAAGCCAGAAATATCTAAATGCCGGTATGGTAACAAAGTAAACATGACTCGCTATATGTACAGTTAGGTCCAGAAATATTTGGACAGTGACACAATTTTCGCGAGTTGGGCTCTGCATGCCACCACATTGGATTTGAAATGAAACCTCTACAACAGAATTCAAGTGCAGATTGTAACGTTTAATTTGAAGGTTTGAACAAAAATATCTGATAGAAATTGTAGGAATTGTACACATTTCTTTACAAACACTCCACATTTTAGGAGGTCAAAAGTAATTGGACAAATAAATCAAACCCAAAAAAAAATTTTTATTTTCAATATTTTGTTGCGAATCCTTTGGAGGCAATCACTGCCTTAAGTCTGGAACCCATGGACATCACCAAACGCTGGGTTTCCTCCTTCTTAATGCTTTGCCAGGCCTTTACAGCCGCAGCCTTCAGGTCTTGCTTGTTTGTGGGTCTTTCCGTCTTAAGTCTGGATTTGAGCAAGTGAAATGCATGCTCAATTGGGTTAAGATCTGGTGATTGACTTGGCCATTGCAGAATGTTCCACTTTTTAGCACTCATGAACTCCTGGGTAGCTTTGGCTGTATGCTTGGGGTCATTGTCCATCTGTACTATGAAGCGCCGTCCGATCAACTTTGCGGGATTTGGCTGAAACTGGGCTGAAAGTATATCCCGGTACACTTCAGAATTCATCCGGCTACTCTTGTCTGCTGTTATGTCATCAATAAACACAAGTGACCCAGTGCCATTGAAAGCCATGCATGCCCATGCCATCACGTTGCCTCCACCATGTTTTACAGAGGATGTGGTGTGCCTTGGATCATGTGCCGTTCCCTTTCTTCTCCAAACTTTTTTCTTCCCATCATTCTGGTACAGGTTGATCTTTGTCTCATCTGTCCATAGAATACTTTTCCAGAACTGAGCTGGCTTCATGAGGTGTTTTTCAGCAAATTTAACTCTGGCCTGTCTATTTTTGGAATTGATGAATGGTTTGCATCTAGATGTGAACCCTTTGTATTTACTTTCATGGAGTCTTCTCTTTACTGTTGACTTAGAGACAGATACACCTACTTCACTGAGAGTGTTCTGGACTTCAGTTGATGTTGTGAACGGGTTCTTCTTCACCAAAGAAAGTATGCGGCGATCATCCACCACTGTTGTCATCCATGGACGCCCAGGCCTTTTTGAGTTCCCAAGCTCACCAGTCAATTCCTTTTTTTCTCAGAATGTACCCGACTGTGGATTTTGCTACTCCAAGCATGTCTGCTATCTCTCTAAAGGATTTTTTCTTTTTTTTCAGCCTCTGGATGTTCTGCTTCACCTCAATTGAGAGTTCCTTAGACCGCATGTTGTCTGGTCACAGCAACAGCTTCCAAATGCAAAACCACACACCTGTAATCAACCCCAGACCTTTTAACTACTTCATTGATTACAGGTTAACGAGGGAGACGCCTTCAGAGTTAATTGCAGCCCTTAGAGTCCCTTGTCCAATTACTTTTGGTCCCTTGAAAAAGAAAAGGCTATGCATTACAGAGCTATGATTCCTAAACCCTTTCTCCGATTTGGATGTGAAAACTCTCATATTGCAGCTGGGAGTGTGCACTTTCAGCCCATATTATATATATAATTGTATTTCTGAACATGTTTTTGTAAACAGCTAAAATAACAAAATTTGTGTCACTGTCCAAATATTTCTGGACCTAACTTTATATATGTATAGTGAAATCCAGCAAAATAAAACACAGCAAAACTAACAAGCTGCTTTGGTAGGATTTGTATCGTCTGTGCACTGCCCTCTGTATCCCCCTGCCAGGCTAGGGATGTGCGTCAAACCGGCAAGGCCCAGAGCTGCAACGAGATCTTGCCTGTTATCACACACCACCATTGAGGATCACCTTCAACAGCCACTCATCTGTCTGTTGTTTGATCCCCATACACGGCTCTTGCGCGAAGTAGGAAGTTTTCCACAAACAGATGAGTTTCAGAAAAGCCTGCTGTCGCTTCTCCATGGCTGTACTAAAGTTAATGGTGCAGATCTTATAAGAATCAAGAAATAAAAAATCATCTCACCCCTAAGGCGTAGTTTCAATCCAGGATAGGAGCACAGGAATCCTGCTGCTGCACTGCAAATGGAGACTTGAATGGTACCAAAATGGATCCAGCTCACACACCTGGGTGTTACTAAAAATCTTTCAGCTTTATTTAGAAAAATTCCTTTTAAAATAACTTAACAATAATTAGGACATCTCAGAAAACATTGCAAATATAAAGTAGGGGGTGATGTAAAAAGGGAACCAAGGTGCGGCTGTTATGCTGACTGGATGAGGAGGAGGTGGAGGAAGTAGAGTAAGAGGAGGAACCAATACAGCTGCCACTACATTTAAAAAGTGGATAGTTAGGGAGATATAATGTGACTGCGCATGATTTCTGGTGGTTATGTGGACCTTGCCACTGAGAGTGTTGCACAGTGCATACTTTATTTTGTCTGCAACATTTTCAGTTAGTGAAGAGAGAGCCCACATGGAAAAGGTGGCAGCTGGGAATAATGCACTGAGGACAACCACCACCATAACTTTTTTAAAAGTGTCCAAGTCCACCAGCCGGAATGGCAGCATTTAAAAGGTCAGGAATTTGGAAATGGTGCATTGTTAGCATTCTAGAGTGTAGCTGTATGTATATTATATTTATATTGTGTTCTCAGCTAGCACCTATTCACACCTGTTGGATGTGCGGGTCAGTCTTTTTATATATTTAAGCTGCAATAACAGACATAGCCCACTGACTGAAGTGATGCTGTTTTTAAAACAAGGCAGATAGTGTTGTTCTTTTTTTAATCCTGGGAAAACTCTTCTTATTAAATAGCAAATTTAGTGCATATAAATGAAATTGTTAAAGGCTTCATACATATTAGACTAACATCGGCCTCTGATAATAGCAGAATTGGTAAACCATCTAATATGTATGGGGAATGAAGTCAGGGAAGAGAAGGATCCGGTGTGTTGAATTTCTACAGCCGATCGCTTTGTTCTAGGAGATAAGTCATAGCCAGAAGTCTAGCAGCGATTCTCTCAGAGAAGTATGATTGGCCAATCCAAATGTCTGGGTGTATGGGAAAACGTTATCTGTTGGGTGCCCAAATGATCATTCTGCAGATAGCTATTTAATTTATTTTAGCATCAAAAGATGCATGAGTGCTACATTTTTCAGAATTAGTTATAAATTTGTTGACTTCAACAGTCAAATGAAAGTCACAGTTATCATTCTTTTCTTATGAAATTTAGTTCAATGGAAATAATAAAAGCAGTACAATTGTAAGGTGCCAGAGGGAGGTAGTTGTAGGTGAGTTTCTGCTGCAACATAGCACCCTGGCACTCTACATAGAGATTGTGTCCCTGATTACTAGAGATGAGCGATGTTCGAGTCGAACAGTTCACCAATTTCATGTTCAAGTGATTTTGGGGGGTGTTCGAGTCGTTCGACGAACTCGAACGATTTGCTTAAAGTTCGGTAGTTCGAGTTACGTTCAAGAACGGTTCAAACACCAAAAGCATGGCTTTTCACAGTAAGTATGTGTGCACATTGCATATCTGCATGCTTCCTGCATCCCCAGAACAATCCCTCTCTCTTTCCTACTCACCGATCACGGGCGCCTCGCTGCACGGCTGTCACAAATCTCCGGCAGCTTTTCCTCTTTTGAAAATGGCTGCTGCTTCATTATTTAATCAGGTATTCCGTGCCTTCCCCACCCACTGGCGCCCATGATTGGTTGCAGTCAGACACGCCCCCACGATGAGTGACAGCTGTCTAACTGCAACCAATCACAGCCGCGGGTCTCTTAAAGAGCAACCACTAGGTACTTAATGCATCCTCCCATTAGGGGAGGTGCCTGCGCACTGTGTTTAGCTAGTCAATTGCTTGCTTTCTAGCTAGTTTCCAGGTCCCGTGTATCCTGTGTCCATTACCTGTATCGGTGCTTCCTAAACCATACCTGTTTCCTAGTCCCAACCATATTGTACCCTCCATACCAGACTGTACAAAAGTGTCTTGTCTGCATCAGCCATTCCAGCTGCACCCGTCTGCACCAGAGACTGTACCTGCCTGTACCCGAGTCCGTACCTGCAGCTACAAACCCAGGGGTTAGCTGCCACAGTTCCAAGCACTGCCCTGGGAGTGGCACTTGGCATTTACCGGCAGCCAAATAACGTCATTACCATTAGAGGTTCTGCACTTTTAACTGTTGGCCCACCAGTTTTCTTCAGACCAGGCCAAAGTGGCATTCTTAATGTCGCAGTTCAGTGGGGAGGCTTTCATCTGCATCAACTCCCTGTTGGAGGGAAGAAACCTGGTCACCTTTGAAATTCTACACTTCTTAAAGGCCTTCCAGAAAGTTTTTTCTGAGCTGGAACATGTTGCCTTTGCTGTATCCTCTCTTCTGCAGCTGCGTCAAGGAGTTCAGTCTGTGGGTCAGTATGTGGTTCAATTCAGGAACATTTCCTTTGAACTGGGAAGGAATAATCTGGTGATGGTGGCTGCTTTTTGGGAATATCTTTATGGAAGGATTAAGGAGGAACTGGCAGGTCAGAATGTTCTGGATTTGCTGGAAGATCTAATTTCCTTGGCTACCCAGATCGATCTCAAGATCCAGGAATGATCTATGGAGGTGACATTAAAAAGGGAACCTATGTGCCTAGCTCCATTCCTCCAGTGGCAGTTGGTATGCCAGTTTCCAGTTCCTGCTTCTGCTCCTGAACCGATGCCGTGTGATGTGTAAGATCAGAGATGTCAGAGCAATGACAAGAACATCATCAAACCAAGGATCTGTGTTCCTATTGCAGAGGAGCAGAAACCTTCATATATGCTTGTCTTGTGAGGCTAGGACTCTCTTGCCTTGGATAGGTAGGAGGGGCTACCCTAGGTGAGAACAATACCTCTTCTCTATTGATCCTGTCTGTGTGCATACCATATGGATGAACTCTGTTCTTTGAGACAGTACACCTTGAATCATGATCTGCTGGAAACTTCATACAACAGGCTATGGTGGATCGGTTCCAGATTCCCATTCAATTCCTACAGAATTCCTTGACAGTATTGTCTGTTGATGGAGTACTCTTGTCTGAACCCATACACTTTTTTTTTGGAACAAGTGGAAGTACAGGTGGAAACGTCGCATTTGGTACTGTACTGCTAGTGTCCTTGCACTGTCCTGAAGCTCCTCTTTAGTAGGGACGTCGTCATACTCTCTGCCACCGGACTGCTCGCTCCATTGCCTCTCCTTGGCCGTCCATGTGTCACCTACTGCCTCCTGCTTACCTCCTAAAGGGCCAGGGCACAATTACCCAGAAGTAGGTGCTTAAGCTATCCTCCCCTTAGGAGAGGTGCCTGTGCAACGTGTTTAGTTAGTCACTTGCTTGCTTGCTAGTTGTCAGTTCTCGTGTATCCTATACCCGTTAACTGTACCCATATTTCTTAGCCCGTACCTGTTTCCTAGACCCAGTCGTACCAGTCAGTCCCTGTCAAACCTTTCATACCTGCCTATACCAGCTTTCCCATCTGCATTAGCTATCCTGGCTGCACCTTTCAGCACCAGAGACTGTACCTGCCTTCACCCGTGTCCGTCTTTGCAACTGCAACCCCTGTTTTCAGCTGCCAAAGTCCAAAACTGTCCTGGGAGTGGCACCTGGAATCTGCCGACAGCCAAGCCCATCCTCAAGATCCGAGGCTCTTGCAAATATCCAGTAGGAGCTTAGCTAAGTCCCTTCCACATCAGGGTCCAGTGGGTCCAATCCTTCTCACCTTCCCGGCTAGCGGTACTATTGGTAAGGTACTCACAAACATACAAGCAATCAGCCTTAGGCTACAGATGTTTCTAGAGTGTATTCACTCCAGGAAGTTCCAGTAAGGTCTCATACTGCCCAGATCACTGTGCACTGTCTTTGCAATCCAGCTATATCTTTCTGTGAATGTGAAACCAATTTCTTACCCTAAATACAAACCTCTCCTATTGTGGGCTAATCCCACACTTAACTGTTTCTGTCCCTGCACTATGTTGCTGATAGAGCTGTATTAACAAACATTTCTGTACAATATATCACTTTACGGTCTGCTATTTATTTCATTACCCTACACCTTGTTGCTTATAACACTATACATTACATATTCCATTTCATGGTATTAAAGATGCCCACAATCATTGTCTTTAGGGGCAGGAACATGACCAAAATCATGCTGCTTGAGTTGAGTGACCTACAAGTAGTGGCCATATGCAATAGAAATAGTCCATATAGTGGTGTTTGATTATAGTTGGTATGCTTAAATTCGAACTGGGAAGTCATAGTAAGCTGCAGATATTGAAATAATGCTGACATTTAAACTTAGAATATGAGTTTTTCTCTAGCTGTATAGAAATTGCAGTTGGTATAAATCGATGAAAAAAGGTAGGCGTTTAAGCTTGGGTTTTGAACTCATTTAAAAGTAAAATATGTTTTCAAAGCTTTAATGTGGGAAGATTAATTATCACCTTTGCTTCAAAATAAGAATTAGTAAAAAACCATCACATGAAAATGTGGAAGAAGCATTAATGACTGTTAAAAAGAAATATTTTTAGCTATGCAAAAGCAGAGGAAGACACTGCACTAGTAACCCACATAAACAAAGGAAATTCATCTCAACTACAGTAAAGCCAGAGCTGCTTATATTCAGTTTTAGCCTTTAAAAAAGACTTTGATTTCATAATTACATGAATGTCACAATTCATTTGTTCTACAGCTCAGTAATTCCAGTAATACAATGTATATAAAAATAATATATTATTCCAGTGTTAAGTAATAAAATATTAGGTTAAATAGTTTATTTCTCATTCATCTACTGTCATCTATCTCAAGATAGGTGATCGCAAAATAAGTGATGGTCCTGCCTTGTGATTTTCACTGATCACAAGACCATGTGTACCATATCCCCGATGTGAAAGGAACAATAGTGCGCCATGTGAACACCACTCCACTCACTATTAAAGGGGTGATCTGAAGGGTGAAGAAATTTCAATCAAAATCCCTATTTACTTGCCCCAAACTAAACTAATTTCTAAATGGCTTTATTAAAAATTCCCTACCCTTCCCTATGTAACTACTATTGAATTTTTTTCCCTACTACCTGTCTGATGACGCACAGGGCATTCTCCCATACTCAAACAAAGCATCATCAGGGGACAGAGGTTGAAGTCACTGACAAAACCCTTGCCTCCTCCTTAAAATGAAGCGTCATCAGGCTTCTTTTTCCCTGACATCATCCTCCCTGTTGACGGCTCAGTTTAGCAATGGGAGCAAAGGTTATGCATGTATACTGTTACACCCATAGACAGAAAGGAGTGGGAAAGTGGTGGCCGTATATATCCACACTACCACTCAAATCACACTGGGGACACAGATTCCAGTTCTCATGATAAATTGGGATCTCAATATTTGATAGATAGTAAAAAAATAAGGAAATTAATGTTCAAGACATAACTTTTAAAGGGTCACTGAATACAAAAATGAAATTTATGTACTAATTAATGTACCTTACTTTATTAAATAAATCAAGATAGTTTGCAGCAGAGAATATGTAAGGTAAGAAAATGGGATCACATTAGAGATAAGTATGATGGATGGAATCGTAGATAACAGGGACCGGCGGGTCTAACCGGGTTAAAAAAATACAGGTCTGGCCCGGGATTGTTCCCAGTTATCTGGCCAGATGCTGGTCCCCATATAAGTCTACGAGGACCAGAATCCAGCAATTAAAAGTGCTGATAGGGGGTTAGGAGCAGGCACTTCATACTCCCTGAAGCTCCGACGTGGCTGTAACTGCTCACAGGCCGCTTTTGGGACCACTCAATATAGCTAATCCATATGCACTGCCTTTCCCGCCCACCAGCCATCCTGGCATCTGTGATTGGTTGCAGTTAGACATGCCCCCAGCCTGTGTGATAATGTCTGACTGCAACCAATCACAGGCGCGGGTCTGTGGGTCTAGCATACAGTAAAAATAAAGAAAGAAATTGGTGTAGGGTCCCCCCATATTATGACACCAGCACAGTTAAAGCCAGCTGTACGCTTATCTTGGCTGTGTATTAAAATAGGAGGAACCACGTCTTAAATAAATAATTAAAAAACAGTTTGCAGCCCTCCTCAATTTTGATACTCAGCCATGCTAAAGCCCGACAACCAGAGGCTGGTATTCTCAGGCTGGGGAGACCCATGATTATTGGGCACCCCCCCAGCCTAAAAATAGCAGCCTTCAGCTGCCCAAGATTGTCGCATCCATTAGATGGGACAGTCCCGGAACTTTACCTGGCTCTTCCCGATTGCCCTGGTGTGGTGGCAATCATAGTAATAAAGGGTTAATCGCAGCTCACAGCTGCCACTAAGCTCTAATAATGGTAGGTATCTATGAGACACCCTATTACTAATCTGTAAGTGGAAAGAAATAAACACAAACATCAAAAAAATCTAAGATGTGAGTGAAGTTGGCTTTCCGAGCATAGTCTTCCCAAGCATTTGGCAGCACAACGCTCTACTATGGCACTACTGGCATTCCCCTACCTCCTCCTTTACAAGGATTCTGTGGATTCAAAAGCATCTGGGAGCACAAGGCTGTACTTTGGCTATAATAGCAAAAGACGGGGAGCCGCAGAAAGGTAACGTGACGGTCACAAATTGGACTGTAGACTTAGGCTGGGTTATGCTGGAAATCACAGGACCAATAAGTACGGAAAACAAATATAAACTGCAAATGTGTCTGATAATGCTTTATACAACTTAAATATGCTAGAAGATGTGAGCTTGCTATGTGTAAAGTTGGTGAAGATTTACCGTTAAGTAAATTGTCGTGGTTTAAATTGAATTGGTAGTCTCCTTGTGGAAGCAAGTCATCATTTGGTCCTGGCCAGTTTACACACTCAGCCAGGATCATGTCTTGTATATTGTGTGCTAAAAAATCTGGAGTCTATCCCCACTAGAGATGAGCGAACTGGTCCCGGTTCGGCTCGAGGCCGGTTCGCCGAACGGGAGTCCCGTTCGAGTTCGGTTCGTCGAACGTTCGACGAACCGAACTCGAACGTATAGGCTAGAATGGGAGGCAATCACAAACACATAAAAATGCATGATAAATGTACACAAACAGTTAATAAACATTGCCATAACACTTACCGATCCTCGCGATCCCTTCTGCACTCTGTCTCCTGCCGCTATTCCATCCGATGATCGCTGAATCCTCCCGGTGACCTGCACTGCCAGCAGAGATGCAGGACCTATCGTGACGTCAAAATAGCCATGTGACCAGTCACGTGGCTATTATCTCATTGGCTACAGACTGGTCACATGACTATGACACGTCATGTAGGACCTGCGAGGGCATCTCTCCGGTACACGGTGCACATATGTGTATCGCCGTGTACCGGCGACATGCTCTAGCACACGGTTGACTCCCCGTTCCGTTAGGGACCGGCTGACACAGCCGGTCATTAACGGAGATCACCGTTGCCATAGCAACGCAGTTAGCGGTGACGTCACCGCTAACCGCGGCTCCGAGAGCACCGTTGCTATGGTAACGCGTCTGTCAGCGTTACCGCTAGCAGCCAGCACTGATCACTCACGGAGTGAAGGCTGCACGCTGCTTCCCGATTGTAGTGATGATTGGAGTGAGGATGGAGGTTCCCCAGCCCCAAGTGATGAGCTGGTGAATCTCATCCTTCCTCACTACAATCGTCACTACTACTACACTAGTGATGATTGTAGTGAGGATGGAGGTTCCCCAGCCCCAAGTGATGAGCTGGTGAATCTCATCCTCACTACAATCGTCACTACTACACTAGAAAGAAAGAAGACAGAAGAGCAGGATCGTGGAGGGCTGACAGGGGGTAATAAAGATGGAGTCTCTAATGTGTCTGTGTATTTATTTCTATTAAAGTATTTTTTCTCTGTGTGGTGTCTTTTTTTTAACCCCTTATTGGAGATTCTTAATGGCCGGGTCAAACGTGCCTGACATTAAGAATCTCTGGCTTAATACTGGCTGGTAAAACAAAGCCAGTATTAACTCATGATTACCCAACAAGCCACCCGGCTCCAGGGCTGTTGGAAGAGTTGGATACAGTGCCAGATGATGGCGCTTCTATGAGAGCGCCATTTTCTGGGACGGCTGCGGACTGAAATCCGCAGCAGAGGCGCCCACAAACCTCGGGCTAACCTGTGCTGCGGATTCCAATGCCCAGCTGCCTAGTTGTACCCGGCTGGACACAAAAATGGGGCGAAGCCCACGTCATTTGTTTTTTAATTATTTCATGAAATAAGTGAAATAATTAAAAAAAACGGGCTTCCCTATATTTTTGGTTCCCAGCCGGGTACAAATAGGCAACTGGGGGTTGGAGGCAGCCCGTGGCTGCCAGCTGTACCTGGCTAGCATACAAAAATATGGCGAAGCCCACGTCATTTTTTTGGTGGGCAAAAAACTTCTGCATACAGTCCTGGATGGAGTATGCTGAGCCTTGTAGTTCTGCAGCTGCTGTCTGCTCTTCTCCATACAGACAGACAGCAGCTGCAGAACTACAAGGCTCAGCATACTCCATCCAGGATTGTATGCAGAAGTTTTTTGCCCCCTGAAAAAATTATGTGGGCTTCACCATATTTTTGTATGCTAGCCAGGTACAGCAGGCAGGTACGGCTGCCCCCAACCCCCAGTTGCCTATTTGTACCCGGCTGGGAACCAAAAATAAAGGGAAGCCCTTTTTTTATTATTTCATGAATTTCATGAAATAATTAGAAAACAAATGACGTAGGCTTTGCCCCATTTTTGTGTCCAGCCAGGTACAACTAGGCAGCTGGGGATTGGAATCTGCACCACAGGTTGGCCCGAGCTTTCTGGGCCCCACTGCTGCGAATTGCAGTCTGCAGCCGCCTCAGAAAATGGCATTTTCATAGAAGCGCCATCTTCTGGCGCTGTATCCAACTCTTCCAGCACCTGCCTGCTATACCTGGCTAGCATACAAAAATATGGCGAAGCTCACGTCCTTTTTTTGTAGTTTTTTGGCAAAAAAAATAAAAAATGCTTCCCTGGATTTTCCATTGCCAGTGAAGGTAACACCAAGCAGTGGGGGTTAGCAGCCAGTAGCTGCTTGGATTACCCTTAGCTAGCAATACAAAAAATGCAGCGGGAGCCCATATATATTTTTTTTAATTATTTATTTAAATAACTAAAAATAAAATGGGCTTCCCTGTATTTTGATTGCTGGACATCACAGTACTGTAAAAATAAATCTTTAAAAAAATGACGTAGCGCTCCGCGGTATTTTTGATTCTCAGCGCAGATAAAGCAGACAGCTATGGGTTGCCACCCCCATCTGCCTGCCGTTACTTTGGTTGGCAATCAAAATACAGGGAAGCCCATTAATTTTTTCTATTTAAAAAATAGTTAAAAAAAAAAAATGACGTTGGGTCCCCCCATTTTTGATAGCCAGCTAGGGTAAAGCAGACGGCTGTAGCCTGAAAACCATAGCTGGCAGCTTTACCGTGGTTGGGGATCCAATGTGGAGGTCCCCTGAGGCTCTTTTTTATAATTGTTTTATAAATATTAATAATTACACAATAAAAGTAGGGTCCCCCCAAAATTGGATCACCAGCCAAGGTAAAGCGGACAGCTGTGGTCTGGTATTCTCAGGGTGGGAAGGGCCATAGTTATTGGGCCTTCACAGCCTAAAAATAGCAGGCCGCAGGCACCCCAGACGTGGCGCATCCACTAGATGCGCCAATCCTGGCGCTTCACCCCAGCTCATCCCGTGCCCTGGTGCAGTGGCAAACGGGGTAATAAATCGGGTTGATACTAGCTGTAAAGTCACCTGAGATCAAGCCCAGCAGTTTGTGATGTCATGGCGTCTATTAGATACCCAACATCATAAACTGTCAGTACTAACAAAAACAAAAAATCGACAAAAGAAATTTATTTGAAAAAACAGTCCCCAAAACATTTCCTCTTTCACCAATTTATTGTAAGAAAAAAAATAAAGGGGTCCCACGACGACTCTGGACCGTCTAGAATATGGGGGGGAGACACTCAGGGAACGTATCCCCCATTTTCTAGGAGTGCGGACCCTTCATGTGAGGAGTGTGGGTGCAATGAATCTGCACTCACTCTCCCCGGGTCCACAGCAGCAGAGTCCATGTCGTAATGGTTGCTACCAAAGCTGCAATGCCCTGCTCATGAGGTAAGGGCATGCCTAATCAGGAGAACTACTGTAGAGGAAGCTCTGCTCACTGGTATATAGGTGCTCAGAGGTAATAATAGATAAAATTAGTGAGTAACATCGGCACTCTATATCTCCCAGACTAAGTCAGTAAGTCACAATGGATAGTAATGCAAAATCACTCTTTATTGGTCCGTATTAAGAATTTTTTTTTTTCATAAGCATATATGTTTTTGTCCAAAACAAGTTACAAATGACGTTTCGGCCTGAGCCTTCGTCAGATTGGACTTATCTGCATGTAATCATGAAAAATGACAATAATCAGTATCACATAAGAGTGAGAGAACAATAACATAAACTCGAACAATGTAGAGGTACAATTGGGATGCAGCAAAAAAATTGCAACACAGCAAGAAATGAAACACATGATACAAATGTCATAATACAGTACAAGGACAATATAGTAATGACAAATATGGGGTCAGAGTAGGCTTAGACAGCTCTGGTACGAAAGAGATGTCAATCATAAAGTAACATGTGCAGTAGGTGTAGAGCTACAGTATGCATGGCAGAGCTAATGGGTAGACCGACCATAGAAAAAGAACGGAGAAAAAGTGGAGAAAAAGTGGAGAAAAAATGGAGAAAAAGTGGAGAAAAAGTGGAGAAAAAGTGGAGAAAAAGTGGAGAAAAAAATGGAGAAAAAGTGGAGAAAAAGTGGAGAATAAATGGAGAAAAAGTGGAGAAAAAAATGGAGAAAAAGTGGAGAATAAGTGGAGAATAAGTGGAGAAAAAGTGGAGAATAAGTGGAGAATAAGTGGAGAAAAAGTGGAGAATAAATGGAGAAAAAGTGGAGAAAAAGTGGAGAAAAAAATGGAGAAAAAGTGGAGAAAAAAATGGAGAAAAAGTGGAGAAAAAGTGGAGAATAAATGGAGAAAAAGTGGAGAGAAAGTGGAGAAAAAAATGGAGAAAAAGTGGAGAAAAAGTGGAGAATAAATGGAGAAAAAGTGGAGAAAAAGTGGAGAAAAAAATGGAGAAAAAGTGGAGAAAAAGTGGAGAAAAAAATGGAGAAAAAGTGGAGAAAAAGTGGAGAATAAATGGAGAATAAATGGAGAAAAAGTGTAGAAAAAGTGGAGAAAAAAATGGAGAAAAAGTGGAGAAAAAGTGGAGAATAAATGGAGAAAAAGTGGAGAAAAAAATGGAGAAAAAGTGGAGAATAAATGGAGAAAAAGTGGAGAAAATGTGGAGAAAAAGTGGAGAATAAGTGGAGAATAAGTGGAGAAAAGGTGGAGAAAAAGTGGAGAAAAAGTGGAGAAAAAAATGGAGAAAAAGTGGAGAAAAAGTGGAGAAAAAGTGGAGACAAAGTGGATAAAAAGTGGAGAAAAGGTGGAGAAAAAGTGGAGAAAAAGTGGAGAAAAAGTGGAGAAAAGGTGGAGAAAAAGTGGAGAAAAAGTGGAGAATAAGTAGAGAAAAAGTGGAGAAAAGGTGGAGAAAAAGTGGAGAAAAAGTGGAGAATAAGTGGAGAAAAAGTGGAGAATAAGTGGAGAAAAAGTGGAGAAAAAGTGGAGAAAAAAAATGGAGAAAAAGTGGAGAAAAAGTGGAGAAAAAGAGGAGAAAAAAATGGAGAAAAAGTGGAGAAAAAGTGGAGAATAAGTGGAGAAAAAGTGGAGAAAAAGTGGAGAAAAAAATGGAGAAAAAGTGGAGAAAAAGTGGAGAATAAGTGGAGAATAAGTGGAGAAAAAGTGGAGAAAAAGTGGAGAAAAAGTGGAGAAAAAGTGGAGAAAAAAATGGAGAAAAAGTGGAGAAAAAGTGGAGAATAAGTGGAGAAAAAGTGGAGAAAAAAATGGAGAAAGAGTGGAGAAAAAGTGGAGAAAAAGTGGAGAAAAAAATGGAGAAAAAGTGTAGAAAAAGTGGAGAATAAGTGGAGAAAAAGTGGAGAAAAGGTGGAGAAAAAGTGGAGAAAAAAATTCTCCACTTATTCTCCATTTATTCTCCACTTTTTCTGCACTGTTTCTCCACTTTTTCTCCACTTTTTCTCCATTTTTTTCTCCACTTTTTCTCCACTTTTTCTCCATTTATTCTCCACTTTTTCTCCACTGTTTCTCCATTTTTTTCTCCACTTTTTCTCCACTTTTTCTCCACTGTTTCTCCATTTTTTCTCCACTTTTTCTCCACTTTTTCTCCATTTTTTTCTCCACTTTTTCTCCACTTTTTCTCCACTTTTTCTCCACTTTTTCTCCATTTTTTCTCAAGTGGAGAAAAAAGTGGAGAAAAAAGTGGAGCACCCTTCGGTGCCTTTCATGTGGCACTAAGGGGTGCTTAGCTTTGTATTTAGCCAAAAAAATGAAAAAAAAAATGACGTAGGGTTCCCCCTAGTTTTGTAGCCAGCTAGGGTAAAGCAAATGGCTGCAGCCTGCAGACCACAGCTGGCAACCTCACCTTGGCTGGTAATCCAAAACTGAGGTCACCCCACGCTGTTATTTTAAATTAAATAAATAATTAAAAAAAAAAACAGGTAGGGGTCCCCCAAAATTGGATTACCAGCCAAGGTAAAGCAGACAGCTGGGGCCTGATATTCTCAGACTAGGGAGGTCTATGGTTATTGGACTCTCCCCAGCCTAAAAATAGCAGGCCGCAGCCGCCCCAGAAGTGGCGCATCTATTAGATGCGCCAATCCTGGTGCTTCGCCCCAGCTCATCCCGCGCCCTGGTGCGGTGGCAAACGGGGTAATATATGGGGTTAATACCAGATGTGTAATGTCACCTGGTATCAAGCCCTGGGGTTGGTGAGGTCAGGCGTCTATCAGATACCCGACATCACCAACCCAGTCAGTAATAAAAAAAAAATAGACGACAAACACATTTTTATTTGAAAAAACACTCCCCAAAACATTCCCTCTTTAACCAATTTATTAGAATGAAAAACAAATCCAGGTCTAGTGTAATCCAAGGGGTTGCCATGACGATCCACACTGTCCCAGTCAATGAAGAGCAGGATGTTCCCCATTGACTGGGAGAGCAATGCAGTGACCTGAGCTAACATCAATGGGTCAGCCCAGGTCACTGCAGGGGATGACAAGTGCTGCTGTCAGCGAGGTACATTACCTGCACTGATCTCCAGCACTGCCGACAGCCCCTGTCACTGAGGTCAATGACCGGCGCCTTCACATCAAGTATCGCGAGAGGTCCGTGACGTCTCGGGTCGGAAGCGAGAGGTGATGTGACAAGCGGCGGCCATGGAGGACAGTGACAGCGCTGAGGTCGGGAATCGTATGGCGGGACTTCATCACCGCAGGTAAGCCGAGCAGGGGGGGGGGAGAATGTGTGTGTGTGTGTGTGTGTGTATGTATGTGTACGTGTGTGTGTGTATATGTGTACATGCCGCGGGCAGGAGGGGGCGGAGTGAGCTGAGCGGGAAGTGTGGGCTTCCTGCACGTAACTAAGATAAACATCGGGTTACTAACCAAAGCGCTTTGCTTGGATACCCGATGTTTATCTTGGTTACCAGCTTGTGGCAGGCTGCCAGCGATGGCTCCTGCACACTGTAGCTGTAAAAAGCCCTGCTTTTTGCTGCTAGAACCGTTCTCGAACGTATCTAGAACTATCGAGCTTTTGCAAAAAGCTCGAGTTCTAGTTCGATCTCGAACAGCCCCAAAAATCACTCGAGCTTAGAACTGGAGAACCTCGAACCACGAACCGCGCTCAACTCTAATCCCCACAACTACTGCCCATATCATAGTACCTTGCCAGAGGACCAATCTATTGATTGTACATGCTGTTGGAAAATAATCTGGGCACATCCAGACACACATTGATTAATACCACATCTCTCTCTCAGCACATAAAATGTCATCAACTGCTCATCTGAACAAAGCAAACTGACCAGCAAGATGACCAATGTTCAAGCTGTCGTCCTTTCTCTCCATGTGATAATTTCTCTGATAATCAATTGGCAACTGCAAGTAGTGAGTGACTTATCTTTGTCATCAACTCCATTATCATTCTCACTTATTGCTTTCCATACACTTACTCCTTCACCTCCGTTACATTGTCAGTACTCCATTTGTGTTCCCAAGAAACATGCATTCAGTCATCTAATAAAATCAAAATTGTACTCACATAAGTCAGAGGTGAGCACAATTAATGCCAGACCATTTGGCTTGTAATACCTTTTGATAAAGAATTGCATGCATTCATGCTCAGTGGAAGCTACCTAACCACCTAACCACCTTTATTTTATGTACTATAAAGGGGGCATGGTTTGCACATGGCCATGTAGGAAGCAGAAGCTCTGATCTCCCGCACCCCGGTGACTTTTATCAACTACAGAGACCCACTAACTTGCCAAATCTGCAGTGATGGTACGCAAGAAGAAGCAGGAGGGCGAGGGGGCAGCAATAGAGCGTGAAGGAGGCAATATCACCTGTTTTTTCAAGACCCCAGGTCCGAGCACAGGTGGCTGTGCAGTTTACAAGGTGGCGCCGCAGTGTCCCGTGGCTGCTGGGTGGACGTTGAAGAAGGTTGTGGCCCCTGCAGTGCACCATAGCCAGGATGTGTGCGAGACTCTGGACGGTGGACAAAGGCTGTGAGTACAGCACATTGCCAGGGTTCCCTCCCTCCCCTCCACTCCCACGCCAGAACTCCCCAAAAGCAGGCACTCTCCCCTTAAAGCCACCGCACAGAGTATGTGTCAGGAGGTGAGGGGGCTGGAGCTAGGGGAATAGGGGCCCATCAGAACCCTGAAGAGTTATAGGACTGAAAGGCACACATAAGGGCCATCCCCACCAAGCAGGAGATGGATCTCCTACTGGGCAGAATGGAGAGTTTACATAAGCAAAACATGTCCGCACTTAAAGCGGAAATGCATCATATCGGCAGACGCATAGAGGCTGTTGTGTCAGCACAAGAGCAAATATTCCACCACCTAGAGGATCATTAGCAGGCAGCACAACCACATTTCATTCCAAGTCCTGCAAGCACATTCCATCCAGCTTGAGGACATCCTACACCGCCTTGATGACATTGAAAACAGGCACAGGCAGATTAATTTGTGTATCAGGGGCCTGAGTGAGGAGGTGGAACCAGCACAGTATCATGGGGCCAGAATTTTTTTGGGGACTTACTTCAATCTAAAAGAGGATCGCATATTGAACAGGACAAGATTTATAGAGCCCTGGGCCCCAGATCCACCGACCCTTAGTGCCCAAGAGATATCCCCTGCAGTGTCCACTTTTATAAAAAGAAGGAGGCCATCTTGAGGAGCTATAAAGATAAAGGTTCCTGTTCATACTAAGGTTCCCGTCTCCTCATACTCCCAGACTTGGCTCGTAGGACTCTACAGTTCCAAAAATCTCTTCAGCTCCTCCTGGAGATACTTAACTCTAGAACATCCTTTATAGATGGGGCTATCCCTTCCAACTCATCACCAGAAAAGATGGGAAGTCTGCAACTATGCAGTTCTTGGGGGACCTCCAGAAATTTCTGGGGACTTTCGAGTTGCCCATGATGGAGCTGCCAGACTGGCCCTCATCATGTCGAGTGTCCCCCATACCACCTGGGGAAAACTGGCAACCTGCTTGATACAGGATAGGAAGGAATGGATGCTCTCATACCACCCCTGTGAGTTGGTCGCCTTCACAGGACTGTAATTTTCTACTGTGTCCAGTTGTTGCCCCCCTGGATGGTTGGTCCATGTGCTGGGGAGGCATTGCTCCTTTTCCTATGGAACAGATGTTGATTAACGGCTATTGCCCTTAGTGAGACTGATCTACTTATGTGCCTTGAACTCGCTTGAGGGTGCATAGGGCCATCTCCTGAGCGTACATAATGTTTGCTCTTTTGAACAATCTCCAGTTCCCATGCAATTTGAGGTAACTAGCCCTGGGTTTGCTCCCCCCTGGCCAAGGCCGGGTGTGTCGTCTCCAGGATGTTATGGACAATTCGGGTACTAAAACACTGGAGGGGATACTGGAGTATAGATGGAGAGCTCCCAGACTCTGGGTACAATATTTTCAATTGCATAGCTACATTCAGTCTCTGACCTCGGGGGAAAGGGGGGGGATTCCCTTCATGGTTACCCCATTTGAATTTTGGTGCTTGGAAGTAGATGTAACATCACATATCATCTCTTTGATCTACAAACTGATGGGATCAGGAGAAGCAGTGGGGAGACCTCCTACATACATCAACCATTGTCACAGGGAATTAGGACGTGAGTTTCCTCTGGACTGGAGGCAAAAGGCCTTTATCTTCACCAATAAGACCTCAGTTTCCTCAGGGTTCGGGAATTAAACTATAAGATTTTAACTCACTGGTATAGGACCCCGGTGAAACTACACAGGATATATCCTGAGATCTCAAATCTATGTTGGAGATGTGCTGGGGGGGAGGGAGCAATGCTACATTTATGGTGGAGCTGCCCAGGCATTAGACCCCCTCCTGGAATAATATATTTCAGCTATATAACCACTTCTTCTCCTGCCGCACCAAGCCCTCCTCGGAGTTGGCCCTTCTATCCATGTTCTCAGGGTCCATGTCCAGTGTTAAAAAAGGTGTAATGGGTAAATTCCATCTATTAAAAAACAACATTATGACTTCTTTTTAATTGTCTTCTACATGATGGTTTCCATCCATATACACAAATTCATAAACAATTTAGCCTGTGTATGCTAGCATGCACGTTTTGTTACAATTACATATACAGTATTTATAGTTAAGCACACAGTGACTGTGCTTCAAGCATACTTTATTCAGTGGTGGCTTAGCAGTTGACTGCGCATGTGTTACATATCTTTACTAAGTTGTATTCTCTCTTGTACGCTGGTGTAGTTTCTGTCCCTTGTGCTTGCACAGTAAATACCTTTAAACTTAACTGTGTTTATCAGTTGCGCCTGCACCGTGATCCCTGAGATCTCTGGGGCCTATACGCATGCGCTGGTGTCTGACATCACTGGAACTGCCATGGTATTCACATCACTATTGTCCGGATCCTTAGCCACTCAGGTGGTGAGTCAGCATTTGATTTTGCAATATATAAATAACCACTATGTTTTGTCCTTGCACACTTTGCTCTTTTGCCCTTTAGGAAGTCAGAAAAGACAGCTGTGGAAAAACAAGCGCAATAGGGTCTTACCCCAATATGTAAGGGGTGGGGATAGGGGAGTCAAACTACTCACCAAATGTAGTTGTGAGAAGCCACAACTACTATAATCGCATATATCAACCGATCCAGGGCTGCAGCCACCAATATGGTAGATAACAGAGAGCACAAGAGAGAGGTGTTCAATGCCGCGCCAATAGATCACTTCAGAAGATGTTCAGATCAGTGTCACTTTATTGTCATTCAGGTCGACGCGTTTCTGGGGCATCTGCCCCCTTCATCAGGACCACCAGAAAAAGAAATAAAGAGAAGCACCTCTCTCTTGTGCTCTCTGTTAGCCCTTTAGGAAGTCACAGAGGTGACGATACGCATGGGGCGATACGCCAGGATATTTGGTGTGTTCTAACCATTTTTAGCTTAAGGTTTTTTTCAGAGCTCAGCGTGTTGACTACCCCAGGTACCTATCAATAATACATCTACCTTACACCTGCTGATATCAGTCTTCTATTTCTAGCCTTTTTGGCAATACTAGTCGAGCTTTGCCCACTTATATTAGGTCTTTTTGGCAGAGTAGCTTGGGCCTTGGCTTATAACATCTATTTTGCCTCTATCAGTGAAGTATTTTGTTTTCAGTATATATATTTGTTGCCAATAGCAGGGATCTACCATGTTCACACTAATTACTTGAATGTCTTTGATAGTTGTATGTGAATTCCTTGCCTATATTCCCCTTTATGCTCATTTTGTGTGTTTTAATTGATTTTACTTGTGTGGTTTTAATTATTCAAGGTGTGACATCACATTGTACTTGGTTCTTCCATATTCTTGTATGTGTTTGTATATATGATATATATTTTTGCAGAGTTAATAAAATTTACATATTTTTGATACACCATGCTTTGTTTGGTGATTCCTCTGTAATGGCACGTCTTTTCTCTTTTCATGCTACGTTCATTTCTGTGCCAGGGGTGATCCCAGGAAATTTGGGGTGCCCTCCTTACTTTCTATGTACAGTGTTAAGAAGGAGCCACTGCTGTTCTTTTTGATTGCGGTGCATCAGCTTATGCCTAGGTTCTGGAAAACCACCTATGTTTTGAAGAGGATCGATTGTGTGGACGTAGTTAACACGTTCCAGCGTCTAGAGGAAATCAGGGCATTCGACAAGAGGTTTGACTCCAAATGGTTTGCGATCTGGCATTCCTGGATATTTTTAAAGAGTCGGTAGGGTTCCAACAGTGGTTAATGCATGGGGTCTTGGAGGTCTGACTTAAATTTGGGATCGTGGGTCAGGGATCAGAGGGAGATGACTTTTACACTCATTACTAGACTACTTGCCCTAATTTCCCCCCTTCTTCTTTTTTTTCTTTTCTCTTTCCTCTCTTTTCTGCCTTCCTTTCTGCTCTTCGTTCTTTCTCTTTCTTCTCCTGTTGGTTATATAATGGAAAATTGTGTAGAAATTTCACCACATGGTGATTTATTGATTACAGTTCAGTGTTATGTAGGCATATTTTTGGTCAGCGGAAGGGGAGATCCCCGACCTGACTCAACTGTAATTTGCATAGTGTTCTTGCCTACTTGATTGCCTGGAAGTGTTGTTTTTCTGTGTTTAATAAAGATATATTGAACCTAATGAACTAAAAAGCCATCTGAGCCACATTTGGGAGCAAAATGCAACAGTTTTTCAACTGCCAAATTTTTATATTAGGCGCATTGATTTTTTGATAGAACAATAAATTTGTCAGAACAGGCTAAATTGTTTCTCAAACCAAAATTCTTTTACTTCCATAAGTGCAGTTTTCCTTAACAATTGTAGTAATAACTGATACAGCAGCACAATATATATGTAAAATGATGGACCATGTGGTTTATGTACTGGTGAAAAACCTGATGCACATAAGCAAACAGATTTGCTATACCAGAACAGCCAGGTTCAGTCGTGTCATTTATCCTGCAGACACCATGATCTCCAATCCCATCAACTGATTGGACAAGGGCAAGAACTGGTCAAGATTTCTGTGGGTGTACTGGCATGTCCATGCTCCAGTGTAACATTAGAGCAAGTACTCAGCATGGCCATTGGCTGTGTTTCACCAAAAGGTGCCCTTTTCATAAGCAGATGGTGTTGTGCAACTATGAATTACTGCACAGCTCTCTCTGACATAAAGCTGAATCTGCTGTGCACTTTGTTTCCATGCACCAATGATATAAATCAGGTCTGGCTAGACCAGGGAGAACTGTGCAGCTATAAATGGCCACACAGTTATCTCATTGATTAGACACAATACTTTATGATTAGAGATGAGCAAACCTTTCAAAGGTCAGTTCGCCGATCTTTGTCAAACTTCCCAATGTTCGCCTAACAGTTTGCTGAATGTTTTTGAACCCCAATGGATTTAATGGGAGGCCAAACCTAAGGCAGAGAAAACACATTTAGGGGGGTCAAAAAGCTTTCCAAAAAGCAATAATACATTTTACAGTGCAGCTCTACTGTTTTGTCATAGCCATTAGCTTCCTAGACTATTGATATAAGAAATATTGAGGTAGATGAGAGACAGGAATGGGGTTGGTGCTCCCACACCCATGCCAGTACAGACAAGACACAACTTGGAGACCCATCTTGGAGTCTTGATATTTAAAAAACATTTCAGGCAGACAGCAGGACAGTGACGTCAATTGCCCCCCTGTCCCAAATTTCCCCATAATGTCTTTGCACAGCAGTCAGGTATGGTCCATGAAACACACAGGATGTGACGTGGCATTTTTATTTTAAAAATTAAGAGGTTAATGATTGACAGTATTAGGTCTCTTGCTCCGACACCCTTGCCAGTACAGACAAGATGCAACTTGGAGACCCATCTTGGAGTCTTGACATTTACAAACATTTCAGGTAGACAGCAGGACAGTGACAACCATTGCCCCCCCCCATTTTCCCATAGTGTCTTTACACAGCAGTGAGGTATGATCCATGCAACACATAGGATGTACCCTGGCATTTCTATTTTATAAAATCAAGAGGTGAATGAGTGAAAGGATTAGGCCTCTTTCTCCAAAACCCCTGGCACTACAAGCAAAAGACAATTTGGAGACCTTACTTGGAGTCGCCATTTCGCAATCACATGTTCTTCTATGGGTCCATAGAAAATGGACGTAACCCACCCCCTAAAAGGAAGCACCCGGGCCACGTCACTGTTTAATTAAAAGCAAACACAGAGTGATAAATATCAAGCAAAAGAATTTCATTGAAAAAAGGACAAATTAAGAAGTACAAATGTGACAGCAGGACAACAAACATCAAAAAATACCAATTTTTAAAGAAAAACAGGCAAATCATTTCCGTCATTCAGACCAAGGCTCTCCTTTGCCTTAGGCCTCTGCCACACTCACGTGAATTTCACGCACGTGCCGAGAGACACGTATTTTCCCTGCGTGTTGTGTGCAGGTAAGTACGTGTCTCTGGTACGTGCGTGACACGTGTGTTCTACGTGCGCTATCCGCGATAGCACACGTAGAATCAGTAATTATTATACTCACCTGGTCCTTCCTGATGTCCGCGCTGCTGTCCGTGGTGCTGATCCTCGGTCTCCAGCCCTCCCGACTCCCCGCTGCTGCTGCTGCCAGGCAGTGAAGTGAATATTCAATGAGAATAATGAGCGGCGGTCGGCAGCAAGAGGCAGCAGCGGCAGAGACAGGAGGGCTGGAGAAGGTGAGTTAATGTTTTTTTTTTTTTTAACTGACATGTGTGTTTTCTCCGGCGCGTGTCACACGGGACCGCATCCACACTACACCCGTGTGGTGCGGGTGCGGGCCGTGTGACACCCGTGCTGCCGGCGAAAAACCGGACATGTCAGCGCTTTGAAAATCGCACACACGTACAAACGCACACGGACACACGTTCCGTGTGGTTTTACGTGTGTGTGCCTGCTACAATAGGGTAGCATTGGTTAAAGTGTCTCCGTGCCGCCGGTACGTGTAAAAAATGACAAACACGTGCCGGAGGCACGGATGTGTGGCACAGGCCTTAGGCCTGTGCCACACATCCGTGCTGCCGGCACGTGTTTGTCATTTTTTACACGTACCGGCGGCACGGAGACACTTTAACCAATGCTACCCTATTGTAGCAGGCACACACACGTAAAACCACACGGAACGTGTGTCCGTGTGCGTTTGTACGTGTGTGCGATTTTCAAAGCGCTGACATGTCCGGTTTTTCGCCGGCAGCACGGGTGTTACACGGCCCGCACCCGTACCACACGGGTGTAGTGTGGATGCGGTCCCGTGTGACACGCGCCGGAGAAAACACACATGTCAGTGAAAAAAAAAAAAAACATTAACTCACCTTCTCCAGCCCTCCTGTCTCTGCCGCTGCTGCCTCTTGCTGCCGACCGCCGCTCATTATTCTCATTGCATATTCACTTCACAGCCTGGCAGCAGCAGCAGCGGGGAGACGGGAGAGCTGGAGCCGAAGATCAGCACCACGGACAGCAGCGCGGACATCAGGAAGGACCAGGTGAGTATAATAATTACCGATTCTACGTGTGCTATCGCGGATAGCACACGTAGAACACACGTGTCACGCACGTACCAGAGACACGTACTTACCTGCACACAACACGCAGGGAAAATACGTGTCTCTCGGCACGTGCGTGAAATTCACGTGAGTGTGGCAGAGGCCTTATACTGTATTTGATGATAAGTTTTGATTCTGTTTACAAAAGTATTTTGTGTAAATCGCCCCTTGAGGGAGAGATTTACTCTCACTAAACCAGCAAACTGTAAAGAATTTAGATTATTATTATTATTATTGTTATGTTTCTCTCATATATGTTCAGAAAGCTGTGGGGAACCCTTGCCAGAACTGACAGTTAAAATGTTCCTTAAACCGCACGTACATAGGTCTAATAGTCTTGCTGATATAAAACCGTCCGCACATACAAATAACAACATATACCATGAACTTGGTTTTTACAAGAGATAAAGTTTATTGACTGCGTGAACAGAAGCCCCAATTTTTGTAGGATTGCAAGTAAGATGTTGATGACAAAACTGGCAATCACCGCATTAAAAGTTCCCAGATTGACATGCCCGATCTAGCCAAGTATTGGAACACTTTATTCTGTTATGAACTAACATATCCTTTAAGTTCTGAAATCTATGATATGTCACAACACAAGTGGCTGGTTCATAGTAATCTCTTTGAGATCTGGGTCGTTATTCAAAATAGCAGACAATGGTAGGTAAGTACTTTGGTCAGACAATTGTCTGTTGGTTTCTTGAATGTAATATTCACGGGTAAGGAGGACAACGTTCCCGCCCTTATCTATCTCACGGAAAAAGGTATCCTCCCAACCACGCATTTCATGTATAGCTGAAAGTTCCCCCTCTGATACATTGGAGCATAACTTAGGAAAGATGATCACCTCCATTTCCTTCAAGACTTGGTCCGCAAAGAGTTTGATTAAGTTACCTGGTACAGCCACAGAGGGGGGGAGCAAAAATTAGAATGCAAACCACCTAAAATAAAAAAGATATTACCGTAAATGAAAAGTCATTAGGAATATCTAACTGCTGGTCACATAAACTTAAATGTAGTGCCATCTCTTTCTGTAAATCATCATCAATTGCTTTAGTGCAATCAAATGGTATGGTGTCCACACCAAGGGATGGACATTCACTTTTTGTGAAACGAAATTGCTTATATAAATGTATTTTGCACACAGCCTATTTTTTGCTGGTCTAAGGACAGATTTAACAACTATAGCATAAAACCTTATATGAAACCTAGATGTTCAGGTGGCGCTAACAGAGGCTATTGGGCAAAGGACTCTGAACCCAGTGGGTCAGAGGATATCACACCAGGTCCCTCTACAAAGAAGAATAGTCATGTTGTACCTCATGCTCCTTTGGGAAAAGATCCAGAAGGGGGAGCCAGGGGAGGAAAAAGATTTGTTTCTCGCAAGAGAAAATCTGTCTCATGGAGAAACTAAATGTGACTCAGGATTCTCAGGAATCTTCATGTGCTATTGTTAATTTATCTTGTCATGATCTTTCGAGTGATATGGTGTTGGTTCTTCCTAAGGGGTTGAAATACTGTATTCCAGAAAATTGTGATTTTGCGGATTTTAAGATCGACCTGTTGAAGGCCATACACAAAATGCATTTATATAACCATTTTTGTTCCACAAAAAATAAATGTTCATCCCTTGGTGTGGACACTATCCCATTTGATTGTACTAAAGCAATCGATGTTAATTTACAGAAAGAGTCGGCATTACTTTTAAGTTTATGTGACTAGCAGTTAGATATTCCTAATGACTTTTCATTTTCAGTAAAATCTTCCTTTACACGTGGTTTACTTTCTAATTTTTGCCCCCCGGCTGTGCCAGGTAACTTAATCGACCTCTTTCAGGACCACATTCTGAAGGAAATGGAGGCGATCATCTATCCTAAGTTACACTTCAATTTATCAGAAGAGAAATTGTCACAGCGGGATGGTACCACGATGGGTACCCTTGTCGCATTTTGACAAATATTTTTCTAACCATTTTTGAACAATGTTATGTTTTATCGTTGCATAACCTCTTTCTAAAATTCATTAAATATTATGTGAGATTTGTTGATGACGTGCTCATCATGTGGGATGGATTGGAGGATTTTTTCTCTGAATTCATCCTGCACCTCAATATTGTGAACACAATGAGTATGTCGTTCAACTCCCTTTTTGGGAAAGATCAGTTAAATGTTTTGGAAGTAGACATTATCATCAAAGATGGAGATATTTCCACAACAGTTTTCAGAAAACCAACGGCATCCAATGGCTTGTTGCATTTTGACAGTGCGCATCCTATTCATACTAAGGTTGCATTACCATATAGTCAGTTTCTGAGATTGAAAAGGATGAACAGCTGTGAAGAAACCTTCCTAGAACAGGTGGCAGATTTAAAAATCTGAATAAAAAGGAGAGGTTATTCTAGTGAAATCATAGAAAAGTCGTTCATAAAGGGAATTTTCTCCTGCTAAATACACCGTGTGCAGAATTATTAGGCAAGTTGTATTTTAGAGGATTTTTTTTTTATTGATCAATAACTATTTTTTCAATCAACCCAAAAGACTTTTTCTTAGATTTGGCTATCTTAGGAGGATATCTGTTTGTGCAGGTAACTATTAGGCTATGTGCGCACAGTGCGTTTTTCGCGGCGTTTTTGCGCGTTTTTCGGGTGCGTTTTTGGCCTCAAAACTGCTGGACTTTGCTTCCCCAGCAAAGTCTATGAGTTTTCATTTTTGCTGTCCGCACACATCTGTTTTTTTTACCTGCTTTTTTGAGTTAAAAAAAAAAATGGACATGTCAGTTCTTTCCTGCGTTTTTCTGCGTTTTCCGCCCATGCAATGCATTTGAAAAACGCAGCAAAACGCAGATATCAAAAACGCAGCAAAACACAGCCAAAAACGCACCAAATCGCGGCAAAAACGCATGCGTTTTTTATGCGTTTTTTTGACGCAGGTGCGTTTTTGTGCGTTTTTAGCGGCCAAAAACGCAGCGTCAAAAAGACGCAGTGTGCGAACCTAGCCTTACTGTGCAGAATTATTAGGCAACTTAATAGAAACCAAATATATTTCCATCTCACTTGTTTATTTTCACCAGGTAAAGCAATATAACAGCACAAAATTTAGAAATAAACATTTCTGACATGCAAAAACAAAACCCCAAAAAATTAGTGACCAATATAGCCACCTTTCTTTATGATGACACTCAACAGCCTACTGTCCATAGATTCTGTCAGTTGCTTGATCTGTTTAAGATCAACATTGCGTACAAAAGTCACCACAGCCTCCCAGACACTGTTCCGAGAGGTGTACTGTTTTCCCTCCCTGTAGATCTCACATTTTATGAGGGATCACAGATTCTTTATGGGGTTCAGATCAGGTGAACAAGGGGGCCATGTCATTATTTTTTCATCTTTTAGACCTTTACTGGCCAGCCACGCTGTTGAGTAGTTGGATGCATGTGATGGAGCATTGTCCTGTATGAAAATCATGTTTTTTTGAACGATACCGACTTCTTCCTGTATCACTGCTTGAAGAAGTTGTCTTCCAGAAACTGGCAGTATGTCTGGGAGTTGAGCTTCACTCCATCCTCAACTCGAAAAGACTGACAAGTTCATCTTTGATGATACCAGCCCATACCAGTACCCCACCTCCACCTTGCTGGCGTCTGTGTTGGAGTGGAGCTCTCTGCCCTTTACTGATCCAGCTTCTGGCTCATCCATCTGGTCCATCAAGAGTCACTCTGATTTCATCAGTCCATAAAACCTTTGAAAAATCAGTCTTAAGATATTTCTTGGCCCAGTCTTGGCATTTTATATTATGATTCTTGTTCAAAGGTGGTCGTTTTTCAGCTTTCCTTACCTTGGCCATGTCCCTGAGTATGGCACACCTTGTGCTTTTTGATACTCCAGTAACATTGGAGCTTGGAAATATGGCCAAACTGGTGGCAAAAGGCATCTTGGCAGCTTTACGCTTGATTTTCCTCAATTCATGGACAGTTAGTTTGCGCCTTTTTGCCCAACACGCTTCTTGCAACACTGTTGGCTATTTTCCATGAAACTCTTGATTGTTTAGTGATCACGCTTCAAAAGTTTGGCAATTTCAAAACTGCTGCATCCCTCTGCAAGACATCTCAAAATTTTGGACTTTTCAGAGCCAGTCAAATCTCTCTTCTGACCCATTTTGCCAAAAGAAAGGAAGTTGCCTAATAATTAAGCACACCTTATATAGGGTATTGATGTCATTACACTACACCCACTAACAAAGGGGGGATTGCTCGGCACCACCTGAATTATTAGACAAATCATGTGCCATGTACCTATCAAATCACCTGAACACACACAATATGGCACAAAGAGGCACCAGACTTATGAATAATAAATAATTAATATGGAATAGACCTTGATGTGTGCAAAAAATACAATATTTATTTATTTATAAAGGGTGGCAAAACACTCACAATTTTAAAATCATTTAAAATCAGACATAAACACTAAACACGCCCTCCAACATGGGACATATGAATTGCATAGACAAGCATATTGAGGGTAAAAACACAACAATACTGCCCCCTATCTGGGTATTCTTATACAAAATCAAGTATATACTCCATCTATGCTAAAATTGTGCTTGTATTGCATCAAGTTGTTACTGGATATCCTGAGACTGTCACCAAATGGTATATAACAAAGGCTAAACTAGCCAAAAATAATAACCAGTCCAAACAGTCACTAAGGAAGGTTACCAAAAACTACAATACAAGGTCCCGGAGTCACAGTGTGAGAGCCCGACGCGTTACGCCAGTCACGCTGGCTTCATCAGGAGACTGCCATCCCAGTGCTGTGTGGGTCTATAAATATCACCCACTAAAATATTTAAACCTATCAGGGAGGAGGAATGGACAATATACACAGTGCTAATTGAGTGTCCTACCAGATTGGGAGAAGAAGTAGTTTTGTCCATATAAGGAAACCATGTGGAGCTCAGTCATTATCACACACCTGCAGGCAGGTTCTCTGTATGTGAACCTCTCCACCCTCTCAGACCACATGGCTGCATGTTACCATAGCGATACCATGTATAACACTGTTGTGCTTGCAAGCCATGTGGTTCCTGTGTGATAAGTGTGGTGAAACGCAAGCCTGTGCTTCACCAACCGGATATTGCGTAATTAAACCGGAAGTGCAACATTAAACAGTGCTCACAAACAGTCCTTTTTTCTTCAAGTAGTCCCCCAGATACAAATGTCCTAACTTAAGGTTCCACACCACAGAAAAAGATCATCATTTACACAGAGCTTGTATATAACACTGTATGAGTGAGTTAATATTGACATCCTAAACACTTGCATGTACCAAATAAGCATCTGAACACATCATGTATATTACAGATTTACAAAAAAAAAAAAAAAAAAGCAGTATTTGTTTTATCATTCAACCATAGAAACAATGCTGTTATGCACAAAAAGAGCATGCAGCATTATTTATCAGCGCTGATATAATACACTAATTACTTTTTATAAAAATCTGTGAATAACAAATCTTCATTAGTGCCTCTAGGGTGCACACAGTTCAATTTATATATCCATCTGGACTCACTACGCAGGAGAGCCGGTACAACATCACCACCTCTAATAGACGTTCGGATCTGTTCTAGCCCCACAACATACGTATTTCTAATTCTGCAATGATGCACTTTTTGATAATGCATAGCCACAGTGGAGATTTGTTTACCTTGCTTGAGATGATTGTTAGCCAGAGATATATTAGATAGGTGCTGCTGTACACGTTTGCGCAATTCCTGCGTAGTTTGGCCCACGTACAAAAGTGGGCAAGGGCACACCAAGGCGTATACCACATTTTTAGATTGACAATTGAGGTAATCATGAAGCGGATATCTCTTTTGTGTATTAGGATGTACAAATTCATACAATGTTGGTGTAAAATAACAAATTGAGCAATTGCCACATGCAAATGATCCAATTAGAGAAAATCCTGTGTGCAAACTACGGGTTGGTCGCACAAAGTGACTATGGCTCCGACAGTCTCTCAGATTACGAGCTCTTCTGGCTGTGAATTTTGGGGTCGTGGAAATGACGTCTCTCAGCTTCGTCTGTGTGAAGAATGTTCCAGTTTTTGCTGAGGATTCTATAAAGATCTTGCCATTGATCGTTATATGTAGTTATCAAACGTACTGTATTGTCCACTCTCCTGGGTTTTGGATTCAATAGACTTGTTCTTTCCGTTTCCATAGACCGTTCAAAGGCCTCACTGATGACCTGCTTGGGGTATCCTCGCCTGTTCAACCTTTTAGCCAACAACTCCGCCTGTGAACAAAAATCATGTTCATTACTACAATTTCTTTTGGTTCTGATAAATTGTCCATATGGTATGCCTTTTTTTAGGTGTTGGGGATGAAAACTAGAGTAATGTAGCAAGTTATTGGTTGCTGTTGACTTTCTGAAAAGTGTAGTTGTCAACTTATTCTCTTCTATCGATCTGTTGACATCCAAGAAGTCAACAGTTTTACCCATTGAGTGGGTCAGTGTAATGTTAAACATGTTAACATTAAGATCTTCTATGAACTGCTCACCTTCATCAATGGGTCCCAACCAGATCACCAGGATGTCATCTATATATCTATGCCAACCGCTCACATATTGTATAAACTTGCTATGAGGGTATACCTGATGTTCCTCCCACCACCCCAAAAACATATTTGCATACGATGGGGCACACCATCGCAGTGCCTGATACCTGCTTGTAATAAGTTCGATCAAAAACAAAGAAATTGTGGTGGAGAGCAAAGTACAGTAAATCCAATAAAAAATTATTGTGAGCTTCACATGATCCTTTACTGTCATCAAGAAAGAATTTTGTCGCATTGCAACCCAAAACTTGTGGGATGCTTGTGTACAGTGCCTCTACATCTAATGTCATTAGTGTAGAGTTAGATGGTACAGTCAGATTTTCAAGCTTTTGTAAAAGATAAATAGTGTCTCTTACATGGGATTGGAGTCCGTGAACCTTAGGTTGTAGAAAATAATCAATATATTCACATATCCGTTCATTCAGACTACCAATCCCTGCTACTATTGGTCGCCCCGGAGGGGCAACCAAGGATTTATGCACTTTAGGTATCAAATATAAGGTGGGGGGTGATGGGTTTAAAGGTGGTCAAAAAGTTCCGCTCACCTTTATTGATGGTCCCTTGCGTAAAAGCTGTTTCAATGATACGATCAATCTTCTTCTTGAAAACACATGTCGGATCTGATGGAAGAGTGACATACACAAGAGGGTTACATAACTGTCTTTTTGCTTCTGCAAGATAAAGGCTAACAGGCCAAAGGACGATATTACCTCCTTTATCTGCTTCTCTTATAATAAACTCCTTGTTCTCACTGAGTTGTCGTATTGCTTCTTTCTGTTCTTTGGAAACGTTGTTAATCTGCCGTGTATTTGGCATCAAGTTCTGCACATCGTGCATCATTACTCTGAAAAAGGTTTGAATTGCAGGAGATAAGGCAAGGGAAGGTGTGGCTTGTGAAGGCAATCGGCGATCAAAGGGTCTCCTACCTGTAGGGTTCTCATTCTCTCTCAATAAGTCCAACAGATCCCTGAAAACTTGTTGTTCATTATCCGGTAATTGGTTGGCCAGGTCAGGTTGCTGGTGTAATAGTTTGAAAGTCAAGTTTCTACAAAATAAGTAGACATCTTTAATAAAGACAAACTTGTCCAATCTATTTGTTGGTGAAAATGTGAACCCCTTCTCTAGGACTGACCTTTCAATAGGAGAAAGTTGGTAATCTGATAGATTAATTATTTGCAGGTCATCAGTCAGTTCAACAGTAGATTCTACAGCACCCGGTTCTGTTTGTTCTTTTTCCGGTAATAAGATGTTGTTGTTGGGAAGGTTCTGCTTCTCAGAGTTCTGACGTCTCTTCCACTGGCGCCCTCCACGTCTTGACCGCTGTCTTGGTCGCTGACGTCTGTAGATAAAAAATCACTCGACGCAGACATGCTGGTCTCTTTTCTATTTTTATCTTGAATGAAACCAGGTTTAAAACGTTTGTTTCCATGATAAGACCACCTATAGGCCACCTGGGCCTCAAAATCCTGTTTATCTCTGTTGAATTTTGATTTCTTCCTTGCTATGACATTCTTCTCATAGACTTCTATGGAACATTCTAACTTTGTCAAGAATGGTTTGACTAAATTATCTTGATCAAAGTTATTAATTTTTCTAGTACAGTTATGAATGTCTTCCTTAACCCAGAACTAGCCTATCCTGCTCTATAAGTAACCTCATCAGGATTTGGGAACATTGAACCAAACCGGCTTCCCAAGTGCCTCTGAATTTTTCATCCGCCTCCCAGGCCGGAAAAATTTGAACTCTAAGGCGGGCTTTGCACGTTGCGACATCGCAAGCCGATGCTGCGATGTCGGACGCGATAGTCCCCGCCCCCGTCGCAGGTACGATATCGTGTGATAGCTGGCGTAGTGAAAATTATTGCTACGCCAACTTCACACGCACTCACCCGCCCTGCGACCATCGCTCTGGCCGTCGCCCCGCCTCCTTCCTAAGGGGGCGGGTCGTGCGGCGTCATAGCGACATCACACGGCAGGCGACCAATAGCAGCGGAGGGGCGGAGATGAGCAGGATGTAAACATCCTGCCCACCTCCTTCCTTCCGCATATCCTACGGAAGCCACGGTGACGCCGGTAGGAGATGTTCCTCGCTCCTGCGGCTTCACACACAGCGATGTGTGCTGCCGCAGGAACGAGGAACCACATCGGACCGTCGCGTCAGCGTAATTATGGATTACGCCGACGCTGCAGCGATGATACGATTACAACGATTTTGCACTCGTAAATCGTATCATCTAGGCTTTACACACTACGATGTCGCATGCGATGCCGGATGTGCATCACTTTCAATTTGACCCCACCGACATCGCACCTGCGATGTCGTAGTGTGCAAAGCCGCCCTAAGGCCATGAGGAATAATTGATAACCGCAAATACTCCTCCAAACTGTTCACATTCCACCATACCCGAGTATAATTTTTATGCAAATTAGTCAATTTGCTAGCAACTGCTTGAAAATCACTATTCTGTGTTGTAGTATCTGGTACAGCATTAACCTGAAATATAGCCATAAATTTGTCCTTCCATCCTGCCTCTCTAGCATCAAGGTCCAGAGCCATATTCAATAATATCAAAGAAAATTATTTATATATATCACAATACATTTCAATATATGGTGTGCCCAGAGCCAGTAACAAGACTACTAGCAAAGGGGGGATTGCTCGGCACCACCTGAATTATTAGACAAATCATGTGCCATGTCCCAAAATTTTGGACTTTTCAGAGCCAGTCAAATCTCTCTTCTGACCCATTTTGCCAAAAGAAAGGAATTTGCCTAATAATTAAGCACACCTTATATAGGGTTTTGATGTCATTACACTACACCCCTCCTCATTACAGAGATGCACATCACCTGATTTACTTAATTGGTAGTTGACTTTCAAACCTAAACAGCTTGGAGTAGGACAACATGTATAAAAAGTATCATGTGATCAAAATACTCATTTGCCTAATAATTCTGCACACAGCGTATTGTTTTTGTGGTACCTTTGGTACCAATAAAAATGAAAATATAACACATAGGTTTCTTTTCAATTTCAAGTTTAGTCCAATGGATAGGAAGATTAGAAATATATTGATTAACAATTGGCATATTTTGAATAACAACCCAGATCTCAAAGAGATTACTCTGAACCAACCACTTGTGACATATCGTAGATGTCAGAACTTAAAGGATCTTACTTGCAATCCTATAAAAATTGGGGCTTCTGTTCACACATTCAAAAAAAAATGATTCTCTTGTAAAATCAAGTTCATGGTGTATTATGTGTGGCTGGTGTTATATCGGCAAGACTTTTAGACCTATGTATGTGCGGTTTAAGGAGCATTTTAACTCTATCATACCAGATGCTTCCTTTTAGGGGGTGGGATCCATCCATTTTCTATGGACCCGTAGAAGCGCATGTCAGCGCAAGACGGCCGTATCCCTGGGGGACACAGCACCTGGCCTCACCACTACAATTTTATGCACAGCTTTTTTAAATAAATTCAAGTTTTTTTGTAGACTTTGGAGTCGAGTCGCTCTTTCTTTCCTTGCTGTGGATTTCCTTGGACAATTGGCTTCCTTTAGAGCGTGCACCTCCTAATACTTGTGGAATATGAAGAGAATGAGAGCTGCTTTTCTATTGCCACTGGAACTGTGAAGGTAAAACCCTGGTAGTGCAGGATCATTTCTTATTTTTGCTTCCAAAATGCAAGGCAGCAAAAATCGAAAAACCTTTTTTTTAGATAAAATATAACTTTTACTTATCTTCTCTTAAAAGTAAGATCATCCTGACCTAATAATTTAAAAAGACAAACAACCAACACATATAAAAGGTTTGGCCCCTCTTATTTGTACAAGGGATATGTGCAAACCAAAATGCAATTAAATTACCACCGCTATAATAAATTGGAATTATCTCACCAAATTTTTTAGGTGCCACTTTCTATTGAAATCACTGGGGTCCATTCATTCTTATAACGGAGCCCATTAGGAATCGGATGTACCTCCCAACGCGTTTCGTTTATATGTACTCTTCAAGGGAGTCATTAGTGCGGCAAATTTATTGCAGGTTCCTTTTAGTATGGACCTATTCCTTTCACAACATGCACGTGGCAGTAGCGGCCGTGCTTATCGCTCTATCCATATGGAGATATAGAAAGTGGCACCTAAAAAATTTGGTGAGAAAATTCCAATTTATTATACCGGTGGTAATTTAATTGCATTTAGGTTTGCACATATTCCTTGTATAAATAAGAGGGGCCAAACCTTTTATACGTGTTGGTTGTTTGTCTTTTTAAATTATCAGGTCAGGATGACCTTACTTTTAAGAGAATATAAGTAAAAGTTATATTTTATCTAAAAAAAATGTTTGGGGATTTTTGCTGCCTTGCACTTTTGTAACTTCTTTGGAAATTTACCCAGTGGCTATTGTGTGTTTGCTTTCAAAATGCAAAAGGGTCCAATCCCCCTTATAGCATCGATATTGAGCTTAAGATACTCCTCACCATCCTCTCCAGTCATTTACTATGAGTCAGACTTCTACTCTGTTCTGCTGTTGCATGTGATGGTCTTAAAAAGGTGTGCCAAACATCACAGAAATTGCTTCTGTCACTTGAACTGCTTCTGCTAATGTTTCTGTGTTGACGATGTAACGTTCCCGTGGTTTTAATTTTAGAACTGTGATGCACACTGTGTCCCTCACTGATGTCTTGTGGAAAACTACTGTTAAGATGGCCTACAAGGTTGTTTTGATACTTCAGCATCCGTGTGTCCCTTTCCAGGGGGTGAAGCTTTTTACTAAATTTACTCTTGTACCGTGGATCCTACAGAGTGGCAACCCAGTAGTCAGTACTATTTCTAATACTACGGTAACAATATGGAGATCTTTTTGCAGATAGTGCAGCAAGAAGCTGCTCATGTGTTGGATGATTCCATGAGATCTAAGTCCATGTTGTGTTCGTGGTGGGGTAAAGATTAAGCTAGCCTCCTCCATCCCCTCCCACCAACCACAGACAACATAGAAAGGATCAATATCTTCTTCATCTCCTGAGTTTTCTGCACCCATCACCTCTTCCTCTTCCATTTATTCTTTGGCTCCTGATAATTCACTACCAGTTTAAATACCTGTTACCATGAGTGTACCTCGAATGATGGACTCCTCCCTCCTATGACACCCACATGTGCCTCTTTCTGTCTGGACTGTCTGGACCTTACAAGAAATGTTATCCCTTCCTCATGCTCCTCTGCTTCCTCCTCTTACTCTGGGACCCCCACCTCCTCCTGTAGACTATTCAAAGTGTGCTTCAACATGTAGATGAGTGGAATAGGGATGCTGATTACAGCATTATCAGTGCTAACCATCTTTGGAGCCATTTCTAAACGGTCAAGGTGGGTGCGGAGGTCCTTTATCTGTTTGCCAACTCTGCAATCATGATTTACTCCACATGCAGATTGCGGTGTACCAGGCTATGCGTTATGGCATAGTGCACCACATCAGGGCTCGCTGCTGCCACAGTTGCTGCACCTTGTGCAGAGGGGAATTTCACCATGTCAGCACATCGCATATCAACCAGTTAACTGATAGGCTGAAAGACCTTTGTAGCAATGCAAGCCGATTAGCCGCGAGGTGTGAATGACAGAAGTGAGCATATAGCGACAGTGCCATTTGTAGCAGCACATCCAGGCCATAATAGTAGCCTAGAAATTGCTTTACAATCAGGTTGAGAACATGAGCCATTCAAGGCACATGTATGATGTTGCCCAGGCATTGGGCTGCCAAAAGGTTTGCACCCTTATCATACATGGCCGTGTGACTACTTTCTCCAATGCATATTAATTTCAACACTGCTTGATTGCGTTGAGCAATGGCTGAGCTGTATGTAGGTAGAGTGGATTCTCTCTGCACTGTTAGAACATGTATAACATTAAAGAAGAGGTTGAGGGCGCAGATGGAGGGACTAGAGTAGGTAGAGAAAGTGGAAGCAGTGGAGGAAACGGTAGATCCAGAGGTTTTTCCCGCAAGCCATGGAGATTTCAAAACTTGGGAAGCAGCCCCTTCCCTGCCTGTGCAATCTAGTGCTCAGTCAACGAGATGCTACGCCCATGGCATTCTTGCTCATCCAGGTGTCAGGGGTGAAATGCATTCTGGGAAGCGCAGTTTTTCAAGGAAAAGGTAATGTCAGCGATATGATGGTGTAGTAAATGCGACTGAGCAGCTGGTACTTTAGGACTGTGACGGCCATCAGTTTTCGGAAACCGTCTGTATCCACCAGGCGGAAAGGCAGCCGTTTCATGTCCAACAGATTGGATATGGTGAAGGTCAAACTCTTAGCTTTGGAATGTGTAGAAGGAAATAATATATTTCGTCCGTGACCAGAAATGTGGGATTAAGGACTGGCTGGTGTGCTGAGTTAGGGCGGAGTAAGGTGTACATGGCAAACTGGTGGACTGCTATGGAGGTGCAGGCAGAAATTTTTTGGGGGATTGCGAAGCATATGGTGTGCTTGGTCTGGGAGATTGGTCAAATTCCACAAGCATGTCCACTTTTGCAGCAATTGATGGGCTCTCCCTCACCCCAACAGTAGTTGATAAACAAGTGGAGGTTCTGCTGGCGGAGATCTGGGTGAGAATAGTTTCGAGAGTGATGAAAGAGGAAGAAGCATGAGATGCAGTTGATGGGGCATCGGGTGGTTGGCTGTGCCCACTGGGCTGCATTTTAGTGCAGTAAGATTCCCTATGTAACTCATGTTGGTTAATCATGTGATGGTTCATGCATGTAGTAGACAAATTATTTGTGTTTCTGCCTCGACTGAGTCGGTTTTACAAAGTTGCAGAAAACATGATTTGGGTCATTCATTTCGGTTGCAAAAAAGGCGCAGGCAAGGCAGCATTTGCTGCCCATGTGAAATGTAGCTCTGCCACCACTGATGGATCCAGCCTAAGTTGTGGCTGAGGATGCAGTGGTTAACTTGGTTGCATCACTCTGTGTCTGTGCAGGAAGCATATCATCTTCCTCTTCCTCCACCTCCTCTGCTGAGCTACTCAGCTGCGCTCCTCAGGGTTCACACCAAGTGGGATCTACAATTTTATAGTCATTATCTCTGTTGTCCCACTCCTCTTCCTGAAAGTCACCCTCCTCCTGTTCCTGACCTTACATCACAGTAGAGTATACGTGTGCCTCATATATCCAAGTCTCATCATCATCACCTCCACCCATGGGGAGTTAATGTCAGTTGATGAGGGTCTGGATCCTGTTTGGACCCAACATCATCTGGCCCTGAATTCAACCAACAAAGATTTTGGGCATTGGTGCAGATGCCTTCCTCTTCTTCAGTCTGGGAATCTTTGGAATAGACCTCTAATGCCTACGGGATAGAATGTGTGAACAACTCTGCAAAATCACCCATGTGTGGTTCCCCACAGTCAGTTGGGTGGTTGTAGAGTTGTGATGGAGGGGGAAACAAGTGTAATTGGGGTGGAACCTCTGAGGAATGAACTGTGCGTGATGTTGAGGTGAAGGAATAGGAGGAGAGGCCACTTGATGCAGCGCTTGCCATCCACTCTAGCACATGCTGATTCTGGCCCTCAGGTGAAGCAATGTTTGGCTGCCAAAAAATGGAGTGGAGTAGACCATCTAGTAGCGGAAGTTGTTGTCAGTTTTCTTGGAAGAGGACGAGCCGGTGTTTGCTCAGTAGAGCTTTGACTAACATTAGAAAATTCCCCACATACACCGCGAGCACCCCGCCTATTTCCCCTTCCACCACAACTTCGTTATTTACCACTCATGTTTGATCTACCCTTCACCTTTGAAACAGATGTTTTGCAACCTTAGACCCCACACCTGTCAGACACCTGACACAAAAATTAAATTCTGTATTTCTTAGATGAGATGGCAATATTGGGATGGCCCACATAAATACCAATACCTGGCTAGATGGTTCACTAGCAAATTTTTAGCAGGTGCTAAAAAGTAGCAATACCTATTGAGATGGTTCACTTTCAAAATTTTAGCAGCTACTAAAATGTATGTTCACTGGCAAATTTTTAGCAGCCATTAAAAAATAGCAATTCCTATTGAGATGGTTCACTGCTAAATTTTTTGCAGTCACTGAAAAGTACCAATACCTATTGAGATAGTTCACTAGCAAATTTTTAGCAGCCACTAAATAGTAGCAATACCTATTGAAATGGTTCACTGGCAAATTTTTTGCAGGCATTAAAAAATACCAATACCTATTGAGATGGTTCATTGCCAATTTTTTTGCAGGCACTAAAGAGTACTAATACCTATTGAGATTGTTCGCTGGCAAATTTTTTGCAGCCACTAAAAAGTATCAATATTTATTTAGATCGTTCACTGGCAACTCTTTAGTTTGCACTCACAATTATCATGAAATGCTGATTTGTGGCACACACCTTTCCCTACACTGCATGATCCTATTTTACACTATTGCTCTCCTATCTACCTATGATTAAACTCGTAGCTAAACTAAAGGGCACTTTACACGCTGCGATATCGCTATCGATATCGCTAGTGAGCGTACACGCCCCCGTTGGTTGTGTGTCATGGGCAAATCGCTGCCCGTGGCGCAAACATTGCATAAGCCTGTCACACGGACTTACCTTCCCTGTGACGTCGCTGTGGCCGACGAACCACCTCCTTTCTAAGGGGGAGGTTCGTGCGGCATCACAGCGACGTCACACGGCAGCCGTCCAATAGCAGAGGAGGGGCTGAGATGAGCGGGCGGAATATCCCGCCCACCTCCTTCCTTCATCATTGCCGATGGACGCAGGTAAGGAGATGTTCATCGTTCCTGCAGTGTCACACATAGCGATGTCACACCGCAGGAATAACAAACAACCAGCGGCATGCACCACCAACGATATTATGAAAAGGAGCGACGTGTCAATGATCAACGTTTTTTGACGTTTTTACGATTGTTGATTGTCGCTCCTAGCTGTCACACACTGAGATGTCACTAACGACGTTGGATGTGCGTCACAAACACCGTGACCCTGACGATTTATCGTTAGCGATGTCGCAGCGTGTAAAGCACCCTTTATTGTCAGCAGCAGCGGCAGCATCTTTCCTAAGCCTTAACATTCACAAAATGCCACCAACACCGCATGTTCTCATTTTATATGTAGAGGGACATGTGACATAGGTAGTCAATGACACAAACCTTGTGTCTGAACCTTGTGAATGTTTTCTGCAGGGTGATTAGCTGCAGGAACATCCACAAATAAAGTTAAGAAAAAAATAAAAGTGTGCCACTCCCCTGGTCTCTCCCCACCCACTCCCATCATTACACACATTCCCCTGTTTATCATATAGCATCACAATCCTATTTAAAAGCATCATATATTATTAGAAAAGCATTTTGGAAAATGAACATAGCGGATTATTACTGGGGTTTACCAAAAATGCTCAGGTACACGACCTAGAAACAGACTGAATTTGAAATTGGCGAACACAAACCGAACAAGTTTGCTCATCTCTATTTATGATTTTTAAGAAGGGGGCCAGGAAAATTATATTTATGACCTTCCATTATTCTCAATTAACTCGGAGTCCTATGGATGAAATCCCCATTGGTAAGAAATTATCAGCTATGGCAGTGGCTGTATGTGGATATAAACAGTGAACAGAGCTGAACAGCACAGTTCCAATTACTGTGTAGTGGTCAAGGCTGAGAACTCCAGCTCATCTTCCATCCATATTCCTTGACGTGACATCACAGAATGTGTTTAAAAAAGTATATAATTAAAAAGTAGTTGCTTCTCCTGCAATTTCTTGTACTTTAGCAATTTTGCTATAATTAAATGTTTCCTAAATGAGAAATGACCTGCAGTACCCAGCAGTACACATTAAGGGTATGTGCGCACGTTGCTTTTTACCTGCTTTTTACCTGCTTTTTTGCTGCTTTTTCTTCTGCACTGTTTAATGCCAAAATGGATGCGTTCTTCTATTCAAGCAAAGTCTATGGGAATTTGGGTTTCTTGTTCACACTATGTTGTTCAAAATGCTGCCTTTTTGAGGCAGAACTTTGGTCAAAAACTCAGCTTTTCAAAGAAGCAACATGTCAATTGTTTTTGCCATTTGGGTTTTGCACTGCAAAGCTGAGTTTTTGACCAAAGTTCTGCCACAAAAAGGCAGCATTTTGAACAACATAGTGTGAACAAGAAACCCAAATTCCCATAGACTTTGCTTGAATAGAAGAACACATCCATTTTGGCATTAAACAGCGCAGAAGAAAAAGCAGCAAAAAAGCAGGTAAAAAGCAGGTAAAAAGCAACGTGCGCACATACCCTTAATGGATCTGTGCTGTTCAGCTCTGTTCACAGAAACAAGGGGAAACAATGTTTACCTCCCTAGGCCGTATGGGCGTCATCAATAGGCTGTAAGCCAGATACTGTGCACCTACATGTGTGAACGGTGCCCTATACAAGCCATTTGTTTGCAATTTTAATACTAAGCAATCATCTCCTCCATGAACTGGTAGTGTTTGGGTGGTTACTCCATCAGTGTTTTGCACCTGCTGCCTCCATCTTTATGAGCGGACTTTGCTGCATCCTGTTTGTGCATTTGTTCCTATGGCCTGGGCAGGAATTTTTTCAGAATTTTTTGGGGAAAATTGAATTCCTCTTTTTGTGGTTCTGTTGAGCTCTGTTAACCCCTTTACGACATCCTCTGTACACATATGGCATATGTCAGAAGAGGATGTATGGCGTGTGCTCACGGGGAGAGCTCGCTCCATAACCAGCATGTAATGGCTGTATGCTACAGTCAGGACTTACCAGCCCAGTTCTATGCCAGTGATTGTTAACCTATTAAATACCGCTGCCAAACTGTGACAACGGGATTTAACACATAGGAGTGCTCTATTTTAAATGCCCACCAGCAGACCCGTGACACGAGATGAGCGCAGCTGTGGAAGTTCGGTTTGGCAAATACAGCCTGAGTGTACCCAAGTACAGCAATGCTCGTGCAAGTGATGTTCATACGTAAAACACCTGAACTCAATTTTTTTGTAAAGTCTATGTTTGATATGAACACCGAACACCAAATCTGGGGTTTGCTCAACTCTCCCCGTGGCATGATTGTGGGGTGCTGATGAGTTGCTATGACAGCTGGGGGTGGTTGAAGACCTCCATGCTTGTCATAGCTCCTGTGAAATTCTGCCCGTAGCCACACTTGAGAGAAGACTGTGATTCCTGCTATATACAGGAATGCTATGGCATTGCTATATATAGCACAAGTGACCAGACCTTAAAACCTTAAAAATAAGGTTTTAAAAAATATGATAAAAATTTAAAAAAAAAACCCATAAAAGCTCAAATCACCCCCTCTTGCCCCACACAAAATAAACATAATAAAAAAACACATATGTGGTTTCACCACACTCAGAAAAGTCCACTCTATCAAAATAGAAAAATAATTAACACTATTGGTTAACTCTGTAAACAAAATGTTTGACACAAGTCATACAGTTTAAGGGCAATGGTACCACATACTAATGAAATGTATGTAAACTTTTGACTTTCCAGAAAGTAATAAAAATACCTTAAAACATTGTTTCTCTCTCAATAGTCTGGCATTTGGTAAATATAAATAATTTCGGTTCCTAATTGACCTAAAGCGGGAAAGGTTTATTCTGATTTCATGTCACATAGTGAGAAAAACATGCATATGTGACTTTTTAAATGGTCCAATAGGGAAGGAACAAAACTGACTGCATTCAGCTGCTGTGCCGGTAGATTTATTTAGGATTTTTCTCCATAAGTGCAGGTAAAAAAGCGGGAGGTAACCTGGATGCGAGTCCCTCCAGGAGAACGACGGCCGTTTCGCCTGTCAATCAGGCTTCTACGGGTCCACATGTGGAGGCGATCGTACACTCCTTAAATAGGGGAGTGCACCCAGGTTAAGTCACCACACATTAAAAACATAGAGGAATCACCACAAGCCAGTGATTTACATACATTTAATCAATTGTTCAACATTAAAAAAAGTGTTTGCAAAGCATCACTGTATAAATTTTTTAAAAACAACATACCGAACAGAAAAAGGAACAAAGGGTTACATGGGCATAATACATTAACATGTCATGATAGATGAAATTTTATTTTAGCAGACTAAATTGTCTGCTCCAAAATTATTATAAGAACACAGCCAAATCATTGCGGTCATTCAGTCCCAGATTACCCTGTGCTCCAAATTTTATTAATAATTTAGCCTCCTTTTGCAACAATAATTTATGGAGGTCTCCCCCCTGGGGGGGCAAGGAGATCTGAACCAAACCCGCAAATCGCAGGGTATCGGGGTTACCTTCATGTACTGTACATATATGTTCTATTAATCTCGGGGAACCCTTACCAGTAGCGATGGATTTATAATGTTCCCTAAACCGTATGTACATACATCTGATTGTTTTCCCAATGTAGAATCTTCCACATGGGCAATATATAATGTACACAACGTACTTCGTTTTGCAATTATAAACTGCTTAACCTGGTGTGAAAAGGAACCAATCTGCAGAGAGGTGCCGGTGAGGTGCAAACTACAAAACCTGCATTGACCACAGCAGTAATTCCGTATTGGGAAGCACCTTTCTAACCACGTGGATGAACTAGTTAACCTATTCCTCACCAGCAGGTCTCTCAGATTGTGGCATCGTCTATAGGAAACTAAGGGTCCTGCATCTGTCATTTTTTTCAAATCGGAATCATTTTCAAGAATGTGCCAACTCCTATTTATAGCTTTTCGTATTGCGTTATCTAGGGGGCCGAATTTAAAACTAAACATGAATCTATTTTCAGTATTTTTTCTCTTTTTTACTTTCACATCATCCTGTCCTGGAGTACAGACATGCGTAACAAGGGGCTCCTCCAGCTCCTTGAATATAGTTCTTTTGTAGGCTGAATCAACCCCTGTATTAGGGTACCCCCGTATTAATAGCCTTGATTTTAAATCCCTAGCTTGTTCCTCAAAGGTCTCCCTGTTGTTATTGACCCTTTTCAATCTCAAAAATTGGGAATAAGGTAAAGCCGTCTTAGTGTGAAGGGGGTGGGCACTCTGGTAATGTAAGAGGGAGTTGGAGGCTGTCGGTTTTCTATACACTTTGGTCGATACCGTCCCCTCTTTTATCTCCACCTCTACATCCAAAAAAGTAATTGTACTCCCTCCAAACAATAAAGTGAAAGACATGTTCATGGTGTGAACGTTGTTCAAATAAGTGAAAAAACCTGAGAAATCCTTCTCAGTTCCATCCCACACCGTGAACACATCGTCCACATATCTTAATATCTTAAATACAATTTGATATGTTTTAGGAAGGGGTTCGTGCTGCTGAAAACATAAACACTTTCAAAAAATCCCAAGAATATATTAGCCATGGCACAAGATACGGGGGTACCCATAGCGGTACCCCCGCACTGAACGTACCATATCTCAAGGAACATGAAGGCGTTTTTAGACAGCACGAATTCCAAGGCCTCATTCACAAATTCACAAAATAAACGGCTTTTACCACAACGGGCCACGTTTTCCCTCACTGTCTGAATACCCAAAACCTGTGGAATATGTGTATATAAACTTTCCACTAGAGATGAGCGAACCGGTCGCGGTTCGGCTCGAAGTCGGTTCGCCGAACGGGGGTCCCGTTCGAGTTCGGTTCGTCGAACGTTCGACGAACCAAACTCGAACCTATAGGCTATAATGGGAGGCAATCACAAACACATAAAAATGCATTATAAATGTACACAAACAGTTAATAAACATTGCCATAACACTTACCGGTTCTCGCGATCCCTTCTGCACTCTGTCTCCTGCCGCTATTCGCTATTCCATCCGATGATCGCTGAATCCTCCCGGTGACGGCACTGCCAGCAGAGATGCAGGACCTATCGTGACGTCAAAATAGCCATGTGACCAGTCACGTGGCTATTATCTCATTGGCTACAGACTGGTCACATGACTATGATGCGTCATGTAGGACCTGCGAGTGCATCTCTCCGGTACACGGTGCACATATGTGTATCGCCGTGTACCGGCGACATGCTCTAGCACACGGTCGACTCCCCATTCCGTTAGGGACCGGCTGACACAGCCGGTCATTAACGGAGATCACCGTTGCCATAGCAACGCAGTTAGCGGTGACGTCACCGCTAACCGCGGCTCCGAGAGCACCGTTGCTATGGTAACGCGTCTGTCAGCGTTACCGCTGTTACCGCTGACAGCCAGCACTGATCACTCACGGAGTGAAGGCTGCACGCTGCTTCCCGATTGTAGTGAGGATTGTAGTGAGGATGAGGTTCCCCAGCCCCAAGTGATGAGCTGGTGAACCTCATCCTCACTACAATCGTCACTACTACTACACTAGTGAGGATTGTAGTGAGGATGAGGTTCCCCAGCCCCAAGTGATGAGCTGGGGAACCTCATCCTCACTACAATCGTCACTACTACTACACTAGAAAGAAAGAAGACAGAAGAGCAGGATCGTGGAGGGCTGACAGGGGGTAATAAAGATGGAGTCTCTAATGTGTCTGTGTATTTATTTCTATTAAAGTATTTTTTCTCTGTGTGGTGCTTTTTTTTAACCCTTTATTGGAGATTCTTAATGGCCGGGTCAAACGTGCCTGACATTAAGAATCTCTGGCTTAATACTGGCTAGTAAAACAAAGCCAGTATTAACTCATGATTACCCAACAAGCCACCCGGCTCCAGGGCTGTTGGAAGAGTTGGATACAGCGCCAGATGATGGCGCTTCTATGAGAGCGCCATTTTCTGGGACGGCTGCGGACTGAAATCCGCAGCAGAGGCGCCCAGAAACCTCGGGGTAAACTGTGCTGCGGATTCCAATCCCCAGCTGCTTAGTTGTACCCGGCTGGACACAAAAATGGGGCGAAGCCCACGTCATTTGTTTTTTAATTATTTCATGAAATAAGTGAAAAAAATTAAAAAAAAAACGGGCTTCCCTATATTTTTGGTTCCCAGCCGGATACAAATAGGCAACTGGGGGTTGGAGGCAGCCCGTGGCTGCCTGCTGTACCTGGCTAGCATACAAAAATATGGCGAAGCCCACGTCATTTTTTTGGTGGGCAAAAAAATTCTGCATACAGTCCTGGATGGAGTATGCTGAGCCTTGTAGTTCTGCAGCTGCTGTCTGCTCTTCTCCATACAGACAGACAGCAGCTGCAGAACTACAAGGCTCAGCATACTCCATCCAGGACTGTATGCAGACGTTTTTTGCCCCCTAAAAAAATTATGTGGGCTTCGCCATATTTTTGTATGCTAGCCAGGTACAGCAGGCAGGTACGGCTGCCCCCAACTTTTTTTATTATTTCATGAATTTCATGAAATAATTAGAAAACAAATTACGTAGGCTTCGCCCCATTTTTGTGTCCAGCCAGGTACAAATAGGCAGCTGGAGATTGGAATCCGCAGTACAGGTTGGCCTGAGCTTTCTGGGCCCCACTGCTGAGAATTGCAGTCTGCAGCCGCCTCAGAAAATGGCATTTTCATAGAAGCGCCATCTTCTGGCGCTGTATCCAACTCTTCCAGCACCTGCCTGCTATACCTGGCTAGCATACAAAAATAGGGCGAAGCTCACATCCTTTTTTTGTAGTTTTTTGGCAAAAAAAATAAAAAATGCTTCCCTGGATTTTCCATTGCCAGTGAAGGTAACACCAAGCAGTGGGGGTTAGCAGCCAGTAGCTGCTTGGATTACCCTTAGCTAGCAATACAAAAAATGCAGCGGGAGCCCATATATATTTTTTTTAATTATTTATTTAAATAACTAAAAATAAAATGGGCTTCCCTGTATTTTGATTGCTGGACATCACAGTGCTGTAAAAATAAATCTTTAAAAAAATGACGTAGCGCTCCGCGGTATTTTTGATTCTCAGCGCAGATAAAGCAGACAGCTATGGGTTGCCACCCCCATCTGCCTGCCGTTACCTTGGTTGGCAATCAAAATACAGGGAAGCCCATTAATTTTTTCTATTTAAAAAATAGTTAAAAAAAAAATGACGGTGGGTCCCCCCATTTTTGATAGCCAGCTAGGGTAAAGCAGACGGCTGTAGCCTGAAAACCACAGCTGGCAGCTTTAGCGTGGTTGGGGATCCAATGTGGAGGTCCCCTCAGGCTCTTTTTTATAATTATTTTATAAATATTAATAATTACACAATAAAAGTAGGGTCCCCCCAAATTGGATCACCAGCCAAGGTAAAGCGGACAGCTGTGGTCTGGTATTCTCAGGGTGGGAAGGTCCATAGTTATTGGGCCTTCACAGCCTAAAAATAGCAGGCCGCAGGAACCCCAGACGTGGCGCATCCAATAGATGCGCCAATCCTGGCGCTTCACCCCAGCTCATCCCGTGCCCTGGTGCAGTGGCAAACGGGGTAATAAATCGGGTTGATACTAGCTGTAAAGTAACCTGAGATCAAGCCCAGCAGTTTGTGATGTCATGGCGTCTATTAGATACCCAACATCATAAACTGTCAGTACTAACAAAAAAAAAAAATCAACAAAAGAAATTTATTTGAAAAAACAGTCCCCAAAACATTTCCTCTTTCACCAATTTATTGTAAGAAAAAAAATAAAGGGGTCCCACGACGACTCTGGACTGTCTAGAATATGGGGGGGAGACACTCAGGGAACGTATCCCCCATTTTCTAGGAGTGCAGACGCTTCATGTGAGGAGTGTGGGTGCAAAGAATCTGCACTCACTCTTCTCGGGTCCACAGCAGCAGAGTCCATGTCGTAATGGTTGCTACCAAAGCTGCAATGCCCTGCTCATGAGGTAAGGGCATGCCTAATCAGGAGAACTACTGTAGAGGAAGCTCTGCTCACTGGTATATAGGTGCTCAGAGGTAATAATAGATAAAATTAGTGAGTAACCTCGGCACTCTAAATCTCCCAGACTAAGTCAGTAAGTCACAATGGATAGTAATGCAAAATCACTCTTTATTGGTCCGTATTAAGAAAAAAAAATTTTCATAAGCATATATGTTTTTGTCCAAAACAAGTTACAAATGACGTTTCGGCCTGAGCCTTCGTCGGATTGGACTTATCTGCATGTAATCATGAAAAATGACAATAATCAGTATCACATAAGAGTGAGAGAACAATAACATGAACTCGAACAATGTAGAGGTACAATTGGGATGCAGCAAAAAAATTGCAACACAGCAAGAAATGAAACACATGATACAAATGTCATAATACAGTACAAGGACAATATAGTAATGACAAATATGGGGTCAGAGTAGGCTTAGACAGCTCTGGTACGAAAGAGATGTCAATCATAAAGTAACATGTGCAGTAGGTGTAGAGCTACAGTATGCATGGCAGAGCTAATGGGTAGACCGACCATAGAAAAAGAACGGAGAAAAAGTGGAGAAAAAGTGGAGAAAAAGTGGAGAAAAAGTGGAGAAAAAATGGAGAAAAAGTGGAGAAAAAGTGGAGAAAAAATGGAGAAAAAAATGGAGAAAAAGTGGAGAAAAAGTGGAGAAAAAGTGGAGAAAAAGTGGAGAAAAAAATGGAGAAAAAGTGGAGAATAAGTGGAGAAAAAGTGGAGAAAAAGTGGAGAAAAAGTGGAGAATAAGTGGAGAAAAAGTGGAGAAAAAGTGGAGAAAAAGTGGAGAATAAGTGGAGAAAAAATGGAGAATAAGTGGAGAAAAAATGGAGAAAAAGTGGAGAAAAAGTGGAGAAAAAATGGAGAAAAAAATGGAGAAAAAGTGGAGAAAAAGTGGAGAAAAAGTGGAGAAAAAGTGGAGAAAAAAATGGAGAAAAAGTGGAGAATAAGTGGAGAAAAAGTGGAGAAAAAGTGGAGAAAAAGTGGAGAAAAAGTGGAGAATAAGTGGAGAAAAAGTGGAGAAAAAGTGGAGAAAAAGTGGAGAAAAAGTGGAGAAAAAGTGGAGAATAAGTGGAGAAAAAGTGGAGAAAAAGTGGAGAAAAAGTGGAGAAAAAGTGGAGAAAAAATTGAGAAAAAAATGGAGAAAAAGTGGAGAAAAAGTGGAGAATAAATGAAGAAAAAGTGGAGAAAAAGTGGAGAAAAAGTGGAGAAAAAGTGGAAAAAAAATGGAGAAAAAGTGGAGAAAAAGTGGAGAAAAAAGTGGAGAATAAGTGGAGAAAAAGTGGAGAATAAGTGGAGAAAAAGTGGAGAAAAAGTGGAGAAAAAAGTGGAGAATAAGTGGAGAAAAAGTGGAGAAAAAGTGGAGAAAAAGTGGAGAAAAAGTGGAGAAAAAGTGGAGAAAAAGTGGAGAAAAAATGGAGAAAAAATGGAGAAAAAAATGGAGAAAAAGTGGAGAAAAAAATGAAGAAAAAGTGGAGAAAAAGTGGAGAAAAAGTGGAGAAAAAGTGGAGAAAAAAATGGAGAAAAAGTGGAGAAAAAGTGGAGAATAAGTGGAGAAAAAATGGAGAATAAGTGGAGAAAAAAATGGAGAAAAAAATGGAGAAAAAGTGGAGAAAAAAGTGGAGAATAAGTGGAGAAAAAGTGGAGAATAAGTGGAGAAAAAGTGGAGAAAAAGTGGAGAAAAAAGTGGAGAATAAGTGGAGAAAAAGTGGAGAAAAAGTGGAGAAAAAGTGGAGAAAAAGTGGAGAAAAAGTGGAGAAAAAATGGAGAAAAAATGGAGAAAAAAATGGAGAAAAAGTGGAGAAAAAAATGAAGAAAAAGTGGAGAAAAAGTGGAGAAAAAGTGGAGAAAAAGTGGAGAAAAAAAATGGAGAAAAAGTGGAGAAAAAGTGGAGAAAAAGTGGAGAAAAAGTGGAGAAAAAAATGGAGAAAAAGTGGAGAAAAAGTGGAGAAAAAGTGGAGAAAAAGTGGAGAAAAAATGGAGAAAAAAATGGAGAAAAAGTGGAGAAAAAATGTAGAAAAAGTGGAGAAAAAATGGAGAAAAAGTGGAGAAAAAGTGGAGCACCCTTTGGTGCCTTTCATGTGTCACTAAGGGGTGCTTAGCTTTGTATTTAGCCAAAAAAATGAAAAAAAAATGACGTAGGGTTCCCCCTAGTTTTGTAGCCAGCTAGGGTAAAGTAGACGGCTGTAGCCTGCAGACCACAGCTGGCAACCTCACCTTGGCTGGTAATCCAAAACTGAGGGCACCCCACGCTGTTATTTTAAATTAAATAAATAATTAAAAAAAAAAAGCACGTAGGGGTCCCCCAAAATTGGATCACCAGCCAAGGTAAAGCAGACAGCTGGGGCCTGATATTCTCAGACTAGGGAGGTCCATGGTTATTGGACTCTCCCCAGCCTAAAAATAGCAGGCCGCAGCCGCCTAAGAAGTGGCGCATCCATTAGATGCGCCAATCCTGGTGCTTCGCCCCAGCTCATCCCGCGCCCTGGTGCGGTGGCAAACGGGGTAATATATGGGGTTAATACCAGATGTGTAATGTCACCTGGCATCAAGCCCTGGGGTTGGTGAGGTCAGGCGTCTATCAGATACCCGACATCACCAACCCAGTCAGTAATAAAAAAAATAGACGACAAACACATTTTTATTTGAAAAAACACTCCCCAAAACATTCCCTCTTTAACCAAGGGGTTGCCATGACGATCCACACTGTCCCAGTCAATGAAGAGCAGGATGTTCCCCATTGGCTGGGAGAGCAGTGCAGTGACCTGAGCTAACATCAATGGGTCAGCCCAGGTCACTGCAGGGCATGACAAGTGCTGCTGTCAGCGAGGTACATTACCTGCGCTGATCTCCAGCACACTGACAGCCCCTGTCACTGAGTTCAATGACCGCCGCCTTCACTCCAAGTATCGCGAGAGGCCCGTGACGTCACCGCTAGTCAGTCTCGGGTCAGAAGCAATCGGTGTTGTGACAAGCGGCGGCCATGGAGGACAGTGACAGCGCTGAGGTCGGGATGGCGGGACTTCATCACCGCAGGTAAGCCGAGCGGGACCATGTGTGTGTGTGTGTGTGTGTGTGTGTGTACACGTGTGTACAATACATGCCGCGGGCAGGAGGGGGCGGAGCGAGCTGAGCGGGGAAGTGTGGGCTTCCTGCATGTAACTAGGATAAACATCGGGTTACTAACCAAAGCGCTTTGGTTGGATACCCGATGTTTATCTTGGTTACCAGCTTCTGGCAGGCTGCCAGCAATGGCTCCTGCACACTGTAGCTGTAAAAAGCCCTGCTTTTTGCTGCTAGAACCGTTCTCGAACGTATCTAAAACTATCGAGCTTTTGCAAAAAGCTCGAGTTCTAGTTCGATCTAGAACAACCCCCAAAATCACTCGAGCCTAGAACTGGAGAACCTCGAACCGCGAACCGCGCTCAACTCTACTTTCCACATCAATGGAAGTTAAACTGAAACCCTCCTGCCAATTAAAACCTCTCAACAATGACACAAAGTCGCCGCTGTCTTTAACATAAGAGGGAATTTTTTTCAATAATGGCCTCAAAAGCCAGTCCAAATAGTGGGACAGGGGTTCAGTCAAAGATCCGATCTCCGCCACTATTAGACGGCCTGGTGGGTTATTAATGTTTTTATGGATTTTTGGTATGCAGTACCAGTGGGGTTTTGTTGGAAAAAGCTGGGATCAGTTTTTCAGCCTGGGTGCGTGAGATAAAGCCCAGTGTCACATATCTGTCTAACAAATGTGTGAGTTGTTTCTTATATTCATTCGTGGGATTTGACTGCAAGGGAGTATATGTGGAGCTGTCCTGTAGTTGTCTTAAACATTCTTGAACATATGCTGCACGTGTAAGTAACACAATATTGCCGCCTTTATCTGCTTGGCAGACTACCGTGTCCTCCCACGTGCGCATTGTTTTTTTTGCAGCTAACTCTCCTTCACTCAAATTCCTGTCCAACCTAGGATATTTCAAGGCCTCTACATCTTTTAATACTGCATCCTGAAATAAGTCAACTAAATTACCATGAACAACTGGAGGGGAGCAGAAATCTGATTTAACACCCTTGTGAATCTAATAGGTTCATCTGCAATTTCATTAGAACCAAAAACATGATCTTCCCCTGGGGCGTTCAGGCTTAATAAAAGTTCAGCCTCTTGGGTTACAGTGGAATCAAAAGCTCCTGTAATATTCCAATTACTACCAGCAGTTGTGCATGGTTGTTGACCCTCAGGAGCAACATTCAAAACAGTAGGCGTCTGATGGAAAAATTTGTGCAAGTGTATTTTTCTTATAGCCTTGTATAGGTCAATTTTAAATTCAGCAAAATCAAAATCCTCTGGAACACAAAAATTCAAACCCCTAGACAAAACTGACACCATATCATTTGTCAATTGATGTTCAGACAGATTAACGATATTACCAATGGGGAGAGAGGAAGGGACAGAAATCTCTTCTAATTCCTCCATGAAACAGACTTTCTCTTGTGGCATCTTCCCCTTGTGCCTCTTCCTGCCACCCCGACGGATGCGTTTCCTAAAGGGGCAGGATTCGGCCCAATCGGGGGAGCCACTACCTTAGAGGGGCCTGGGATCACATCCTAGGAGCCACTGGACTCTTAGTCTGTGGTCCAGTATCCCCTCTCCTGATTGCCAGGTTTTTTATTTGTTATGTATGATTTTTTCTTATAATTTCTTGTTCTCTCTTTTGTCAAACAGAAAACCTGTTTCATGTCGTAATCATTTTTATCCCTCAAAAATTTCTCCCTTTTCTTAATTTTTATCTCTGTCTGTGTTTCAATTAATTTTTTATCCAATTTTTGAATAAATGTAAGCCAAACATCCTCAGTTACACGTGAACGAGTGCCTCTTTTTCAAGTGTCCAATTCTGTGTTTAAAGCAGAGTATTCCTCCTCATTTTTCTTAAATACCAGTTTTAACAGCTTCATAGAACAGTCTAGTTGGATATCTTCCCATTCCTTAGTAAATGTCATATCATCCTGGAAGTGGGATAATGTTTTTATAATACGAAGGCCCCTAGGGACGCTATTGCAGTCCACATATGACTGTAATGACTTTATAGTCCAGAATAACCGCACCTCTTTGTCAGAGAGGGAATGTATCTTGTGCTCAAGTGTTTTTATGCCCAATACCTCAGTGTCCTTTTTCAGGTTAATTCCTCAAAGAAGGAAGCCGCATCCACTCTACCCGCCTGTACACCTGAGATGTCAGTAGGAAAAGCGATGTCATTGTCCATAACCTCCATCATATCCACCGTGAACACAAACACGTGGTCCGTCTTCCACAGACTTTGGTGCCGTTACAAGCAAAGGTGTGCAAAAAAGACTCCAGTGGAATAGAATCCAGATATGCTGCAAATAGAGGAAAAGTCCTGCACCGCCCACCCTTAGGTTACCTTGTGGTTTCCACACACGTGCAAGGGATGGGGTTGTAGCGCTTAGTAAGCTCCGGGTGCAGCGTGCACGTCAGGGAAAAAGATCAGTCTCAGTAATCCAATAGGGAAGGAAGAAAACTGACTGCATTCAGCTGCTGTGCCGGTAGATTTATTTAGGATTTTTCTTCATAAGTGCAGGTAAAAAAGCGGGAGGTAACCTGGATGCAAGTCCCTCCAGGAGGACGACGGCCGTTTCGCCTGTCAATCAGGCTTCTACGGACATGTGGAGGCGATCGTACACTCCTTAAATAGGGGAGTGCACCCAGGTCAAGTCACCACACATTAAAAACATAGAGAAATCACCGCAAGTCAGTGATTTACATACATGTAATCAATTATTCAACATTAAAAAAACGTGTTTGCAAAGCATCAATGTAAAATTTTTTTTTTTGTGTATATCTTGCAAAACGAAGTACGTTGTGTACATTATCTATTGCCCATGTGGAAGATTCTACATTGGGAAAACAATCAGATGTATGTACATACGGTTTAGGGAACATTATAAATCCATCGCTACTGGTAAGGGTTCCCCGAGATTAATAGAATATATATGTACAGTACATGAAGGTAACCCCGATACCCTGCGTTTTGCTGGTCTGGTACAGACCTCTTTGCCCCCCCAGGGGGGAGACCTCCATAAATTATTGTTGCAAAAGAAGGCTAAATTATTAATAAAATTTGGAGCACAGGGTAATCTGGGACTGAATGACCGCAATGATTTGGCTGTGTTCTTATAATAATTTTGGAGCAGACAATTTAGTCTACTAAAATAAAATTTCGTGTATCATGACATGTTAATGTATTATGCCCATGTAACCCTTTGTTCCTTTTTCTGTTCGGTATGTTGTTTTTAAAAAATTTTTACAGTGATGCTTTGCAAACACGATTTTTTAATGTTGAATAATTGATTACATATATGTAAATCACTGACTTGTGGTGATTCCTCTATGTTTTTAATGTGTGGTGACTTGACCTGGGTGCACTCCCCTATTTAAGGAGTGTATGATCGCCTCCACATGTGGACCCGTAGAAGCCTGATTGACAGGCGAAACGGCAGTCGTCCTCCTGGAGGGACTCGCATCCAGGTTACCTCCCGCTTTTTTACCTGCACTTATGGAGAAAAATCCTAAATAAATCTACCGGCACAGCAGCTGAATGCAATCAGTTTTCTTCCTTACCTATTGGATTACTGAGACTGATCTTTTTCCCTGACATGCAAGCTGCACCCGGAGCTTATTAAGCGCTACAACCCCATCCCCTGCACGTGTGTGGAAATCACAAGGTAACCTAAGGGCGGGCGGTGCAGGACTTTTCCTCTATTTGCAGCACTTTTTAAATAGTGTATGTAAACTTCTGTTTTCAACTGTAGCTCAGCATTGAGACCACCATCGATCCCTACCAAGTTTCCAATGCCTTTTGCTGTGAAACCACTTATCAGGCCTCCTCCACCAAACTTGACAATTCCTTCAATTTCTTGATCCCTTGTGTGATCTTTAGATCTTGCCCCTTTTTCCCTTGGTTTCTTTAGACACATTTGCACCCATTACATCACTCTATTGACTTTTGTATAACATACTATGAAGAAAAAGACATGGATCGCACATCCCAAAAATACAATGATCTAAAGCCGCTAGGCAAAAAATTAAATAGAACATGAGGTTCTTTTGTTATCATTCTGATCAGATTGTATTAAGCCCACTGCCATGTCACGGCAAACCTCTTGAGTGGGTCCCTAACCTGACCTTTTTGTGCGGCACTGTGCACTGACCACCGCTGCAGCGAAAAAGCGGCAGCAGGGCGGGCGACCTGGTGCCTCACAGCACCCATGCTGCAAGGCAAAGCCCCCAAGGCTCCAGGCCGCGCCGCCCCACTGACACGACACCACCACAACAGCAGCCACCACACAGCACCAGCACACAGTGAGGGGAGCTGTGCACTCACCTCCCACTGGCTCCCATATATGGACTGGGAGCAAAAAGAAGGCTGACTCCTCTTGCAGTCTCCTGCTGATTAAAATCACCTGTGCCAAATGGGGAGAGTGCAGATCCAAGCAAAAAAAAGAGAGGGATAGAATGTTGTATAATTATTATAATTATTTTTTTGCCTAGCGGCTTTAGATCATTGTATTTTTGGGATGTGCGATCCATGTCTTTTTCTTCATAGCATGTTATACAACATTCTATCCCTCTCTTTTTTTGCTTGGATCTGCACTCTCCCCATTTGGCACAGGTGATTTTAATCAGCAGGAGACTGCAAGAGGGGTCAGCCTTCTTTTTGCTCCCAGTCCACATATGGGAGCCAGTGGGAGGTGAGTGCACAGCTCCTCTCACTGTGTGCTGGTGCTGTGTAGTGGCTGCTGTTGTGGTGGTGTCGTGTCAGTGGGGCGGCGCGGCCTGGAGCCTTGGGGGCTTCGCCTTGCAGCATGGGTGCTGTGAGGCACCAGGTCGCCCGCCCTGCTGGCGCTTTGTCGCTGCGGCGGTGGTCAGTGCACAGTGCCGTACAAAAAGGTCAGGTTAGGGACCCACTCAAGAGGTTTGCCGTGACGTGGCAGTGGGCTTAATACAATCTGATCAGAATGGTAACAAAAGAACCTCATGTTCTATTTAATTTTTTTGCCTAGCGGCTTTAGATCATTGTATTTTTGGCATGTGCGATCCATGTATTTTTCTTCATAGTGTGCTATTGACTTTTGTCTCATCGCTCCAAATCAGATGTTTCCAATTTTCTACTGTCCTTTTTTTGTACTTTTATGCCAGGGGTGGGCAATTAAATTTCCCATGGGGCCGCATGAGAACGTGGGACGCTTTTAAAGGGCTGGACTATTACTGTATACAGTATATATACTATCCCTTCATAAACAAACAGTAAGTTAAACAATACAAAGATTCAATGACAATATGGAGGACCTAATTACATCATTAATTAATGATGAGATGATGAACTTGAATGAACTTGTGATTGTAAATAAATAAATTACATCACTATATATTGCACCTGTATTAAACTACATCACTATATACTGCACCTGCAATAAATTACATCACTATATACTGCACCTGCAATAAATTACATCACTATATACTGCACCTGTAATAAACTATTATTACATTGCCATATACTACATTACTACACCCCATATATTAGTTACCAGTTACCACCCTCCCCCCCATTGTCTTGTCCCCTCAGGTTTAGTCACCACTCACCTCTTCTTCCTCAGGCACCTCCGTAAGGGCCCCCCGCCGAGCTGCTTCTTCCCTTGTACGGGTCGCTGTTGTTTTTATAGGGGCCCCCGCCGCTGCTTCTCTCTTTACAGGCCTCGGCTGGTGCCACTTCTCCTGCCAGGCTGGAACTTTTCAAATGATACACGCGCGCCGTACAGATGACAATAAGAGCGCACATGTGTCACAGAGAAAGGTGCCGGGCAGGAAACAGAGGAGAGATCCTGAAGCTCCGCACAGAGTAGCAGCAGAATGCAGGAATCTGTCCTCTGTTCCCTGCCCGGCACCTTTCTCTGTGACACACGCGCGCTCTTATTGTCGTCTGTATGGCGCGCGTGTATCATTTGAAAAGTTCCCGCCCAGCAGGAGAAGCAGCACCATGTCTCCAACTCTGACCTAATGGGCAGGCCGGTCACAGACAGTAGGCGGGCTGGATGTGGCCCGCAGGCCGCCCCTTGCCCAGGTCTGTTTTATGCAAACGTGAGCTGTCGCTTGTTATTACGATATTGAAGTTGAGGCTTCTTCACTTTTTTCAGGTTACCATTCTAGACTGGGGTAACATGCATCGATTGATGCTTGCATGATGTCTGGGATTAACTATTAGGAAGCATGCAAGCCACCTCCTAGCCATGCACTTATCTTGGCTGTGTATAAAAATAAAAAGAACCGCATGTGGCTTTTTTTTTATTTAAACAAACAATAAAAATAAGCGTGGAGTTCCCCACATGCAGTTCTTCTCATTTTTAAACACAGCCAAGATAAGCGCATGGCTTGGGGTTGCAGCCTGTAGCCGTGGGCTTTATCTGTCCTGGTATCAATATAATGTATAGGGGGACCAAATAGCCTTTTTTAAATGTATTTATTTATTTTACACCAGTATAATGCTGTCAGAGAAGGTGGGGCAGCCAATCAGAGATGCCATATGCGGGGAAAGCAGTGAATATGTATGAGGGATAATTAGCGGGGACAGCTATGGGGAGACTCGGTAAGTATGTCCTGCCTTTATCCTCCCTTATTTTCTTTCTTTTGAAGCCCCCTACTCCATTTGCAGCCCTCTAAACCATTTTATAACACATAAGTTTTGCTTCCCATTGAATTAAATGGGTTTTACTAGGATCGTTGAGTGGAATGGTGATCTGATCAGCGAACCCAGGCGGGTCCGGCGTTCCAGACCCGATCCAATCTTTAGCAGGATCGCTCATCTCTATAGACAATATATTAGCATCCATTATTTACCATTAAAAGTTCTTTGTATATATGTAAATACTTATTTGGGTGTAATGCACAGCTTATAATTCTAATTTCAGTTTATCCATTTATTTATTGAATATTGTTATCTATATACAAATATCATTGATAAAAACCAAACCATAGAAACATTGTATTTTCTATCTGTTATTACGTGTTGGTGTTTATATAAGTTTAAATTCTCTAAATTTCTAGAAGTTTCGCACATTCAGTGCTAAAGGGATCTTTTGCAAATATATCTTTAAAAGGGTAAAAAGGTGGGAATACAATAACTTATTCCTATATTTATATTTATTGCCTCCTTCCCACACAAAGGATATATATAGTTCTCCTACAAAAGGATATATATTTCTCCAAAGATTTATTCCCACAGGTATATTTCCCTGTTTCAACTACTGCTTTGCTACTGCTATCTGGTGTATCCCAAACACATGCAGACTCACAACACTTTGTTATAATAATAGACTATAACAAGTTTATTTGCTAACTGGACTACACTTAATTCACAATATAAAATTAGCACGTCAATACATATACAAATCAATATTAAAAACATAGTAAATTATACACAATCACACAATACAGGAAAACACCAGTAAATAATACCTTCGCTCATATTCCATGAAATCAATAAATATCAAATAATATACCACCTACATTGGCTAAATCACCTTCACCATTACAGCCTACCCAACACTAACACTATACCTATATGGTTACAGGTAAAGTACACAGGGTTTCATATTCAGCCATGCTTTATGTTGGTCCTAGAACAAAGAGGCAAGAGAATGCAAGAAAGCTCACAGAAAGTGTAATCAGCTTATATAGGAGCCTGTCAACAAGTTTCATTTAACCCTATCATTGGCTGAAAACTGTGATGTCACAGCGGCGTGTGCATTCCCAGGTGTTGGAAAAGACTCCTCCCATCCTGGCTGACTCTAAAATGTAAATTCAAACACATGGCTTCTTCTTTGTCTACCCCCCTTTCTCCAGTACAAAGATAGATATATATAATATATATATATATATATATATATATATATAATCATGCTATGAAGAAAAAGACATGGATCGCACATCCCACAAAAATACAATGATCTAAAGCCGCTAGGCAAAAAAATAATTAAATAGAACATGAGGTTCTTTTGTTACCATTCTGATCAGATTCTATTAAGCCCACTGCCACTTCATGGCAAACCTCTTGAGTGGGTCCCTATCCTAAACCTTTTAGTGCGGCACTGTGCGCCAACCACCGCTGCAGTGACAAAGCACCAGCAGGGCAGGCGATCTGGTGCCTCATAGCACCCATGCTGCCAGGCAAAGCCCCCCAAGGCTCCAGGTTGCAGTGCCCCACCGACACGACACCACCACAACAGCGGCCACTACACAGTACCAACACTCAGTGATAGGAGCTGTGCACTCACCCCCCACTGGCTCCCATATGTGAACTGGGAGCAAAAAAAGGCTGACCCCTCTTGCAGTCTCCTGCTGATTAAAATCACCTGTGCCAAATGGGGGGAGTGCAGATCCAAGCAAAAAAAAAAGAGGGGGATAGAATGTTGTATAACATGCTATGAAGAAAAAGACATGGATCGCACATCCCACAAAAATACAGTGATCTAAAGCCGCTAGGCAAAAAAATAATTAAATAGAACATGAGGTTCTTTTGTTACCATTCTGATCAGATTGTATTAAGCCCACTGCCACTTCACGGCAAACCTCTTGAGTGGGTCCTTATCCTAAATCTTATAGTGCGGCACCATGCACCAAACACTGCTGCAGCGACAAAGCGCCAGCAGGGCAGGCGACTTGGTGCCTCATAGCACCCATGCTGCAAGGCAAAGCCCCCAAGGCTCCAGGTCACAGTGCCCCACCGACACGGCACCACCACAACAGCGGCCACTACACAGTACCAACACTCAGTGAGAGGAGCTGCGCACTCTCCCCCACTGGCTCCCATATGTGAACTGGGAGCAAAAAAAGGCTGACCCCTCTTGCAGTCTCCTGCTGATTAAACATCAACATTATACAACATTCTATCCCCCTCTTTTTTTTTGCTTGGATCTGCACTCCCCCTATTTGGCACAGGTGATTTTAATCAGCAGGAGACTGCAAGAGGGGTCAGCCTTTTTTTGCTCCCAGTTCACATATGGGAGCCAGTGGGGGGTGAGTGCGCAGCTCCTCTCACTGAGTGTTGGTACCGTGTAGTGGCCGCTGTTGTGGTGGTGTCGTGTCGGTGGGGCACTGCGACCTGGAGACTTGGGGGGCTTTGCCTGGCAGCATGGGTGCTATGAGGCACCAGATCGCCTGCCCTGCTGGTGCTTTGTCGCTGCAGCGGTGGTTGGCGCACAGTGCCGCACTAAAAGGTTTAGGATAGGGACCCACTCAAGAGGTTTGCCGTGAAGTGGCAGTGGGTTTAATACAATCTGATCAGAATGGTAACAAAAGAACCTCATGTTCTATTTAATTAATTTTTTGCCTAGCGGCTTTAGATCATTGTATTTTCGTGGGATGTGCGATCCATGTCTTTTTCTTCATAGCATGATATATATATATATATATATATATATATATATATATATATATATATATTATATAATATATATATACATATGATATATACTGCATATATATATATATATATATATATATATGAACATCAAAGGCAGAAGGCGGCAGACGTGAGCAGAGAAAAGCATTGGTGTTCCTGAACTGGGAGTGCCAACACTCTTCACTGCTCACCTCTGCTGCCTCTGCAACCTCTGTCCAGTCCCAAGGACCCCGTGTTCCTCCTGTCTCTCCGTCGGCACCACCGCTCCCCATCTGTCAGGGTGCCAACTTTCTTCCTGCTCCATGCTTCCTGGTTCTTCTCCTGGCTCTTGAGTCCCATCCATACGCAGATGGGCTCTCAGGAGAACACTTAGGGCATGGCCGTGCTGCTCTCCCTTTTCTTTTAAAGCCAGCACAACCTAATCAAGAAGTGCTTCCCTACCACCTTTTTTACACAGTGTATATAAGGCATCCTCCCCCATTGGGAGGTGCCTGTTCAACCTATCTCTTGGAGGTATCTCTGAATTTCTCATCTGCTTACCATCCTCAGTCTAATGGACAAGTCAAATGGGTCAATCAGATCCTAACTTCATTCCTGTGGCACTTCACTAACGCACACCATAGTGGCTGGATCAAGCTGCTACCTTGGGCCGAATTCTTTTATAACAACCATACCAGCGAGTCCTCTGCTAGGTTTCCATTCTTTATTGTCTATGGAAAACAGCCTGGTGCTCCTTTCCCAGTATCCTCCATATCTGTTATTCCCACTGCTGATGTCCTATCCGGGGATTTTGCCAAAATTAGGGAGGATGCTAAACTCTCTCTCGAGTATGCATCTAGCCAGATGAAGAACCATACAGACAAGAGGTGACTTGATTGCCCTTTCTTTCTCCCTGAGGACAATGTGTGGCTCTCTTTCAAATAGATCAACCTTAAGATTCCAACAAACAAGTTGGGTCCCAGGTACATTGGTCCTCTTGAGATCATTAGCCAAATTAATGAAGTCTTATAAATTGAAGCAACTGGCCACACTTCATATACCCTACTTATTCCCTATATCCCTGCTCAAGCCTGTTGTCCTTAGCCACTTATACAGCAATCCCAGTGCTTCACCTCAGCCTGTCTGCTCGGAGATCATCTTCAAGGTGAGAAATATCTTAGCCATGAAGAAGGTGAAAGGTAAAAGGTAAGACACTTTTTATTATTGACTAGAAGGGCTTTCTTCCTGAGCAGAGGTCTTAGGAACCCTATGAGATTATTGATATACCTTTTTTCTTGAATAACTTCCTATCCAGTTTGAAGAAGTAGGGCATAAGGAAGGGGGTACTATCACATCATCGGTGCTCCCAGCCCAGGAGCACTGACGCTCTTCCCTGCTCACCTGCATTGCCTCTGCAGCCTCCGTCCAGTCCCGCAGTCTGCGGGGTTCACCCTGTCCCTCTGTCAGCACCCACATTCCCAGTGTCTCAGTGGTACCAACAGTCCTCCTGCTGCACACTTCCTTGTCCTTCTCCTGGCTCCCGAGGCCCACGCATGTGCAATAGGATTCTTGGGAACATGCTTACAGTGCAGCGGCACTCCTCTCCCTATTCTTGAAGAGGCCGGTGCAACCTAACCCAGAAGTGCTTCCTGACCCCCATTTTTCCACAATGTTTATAAGACATCCTCCTCCATTTGGGAGGTGCTTGTTCAATGTGTCCACATAGCTAGTCTTCCCATGCTAGTTGTCAAGTTCCTGTACTTATACCCGCTCTCTGTACTGTCTTGTGACCTTGTGTTTTTTTCTGCATAGTATTGTCCGTGCAGCCACCTGTGTCTATTCTGTGACCAACCAGACACTGCCTGCACCTTCTGTACTCCAGTGGCCTAAAGAACCAGCTTTCACCAGTCCACATAAGCTTCTGTCTCATCTATACCAGCTCCTGGACTTTGTTCTTCAGCACCAGCTGCCGTGGAATCAGAATCACCCGGGGCTACCTTCTTGCAGTTACTTACTCTCGTTCTGCCTGCTTCCACCTCCTGTGGCTGTGGTGAACTCTCGGTGGCCGCTCAGGTCTGCTCCTCCGGTTCAGTAAGTGGTATTGTGGATCAGTGGACCCACTTCCTCCTCATCCGGTTATATATATATATGTATTTATGTTATGAACCAACACTTTTCTTCTACAATATCATTCTTCTGAGTGCAATATTTCTACAGTAGTGCAAGCCTACTAACTAGACAATACATGTACACAGTCACAATGAACAGACTTTAACCCTATCTTTTGTCTTGTAGCATCTAATGAGCCTTTAAAAATATAATATTGAAGGAAGAGGCACAAGGTCAGCTCTGACATCGCTTAATGTGTTTGGTGGATCTTGTGTTGTTAGCTGTAAACAGCGGTATTACCTTTCATTGTAATCTTGCCTTAGAGGCCTGCCAAAAATAACAACCCAATGAACATAGCTTTATTTTGTTATTTGCTGAATGCCCAAATTTGGTTTGGGGTTACAAATATTTTACCCTTGTTTTTTTATTTTATTTTTTATCACTTCACTTAATATTTATCTGAACTATAAAATGACAGACAACCTTTTACTAGAAAAGGTCATAGATTGTGAAGATGATTGCGATGATTAAATCTGCTACTAAAGCAAGGATATAGTTTATTTTTATGCCTTTATGTACAATGTACAGTATTTGCTTAGATGCCAAAATAATTAAGCAATTTACTAAATCAGGAAGAAGCTTGTTTTGTGTCCAGCTTATCCAAAGTAACTTCTTGTTCCTATAAGGATTGATTTAGAAGTGTAACCAAGGAAATCCATATACTACCTAATTCTACTTTGATGTTCTGGTTTGAAAGCCTGTGTTACACTATGAAAACTAATGAATGCTTTTGACTCTTTGAATGTAGCTAGCTAAATTGTTAGTAATAGCGGCTCTTATTCTGTTTCCTCTTGTTCTCCTTGTGATTGCAACAATCTGCTTTGATACCTTGTCATAGTTCTGTTTTTCTCTAAAAGGAGAGTTTGGATATTTGTACCTTAGAAAATTATTTTGATTTGGCATCATGGAATCCAAAATCTCACAAACTGGTTCTTCACTATTTGTGTTTTTCAGATTGCATGCTCTACATACAAAAATTTTTTTATTGTAGGCGAATAATTTTTTTCAGTAAATACTGTACATTGTTGCAAAAGGTAATGTCACTCACTATAACAATATTTGTTTGGTGGCTAGAAATGCTGTTGCTCACATCGAGAGCCTGAATGTTGAAATTTAAAAGATCATTATCATATGTTTGACATAAATCAATAGTAGTCCCTTTTCCTTAAGTGCCCAGGATGGGTGACCCTGGAGGTCCTTAACTTGCTGAGTGTGAGAATTCCATTTGGGTTTATCCCTTTGCGCCACAGTTTCACTTATTCAAAAATCCTATCTTCTGTTTTGGAAATTCTGGCTAGATAAGTATATTCTATAATCCTGCCTGGATGTCCAGACTGTATTCATAGTGCACTTTATTATTTCTCTCATTTATTTTGCTTGATTAATGTGTTTTCAGTAAGTTGAGTTCTACCTAAGCTTAAGTGTTGGAAGGGGTTTCCTATTCCCTACCCTTATTCTTGCATTTTGGTCCAGAGGCAAGGAAAAATGATTATTGGGGCCTTCCCCTTTGGAGAAAACTTTGTTCGAAAATGTATCCGGAGACCATAGTGATAAACAAGTACAGTTCCAGGGCGGCTTCTACCCATCCTGCTCCAGGTGACTGTCAGTTCTCTGCCTATGTACACACATAAGTGAGACCTATCAATCACCTGGAGCAAGGAGGGGCACATTCAGTTGTGGAGTGCATTGGACTCCCAAGATCCTTGTCTTGATTCACAAACCATGTTTTTTTTAAAGGCCATAGTAATTCAAAGTAAAACATATAGACTAAAATCATGCAGCTAGGCTCTGTTTCATGCTGACTAGTTTGTGCAGCAAGAATGAAGTGACAGGTTGGGCGAGTTTTGCGGTTTTTTATTATAATCAAATTCAATTTTCTATTCTGAGAAATGTCAGAGATAAAAAAATACCTGTTGTAACTAGTGTAATTTCCTTTCTATACTTTGAAAGGTTGTCCACTACCTTAACATTAATAGCCTATCCATGGATAGGTTATCAATGTCTCATCGGACGGAGTCCGACACCCAGCACTCCCGCTGATCAGATGTTCTTGGTGCCGCCGGCAGCAGCAGGTGACTGGAAATGCTCAGTTCCGAAGATGTTCCGTCTTCTGATAATGACCACAGCAGGGTATAAGTAAACCAGTAGGAGGGCACCACTTTAATAAATGGGGGTTCACCAATAATACTTAGATACTAGGCAAACAAACAAGCAAAAAAAGAGTACTATATAGTGGGATGACGTCATTGAAAATAAGTTGTATAAACAATAATCCTTATTTGAATACATATTGGAAATATACACAAGTCAAAGAAACACTCATTAAAAACATTTAAACACATAACAGTATCAGTTGACACCCCTGTTCTTCCCTAATATTGGACACAACCTTTAACAAGGAATAACAGTGTGGATGAAAAAAAAATCACATACAAATGAGAACCATAGATAACAATGGTATCACAATATATAAGATTTATCGCACCAAAAAATTTATAGGTTGAGGTCACTGAGGGGTCCACAAAAATTACAACCACAAAAATGCAAGCTGCTAATTATCAGCACTATGAAAAAATTTGCAAGCTTTAATTTTCTGCAGGTCAGTATAATAACTGCAAGTAAAGGAGAGTTAATAAAGATCAGAGGCAGAAATACTCTCACCTAGAATCTGGAATGCTGCAGCATCAGTAAACACACCTAATAACTCAGTCATAGATAATGGTTGGTGAGCCTGTGGTGCTAGAATGAGCAGCTGACAGGCAAGGAAGAGGGGCGTAGAGAAGGAAAGGGGGGACCTGCTGGTGTAGGTCCACTGTACTTTATCAAGACCAAAGTCAGCGCTGCCGTCTACCAGGAAATTTTAGACCACTTCATGTTTCCCTCTGCTGACAAGCTTTTTGGAGATGGAAATGTCATCTTCCAGGAGGACTTACAGTATCACTGTGCTTGTTTGGCCATCAAACTCACCTGACCTAAACCCCATAGAGAATCTATGGGGTATTATCAAGAGGAAGTTGATAGACATCAGACCCAACAATGTAGACCATCTGAAACTTGCTATCAAAGCAACCTGGGCTTCCATAACACCTTAGCAGTGCCATAGGATGATTGCCTCCATGCCATGCCATATTGAGAAAGTAATTCATTCAAAAGGAGCCCTGACTAAGTTTTGAGTGCATTCACTGTACATACTTTTCAGTAGGCCAATACTTGAGTTTAAAAACATTTTTTCAGTTGGTCTTATATAATATTCTAATTTTCTTAGATAGCTTTTGGGTCTTCATTGGCTGTAAGCCATAATCATCAACATTAACAGAAATAAACACTTGAAATACATCACTCTGTTTGTAATGACTCTCTATAATATCTATATATATATTTCCCTCTTGTATTGAATTACTGAAATAAATTAACTTTTTGATGATATTCTAATTTATTAAGATGCATTTGTAGTTTTCTTGTGAGCCTACTGTAGTCTGTCCAATTTAAATTAGATCCCAATATAGGTATGACCCTATTTTTTCAAAATGCCTTGTTATTTTTTTCCAGCCCTATTAATAGCTTCATTTAAAACAATATAATTGGACATATCTGTTCAATTTCATCTACTTATGTAAGTTTGTATTTATATTTAATGAAGTTACCAGAAACTCAAGTGCTCTTAAATAACATTAATAGCTTGGATCAACAATTTGTGCATTTACTTACCACAGAAATGCAGTTACTTTACATGAAATATAGCAATGTTTACTTTTGTTGCAATTATTGATTTAATACTTGTTAAACAAAGAGCCTTTATAATATGGAGAAAAATTAAGGAAATTATATGGATTCAAATGTCTGAGTCACAGAGAAAATCAAATGATGACTAATATGTTGTAGAATGACTTACTTCTGAGTTGATATAACTACTTTTTGTTTTTAAACTAAATAAAAAGTGATAATTAAACCTGTAGGTAAAGTAAAGATGCACAATTACATTGTAGTTATGCTACTGGGAAGCACTGTCATAACCTACTAATTTAAAATAAACAAAAATCAATTTATAGGTCTTACTCGAAATTAAGACTAGAAATGAAAAGAAAAAAGTCAGAGAAATTGCTCTTTTCTGCTTCCATTGGTAAAGCAGTTCATTTTGAAACAGTTGAAATATTAACCCAGTGAAAACTGCAGCAAAGGCAAATTTACCTGGAGCAATGTCTTCTGGAAAGATGTAGATATAGGAGTGGAATGAATAAATAAGATAACCAATGACCGCCAGCAAATCAAATCAAATCAAATCTCCCTATCATCCCATGACATGGGCATTGTGACAGGCTTCAGTGAACATACAACTTGACCTAGTTATGTTTCAAATATACTTCACTGACCTTTCAGTGCAATTAGGAATGTTAATCCTTCTAAACATGTTTCTAAAAATCTTATTTTATAAGGTTCTACTATGTGGAGTTGTAAAAAGTGCCCACTATATGATTTATAACTGGACGGAATCAGTAACTTCTCTTTAAAAAGTATATAACATTAGTGACAGCGCATAAAAATGATTAAGTAAAAAAAACAAACAGTGAAAATAATCTAAAGACAAAAAGTTACTTTTTTGTTCATAGTTGGGCTTGTCTCCTTAACTAGGCAACTAAGAACAATAATTCACTTTGTAATGCAGAATTCCAATTATAGAGTCAGAGGAAAGATATTATGACATATCTGCATGTGGAAGCAGGCGGAAAGAACTTCAGAAATCTACATATTTTTGTAGTCTATCCCGAGGGGTTTAGAACATAATCTGCAAATAAAAAATTCTTGAATAAATTAGTAAATTGTTGGGTTTACCTAACCCACTCATGTCTATTTTATGAAATTAAGAGAGTAGAAAAAGCATACATTAAAATTGTTAAAAGGAAGTTACTGGCACACTAAACAAGTGGCGCAACAATGTTTCTCTCCTGTGCGATTTGTGCTATATTTATTACACCCCCCTGATAATAGTCTGGTGTAAGCTAAAATCAGCATCAGGTTTTATGACACTTTATAAAAAAAAGCTTAACATCTTTGAAAATAATTGACTATGTGTCCTCTCAATCCTAATTACCGATTCATGAGAATTGTAATGAAAAAGTTCCATAATTCTAGTATGAAAAGTGTGCTAAACTGTAATAGATCCAAAACATTACTTTGCTTTTAAATCGATGCAAGATATATATTTTTTTCCTTTTTTGTTACAACTGTATATCATGTGAATTTGCCTTTCTATTTTTCAGCAAGATGTCAATCATCATATAACTGTGTGTATGAAAAAATAGGCATTTATATGGTTCTATTGATTGTCTGAGAGTATGTGACAGTAAATATAAATAACATATTCTATACTTAAAAGAGTGAGATCTGCAGAGACTTCTTTCAGCTGTCATGGTTCCTTATGCATCAACGTTGATTCAGGGGAAATGTGTTCTTTATATAACCAGAGTTTATGTTTCATTTTGCCAGTAAGGATTAACAAATGAAAGCTGAACTTTAGCTGTACATTTAAATCAATGGCTCTGTTTGTTTATTGCATGAATGTGTTGCATTTACTAGAAAAAGAGACAATCTTTTGCAACCTCTCTCTTCTTCTGCTAATGATAGATACCCCAAACCAAGAATCCTTAATGCTAAAGAGGATTTCTAGTATTAAATAACATGTCTGAAGTAACTATGGAAATGCAGACAGCTGACTTGTGACAGTGTGCGACATGCTCACAATAAGGCCGGTTTCACACATCCTTCTTTTTGCCATTTTGCCGGATCCGGCGCTCTCCCGTACAGTTAATACAGTACAATGACAGCGCTGTAACTTCCGGGTCACATGCGCCGGTCACATGACAGCATTTGACCGGCGCTTGTTGCGCTGTCATTTTACTGTATTAACTGTACGGGAGAGCGCCGGATCTGGCAAAACGGCAAAAAGAAGGATGTGTGAAACCGGCCTAAGGACTCCCATGCAAATCACATAAATGTGGTCCAATGATCGCACACCTTCATGGGTAATACAGGGGAATCCTGACATTGTGTGCAATACATAGTGTTATGACTTGGCAGTCGGCAGTTGTATAGAGTGACTGCAGACTTTGCTTCTGAAAGTGGACAAACCCTTTAAATTAGAATACCCTAGTAAGGTGTTTATAGAGAATCTGTCAGAACAATTTTGTTATGTAAAATAAATACATGGCTGTTATGGTGCTGTAATACTAATTAAATTGATACCTTTGGTGAAGAAATCCACTTTGCTGTTCTTCTTTAATCACCATTTAAATTTTTTTTCTCATTAATTTTGGTGCACAGGGGCTGCAGTTTACATTGGGTTTTCTCCTCCCTGTCTGTGATTCCCCAGCCCAGCTGCCCACCTCCCGCCTGTGAATATCAGGTCACTGCTGAGATTTAAAGCAGAGGAGTTAGTTCATTCACAGACCGGAGGGGCTGGGAATCACAGACAAGGAGTAGGAAGACCAAGTGAACAGTTCAGTCCCCCTAAACCAAAATCTAATTGGCAGAAAATTTCAAATGGTAATTAAAGGGAACCTGTCAGGGGCAATATGCACCCAGAACCATGAGCAGTTCTGGGTGCAATATTGCTAATCCCTGTCTAACCATCCCTATACACACTAGCATAGATAAAGGGATCTTTAGAAAGAGTATTTCTAAAGATCTGTTATCTTATGCTAATGAGCGCGGGGACTAGTCCAAAGGGCATTTGTTCCCTTAGCCCCTTAGCCAATCAGCTCACATAGCATGCTAGCACGCCCCTGTGGGTGTACTAACATGCTAATGAATACGCAGAGACGCCGCACATACCTCACTGTTCATGGTGGCCAGCAGAGGATGGATGCGCAGTGTGCATGATCCCGGGTACCCAAGGCTTCCGATCATGCGCACTAAACTGATGCCAGTTGTAAGCTTCCCGGTTTCAGTGAGGTACAGTGCGCATGACCGGAAGTGCCAAGGATTCCAGATCATGCCCAGTGCGCATCCATCCTCCGCCGGTCACCATGAACAGTGAGGTATGTGCGGCGTCGCTGTGTATACATTAGCGTGTTAGTATGCCCATGCTGGCGTGCTAGCATGCTATGTGGGCCGACGAGCTAAGGGAAGAAATACCCTTGGGACTAGTCCCTGCGCTCATTAGCATAAAATAAAAGATCTTTATAAATACTTTTTCTAAAGATTCTTTATCTATTCTAGTGTATACAGGGATGGTTAGACAGGGATTAACAATATGCACCCAGAACTGCTCGTGGTTCTGGGTGTATATTGGACCTGAAAGGTTCCCTTTAAAGAATCTCAAAGTGAATTTCTTCACCAAAGGCATCAATGTAATAAGTATTACCCCACCATTTACTTTACATTACAAAATCATGTTCACAGATTCTCTTTAAACATGGGTTTTATATGTAAGATAATTAAAACTAACCAAAGAAAATAAGCCATTTTTAAATACATATGTTAATTTATACAACATATCTCTAAAATAAATAAATGTTAATATCTGAGATTTCAATACATTTTGCATAATTAGAGATAATTAGAAACACTTGCATGAAAAGTTTTTTCTTTTTATTTGAGTATGGAATTTGTAAGTGGAGGACTTCTATTGTAAAACTTTTGATAGCCAACTTTCAATGGTTCATGCTTATGTGAGTCAGGTTTGTTATTTTTGAGTTACAGTTCTTTAATGGTGTAACACATGTATACATTTTAATAGACTATAGGCTTGTCCTGTTTAAAAAAATAAAATAAATATTTTTACTCCTCTCACTGCTTCCCTGGTCTATATTGACAAAACTGCAGTAGTGACTTGACTTCTACAAGACATGACCACAATAGCCAACCACTGGACTCAGAGGTGTTACCAATATAGATGGCATGAGAAACACAAAAATTGTTTGTTTTTTCTAATGACTACACAGACTATTATTTGATGAATGGGTAATAGAAATGTTATCAATAGAATTGTGTGCTGCCCTGGAGGCCTCTGATGTCATGGCGGTGGCTCAGAGCGGTGATGTGGCCGTAAGCAACAGGCGCAAGCGACAAGCTGTTTGTAATCGGGAGTAAAAAAATAATATTTAAAAAAGGGGAGAAAGAAAAATAAAATAAATAGTTTGTGATGCCAGTTGGGATGTTCGGCTGTGGTATGACCAGGCACTGCTGGTGGGCCCCAGGAGTAAGGTGGTGATGCGCAGTGCCAGAGGGTTGTCTTCTTGCCCCCCAACTAGAGCTAGGTCTTGGGGGATGTGTTGAAGTAGGGATGGCGCAGCAGGGAATAAATCAGCCAGAGACAGGACAGGGAGCTTACCTTTTACTGAAGCTCTGTATAACAGTCTGGAAAGTTCTTTTCAGCCTTACAATGATGGTTTTTTTTCTCTGCCCCTATGGGTGTTTGGCCTCTCTGCTGTGTGGTGATACCTGGAAATAGGTATCTTGGCCTCCTGGGATTCTCAAGACAAGTATACTTAACTCCCAAATGTCCGGCATCCAACAAGAATATGAGATGAAGAGGACTGTTCACACCATAGGGATATTTTTCATAGCTTTTATTCACATTAATGGTGCAAGGTGTGAACTATATTAGTATATGATGAAATCGCAGAGTTTTAAATATATGTACAATGAAATTAATTTCAAGATAAATTCTTATATCAACTGTAATCATAATCATGTAGTTTATGTAGTTACCTGTTACAGTTGCTGTCTGCAATATGTTGGATCTACATCCCGAAAATTAAAAACCCGAATATCGGAACATTTGAATGAAGCAAAAATTATCCCTAATATGAACAAAAAATCTTTATCAGGACTATCTCACCATTTTTTGGAAGTACATGCAGGTGATACATCAACTTTCAAAGTTATGGCTATAGAACACATCAAGAAATCATACCGAGGAGGAGACAGGATGGCGACATTACGTGCAAGAGAAATATATTGGATTTTGCAACTGAATTCTGTTTTCCCTAATGGATTGAATTTTAAGACAGATCTATTATATTATTATTGAATAGTCTATGTGAAAAAGATCTTTTTGATAATGATAATAGTAATGGGTTTAGATTAGCATTGAATGGGTTAAAATTGTAATATGCGACTTTTATTATACATGTGTATCAAATTGTGAATAATTAACAATATGTCCCGATTGGATGTAGTTTTTTTTGTAATGTCTATAAAATGGTTGTATATGTGAATGCATTTATGTTACGAATAAGAGCTACTGCCAGCTCGAAACGCGTCAGCGATGCTTTTAATGTGAATAAAAGCTACAAAAAATATCCCTATCATGTGAACAGTCCTCTTCATATCATATTCTTGTTGGATGCCGGACATTTGGGAGTTAAGTATACTAGTCTGTGTTACCTGGGAGATGGCGCAGAGATCTTTGTCCAAACACCACACCTTATCCTGCAGGACGTTGAATGTACTTTGGATCTGGTGAGCTGATCAACTATTGTTTATAGACTATTCCCAAGATAAGAACAATCTGGACTTTTGATCCCTTTTGGTGAGCAGGTGACTGGAATCCTGAAGGAAGATTCTCTATTTTTTCTAGAAGCCTCCAGACTCACATATGCCACTATGCTCCTAGGAATTTCACTACCTCTTGTAAAAAGGCTGTAGTATCTTAGTTTTGGCACCGACCTTGAAGGCACCGATGACCTAGGGACTGATACCCTGACAAGTGTAGCTGGCCCCTTCAGAAGTTTCTAGAAATCACCTCAGAATGGGACCTCTCCTCAGTACGCTCTTCACTTCACCTCACACCGGCTCAGACTAACTGCCACTAACTCAAATTTACCTCCCAACTAAGCTCCTCTTCTTTCTACTTCTAGCGCTCAACATTCAAGAGTTGGTTTTCTCTCAAATGAATAACCCAGTAAGGGAGTGTGTGTAACTGTATGTTTTGTTGAGAGCCGCAAAGAAAACCAAACTCTCACTAAGACTTACAATACATGTTATACAGATGGAACTATACATGTAATTGTGATCTCTGGTGACCAGGGACAGGGCACCACATTTGTACAAGATATTTTTCCTTCTATTATGGTCCAAGCCCGTTTTGTGAAAGGTAGACCACAACTGTGACTATGTAATTTCACTCTTTAATTATAATCTAAACTGTGAAACTTGAAGATCTATTCACATAAGCCAGTAATCTTTTCATAATGAGTCAATTAGGTTGGTAAACCTTGGGACTTAAATCAAATGAGTGATTTAATGAGTCATTTTTACAATTCCAATTTCTTTTCAATTATGGTAAGTATTAATATAGGTGTTTGGAATACACTGTGCTTTCTCACACAATACTGTAGGCTCTAAGCTCATATTTGAAAAATCAGGTTGAATGTTTCCTTAGTAGAAAGTGTTGGTAACTAATATATTTTTGCTTCCAGTGCTGTGCTCAATTGATAATGAGTTCCACAGAGAACAAAATTCAGTTTTACCAACCGCTAGAAGGAAAAGGGGACTCTGAACTGGGGATTATTGGTGATGATAAGTGGTTTTGATGCATTGTTTATGTTTTGTGAAAATGTTAACCTTGCAATAGTGTCAAAACAGTTTGAATATGAAGATCTCGTGGAGAACTCCAGCAGGGTCACAGCATCTTGTAAAAATTACTGACAGCAGCCAAAAATAAAATGAAGACATTACGTATTTTCTTTAGTCCACCTGGATAGCAGATAAAGCCATAATCTACCCACTGTGCATGTATCTTGTCTCTGTATATGAGAAACCAGACAAGAGACACAAGAACCAAACAATTAATGGTACTGCTTCTACTTCAAGAAAGCTAAGACGCTACAAGCAAAGCTAGTTACTTGTGTCATGGGATTAAGTTTTCTCCAATTTATATAAAGACAACATATTTTATTTGGAAGTAGGAGAAAACTTCAATATAAAAAAATAATTTCTAGCTGGGTGTATTTGGTAAGAACAACAAGATTACTTATATTTGAAGATAAGTCTAAAAATTAAAAGAATCCTGTTTGTCACTTGTCGTTGACAGTAAATACTTATTGAGTATGCATATTATACATTTTTTCATCTGGCATTAAACGGTCTCTACAAGTACAGGATTATTTTTGGATTATTGGATGGTCAAAGCAGTGGTTGACACAAACAGAATAAGGCAAGAACAGTACATGGACCCTTTGTAGTCCAAAAACTCTTCATAATACATATTTCCATATGCTTCAGAGGTGTAAGGCTTTGTCTGCATGCTGAAGTTTCATGTTTACGACAAAAATTCACCCTGTGGTCAGAAAAAATTCAGCCTGTAGTCACAAAAATGCATTTAAAAACACATGCGTTTACATTGCGTTTTCCATGTGTTTTTCTATGCGTTTTTGACAATGCAGGTTTTTTGTATTCAATGGGTGAAAAATAGCAATACCTGTACCTGGATTGTAAAGTCTATCACTCGCGGGTTCGAAGGTACTCGAAAGCCAGGCCTGGCACTCGGGTAATAAAAACATAAGATAAAAATAAAGAAAAAAATAATAAAGTGAGCGCGGGATACTTACCAAGTGACCGGCACCACTGTAACTGCTCCTGTGGCCTTTCATTCCCTTCCGGCGCTGCTCATTAGCCTCTTACATATTCATTGCTTCCCCCATCCACTGGCGTCTGAGATTGACTGCAGTCAGACACACCCCCAGCCTGACTAACATTGTGTCTGACACTTCCAATCACAGTAAAAATAAATAAATACATTAAAAAAATTGGCCTAGGGTCCCCCATATTATGCTTCCTAGCACAGATAAAGCATAAGGCTACAAGCTGAAGCCCCCAGCCATGTGCTTATCTTGGTTGTGTAATGAAATAAGAGGAACTGCATGTGGCAAAAAAGCAGCGTGCGACCACCCAATTTTGATACCTAGCCAAACTAAAGCTCAACAGGCTGGATAGACCCTTGCTTATTGGGCCACCCCAGCCTAAAAATATCAGCCTGCAGCCACCCAGGATTGCTGCATCCATTAGATGCAACAATCCCAGCACTTTACCCAACTCTTCCTGATTGCCTGGTGAGGTGGCAACTAGGATAATAAGGGGTTAATAGCAGCTCACAGCTTCCACTAAGCTATAGATTAGTAATGAGAGGCATCTGAGACCCCCATTACTAAGATGTAAGTGAAAGTAAAAAAATACAAACACCAAAAAAATCCTTTATTTTAAATAAAAGACAAAAAAGCACCCTCATTCACTACTTTATTAACCTCAAAAACACCCCTGCAGGTCTGACGTAATCCACATGATGTCAAACAACAATTCTAGCTCTGCTACATTGAAAGTAACAGAGCGTAATCATGACACATGACTACCCGCTGTGAGCTTCAGAGACTGAGTGAGCTGCGTGATCAACGGCGATGTCACGCTGGTTAGCCATGGCCACAGCTGGAGGTTCCCACAGCCTTCTACCTGTGACCGCAGATAACTGAGTTCATTGAGGCCTCCTGAGGTCAGGATATCTGGTCTGCAATGTGGCTAAATTATACATATTGATTTGTAAAGTTTAATATTCTATGTATGTATAAATATATTTATATCTTTCTCCTTTGTTTGACTTAAATATGTGTTGTAATAAAACTATTTGACAACTATTTGTGAAATTTTCCTTTCTATAATACTAAAGTGTTACGAGGGGGACCCGGGGAAGCGTGCCAAGATGGGAAATGGACTGCTTCCGCCGGTCAAGGTCCACTGTGCGGTGTAAGGGACCGCCGCTATGGTGGGTGAAGAGTGAGCGGGTTGCTGCTAGCGATCGTCTGGAATTTCACAGACGATCTATGTACACCGATCTGCCCTAACCCGTGAGGGTTGTATGGCACAGATCTCACGGCTCGGTGTACCTGTTGCACGGGGAAGCACAGAGGTGCCCACGCACGTGTGCCAGTGGAAGTCACGAGAATATGGCACGAGGGTAGCACAGAGGTGCCCACGCACGTGTGCTTTCAATAACCAGGTGAGTCCAATGGAGACTTGAGGAGCTCACCTGGGACAGGAACACGGCCTGTTGACGGGGGTACTGCCGGAGCAGCAAGGCAGGAACACGGCCTGCAAACGAGGTACTGCCGGAGCAGCAAGGGCCAAGCCCACAAGAGACAGTAATGCCTGAGCAGTGGCATGGCAGCACGCTGCCAGACATCCAAACATAGAAGGACGGTCGCGCGCCGCCATGATGGCAGGGGGCGCTTTTAAGGAGGTGCAGCTCCACCCGAGGGCGGGCGCGAGGCGGAGATGACGGACTTGACCCAATCAGGGTCCACGACGTCCCAGCCTGGCCAGTCAGGATTCACCACGTCACCAGCCTTGTCATCAAGCCGTGTGATGTCAGTGAGCGAATCAGGACCCACCACGCATTGCACATGCTCACCCTCCTGCCTCTGGGAAATAGAGGCGGGATCCTCGGTCTCACAATGTGCAGAGATAACGGGAATCTCACTGCTTCCCTGAGCAGTAAACCTCTGCACATTGCGCAGCCTCACAGACCTTCGGGGCCGCTGAGCAGGAGAGTCTGTGGCAGGCCAGGAATGGGAGACCGCTTCACTCCTTGTAACAGGAGAACCAGTAGGTGTCACCCTTCTGCTGCCTCTCTGAGAAGGTATCTCCTGCACACTGCGCAGTCTGGCAGACCTTCGGCGCTGCTGAGCAGGAGTGCTCGTGGCAGGCAAGGAATGGGAGACTGCCTCAGTCCTTGCCTCAGGAGAGCCACGAGATGTAACATTACCCCCCCGTCTAGGCCCCCCCCCCTGTCCGTGCTCGAAGGCCGCTATCAAACCCGGGGCGCGGATATGATCCTCCAACTCCCAGGATCTATGCTCCGGACCACGGCCGGCCCACTCCACGAGGTAGTACCTCTTGCCCTGTATGACTTTTGTCTCCACAAGTTTTGCCACCTCAGGGTCGTCGGACGGGAAGTCGTTTTGAGCCGGCAGGGACCCCGAGAATTTATTAAGTCGTACGGGTTTCAGGAGGGACACGTGAAAGGTGTTGGCTATAGCCCAGCGTGGAGGGAGCTGGAGTCGATATGCCACTGGGTTTACCTGCTTTAGTACTTTAAACGGACCCAGATACCTAGGGGCGAATTTGGCTGCCTGTACCCGTAGGTTAACATTCTTAGAGGACAGCCATACTAGGTCACCAGGGGCGAAGGATGGTGCAGGGCGGCGGCGAACATCAGCCGTTGTCACCATCCGGTCTTTAGCCCTTTTAAGAGCCTCTTGGGTGTCATCCCAGATCTCCCGGGCCTTGGTCGCCCAATCCTCCACTCTAGTATCGGGTGACGTAATGGGCATCGGAACCGGGATTCTGGGATGTTGTCCGTTATTGAGTAGGAACGGAGTCTGGCCAGAGGATTCATGGACCGAATTGTTAATGGCAAATTCGGCCCAAGGAAGGAGGTTAGCCCAGTTGTCGTGGTGCGCGGATATAAAATGGCGGAGGTAAGTTACCAAGGTCTGATTAGTTCTCTCCACTAGTCCATTGGTCTCGGGATGGTATGCGGAGGAGATGTTCAGCTCTATCTGCAGGAGCTTACAGAGCTCTCTCCAGAAGCGAGACGCGAACTGGGGACCCCGGTCGCTCACCACCTTGTCAGGCATGCCATGCAACCTAAATACATGCCGAATGAACAAGGTGGCGAGAGCACGTGACGTCGGGAGTCGTGGGAGAGGCACCAAGTGGACCATTTTAGAGAAGTGGTCCGTGATGACCCATACGACCCTGTGCCCTGCTGACTTGGGCAGATCTCCCAGGAAGTCCATCCCTACCACTTCCCAGGGACGATCCGGCACTGGCAGTGGGTGAAGAAGACCTGCCGGTCTCTGCCGGGATGGCTTATTCCGAGCACATGACATACAGGCTCCCACATATTCCTGTATGTCCTGGGGTAGTCTCGGCCACCAATAATGCCTGGTCACCAGGTCTCTGGTCCTTTTGACCCCGAAGTGACCCCCGACCTTGGAGGCATGGGCCCACGATAGCACCTCGTTCCGTAGTTCAGGGGGAATGAGGGTTTTGCCAGGTGGCACCTGGTCCAAAGAAGTGGGAGTGACCATCCTCAAGCTGTCCGGGGGTAGTATAAGACGAGGCTCCTCCTCGTCCTCCTCCAACACAACCATACAACGTGACAAGGCATCGGCCCGTACGTTCTTCTCACCGGCCAGGTGGCGGATAATAAAGCGGAACCGGGAGAAGAATAAAGACCAACGGGCCTGCCTTGGGTTCAGGCGTTGTGCTGTCTGGAGGTATGTGAGGTTTTTGTGGTCAGAAAAAACCTCAAATGGATGCTTCGCACCCTCCAGGAGATGCCGCCATTCCTGGAATGCTAGTTTCATCGCCAGTAACTCCCTATCCCCTATGGAGTAGTTCCTCTCGGCCGGAGAAAAGGTCTTGGAGAAAAAGAAACACGGATGTTTCCTTCCTCGTTCGTTTTTCTGGTACAGGACTGCACCTGCACCGACTGAAGAGGCGTCTACCTCCAGTAGGAAGGGTTTGGAGATGTCTGGACGATGAAGGATGGGAGCTCTGGAGAAGTGAGTTTTGAGAGTGTGAAATGCCTCTACCGTTTCCCGTGTCCATGCTTTGGGATTAGCGCCCTTGCGGGTTAGGGCAATGATGGGTGCTGCCACCGTCGAGAAGTTGGGAATGAACTGGCGATAATAATTGATAAACCCCAAGAATCGCTGGATCGCCTTCAGCGAGCGGGGCTCAGGCCAGTTCATCACTGTCTCCAACTTCCCCGGATCCATTGCTAACCCCTGACTGGACACTATGTACCCCAGGAACGGCAAGGATTCCTGTTCAAAAACGCACTTTTCCAGCTTAGCATATAACGAATGGGTGCGGAGCCTCTTAAGTACTCGGATGACATCCCTCCGATGGGTGGTAAGATCGGGGGAGAAGATAAGAATGTCATCCAGGTATGCAACCACGGAAAGATACAAATCCCGGAAAATGTCATTCACAAAGTCTTGAAATACGGCGGGGGCATTGCAGAGTCCGAAGGGCATTACTAGATACTCGTAGTGACCGTCCCTGGTGTTAAAGGCGGTCTTCCACTCATCGCCCTCTCGGACTCGCACTAGATTATACGCCCCGCGTAGATCCAGCTTTTTGAAGACCTTTGCCCCGCGGAATTGATCAAATAGCTCAGTAATGAGGGGCAAAGGGTATTTGTTCTTGATTGTGATTGCATTTAATCCCCTGTAATCGATACAGGGGCGCAGATCCCCTTCCTTCTTCTGCACAAAAAAGAACCCTGCACCAGCCGGTGAAATAGACTTGCGAATGAACCCCTTCGCCAGGCTGTCCTGAATATATTTGGACATAGCCTCCGTCTCTGGAGCAGAGAGTGGATACACTCTGCCCCTAGGGGGCTCGGAGCCTGGCTTCAGGTCTATTCGGCAATCATATGGCCGGTGGGGAGGAAGAGTATCTGCGGCCCTTTTGGAAAATACATCCCTGTAGGCCTCATAAGGTGTCGGTAAACCCGGCCCCTCAGTATTCCCTGAGGACCCAACCAACCTAATGGTAGCGGGTGGTTCAGTAGTCACGAGGTGCTCTCTACAGGATCCTGCCCAGGATGAGATCTCCCCTGTTGCCCAGTTGAGTATAGGAGCATGCTGTCTCAACCAGGGAAGGCCCAGTAGGATCTCATCCATCCCCCCTGGAAGCACCAGGAAGGACACCTGCTCATGGTGTCCCGGTGGTACATCCATCCTGAGAGGGATGGTGATCTGGGTGATAGGATCGAGTAGTATGGACCCGTCGACTACCCGGACCCTGAGTGGCTTGGGCAACAGAACCAGGGGAACTGAGTATCGGGTTGCCAGGGAGGTCGAGATGAAATTGCCTTCAGCGCCTGAGTCCAAGCAAGCCAGGGCAGAGAAGAGAGTAGTGCCGAACTGCAACTGGGCGCTGATAGTCAACCTAGAGGGAGAAGTAGCGTCTAGAGTCCCCCCTCTGATAGAAACTAGACGCTGTCTTTTCCCGACGGTTTGGGACATAGGGTAGCTGTTACACGTCGTGGCTCTCTTGTTGCAAGGAATGAGGTGGTCCCCCATTCCTTGTCGGCCACGAGCCCTACTGCTCAGCAGCACCAAAGGTCTGGGAGACTGTGCAGTCTGCAGGAGTTGCCTTCTCAGAGACACAGCAGAAGGGTGACACCTAGTGGTTCTCCCCTTGCAGGGAATGGAGCGGTCTCCCATCCCTTGCCTGCCACGAGCTCTCCTGCTCAGCATCATGGAGGCTCTGGGAAGTTGCGCAGTGTGCAAAGAATATATGCTCAGGGAAGCAGCAAGACTTCCCATGTCTCTGCACATTGTGAAACCGGGGATCCCGCCTTTATGACCCAGAGGCAGGAGGATGAGCATGTGCTCCACGTGACGTCTTCTGATTCGCTCACTGATATCACACGGCCCCATGACGAGGCTGGTGATGTGCTGAATCCTGACTGGCTGGGCCAGGACGTCACGAACCCTGATTGAGTCACGCCCGTCTCGCGCCCGCCCTTGGGTGGAGCTACACCTCCTTAAAAGCTCCCCCTGCCATCATGGCGGTGCGCGACCGTCCTTCTATGTTTGGATGTCTGGCAGCGTGCTGCCACGCCACTGTACAGACGTCATTGTCTTTCGTGGGCTTTGCCCTTGCTGCTCAGGCAGCACCTGGTTTGCAGGCCGTGTTCCTGCCTTGCTGCTCCGGCAGTATCTCCTTCAACAGGCCGTGTTCCTGTCCCAGGTGAGCTCCTCGAGTCTCCACCGGACTCACCTGGTTATTGAAAGCACACGTGCGTGGGCACCTCTGTGCTACCCTCGTGCCATATCCTGTGACTCCCGCTGGCACACGTGCGTAGGCACCTCTGTGCGTCCCCGTGCAACAGGTACACCGTACGAGAAGCCCCGAGCCATACAACCCTCACGGGTTAGGGCGGACCGGTGTACATAGATCGTCTGTGACGTTCCAGACGATCACTAGTAGCAACCCGCTCACTCTTTCCTGACCATAGCAGCGGTCCCTTACACCGCACAGTGGACCTTGACCGGCGGAAGCTGTCCATTTCCCATCTTGGCACGCTTCCCCGGGTCCCCCTCGTAACAGGTAGCTATGTGTCCCCTCTGCCCACAGGAAAAGCAGATGACACAAGACCGAGAACCTGGGGCAGAGGAGACCACCTTGGACACCTCCATTGACTCCACGGAGTCGCCTACAGGACTGGCTGGGGGACCTGTCTGATGGAAGACGGGAGTCAGACGCTTTTTAGGCCGAGAAGACGTGGGTGCTGAAGAGACCTCGAGCCTTCGCTCCACCTGGCGGATGTCAATGCGAGAGGCAACCTGAATCAAGGACTCTAAAGTGGCAGGCACCTCACGTGTGGCCAGTGCGTCTTTGACAAACCCTGCCAGGCCCTCCCAAAACACAGGGACAAGGACCTTATCCGGCCAGTCCAGCTCTGCGGCCAGTGTCCTAAAGTGTACAGCAAAGTCCCCGACTGAAGCAGACCCTTGCCGAAGTCGTAGGAGGTGCAGCGCGGAATCGTGGGTGACTTGAGGCCCGATGAACACCATTCTCATGGCCCCAAGATAAGCTGCTAAGTTATTCACCACACGATCTCCGCGCTCCCACAACGGCGTGGACCACTTCAGCGCTCTCCCTGTGAGCAGGGACTGGACGAAGGCTACCTTCGCCTTCTCGGTAGCGTAAAGAGTCGCGGACAGCTCTAAGTAGGTGGTAACTTGGTTTATAAACCCACGGCACTCAGAGCTGTTGCCGCTAAAGCGCTCTGGAAGTGCAAGGTGAGGAGACCTTCCGCCCAATAGCACAGCCTGGGTAGCCGCCTGGGTGGCGACTGTCGTCAGAGTAGTCTTATCGGAGGAAGACTGCTCCACTGCTGCCAATCGTGACTCCAACTGCTGCACATAACGCAGCAACTGCTGCTGCTCTTCAGCCATAGCCAGACCTTTGGCGCGACCGTAATGTTACGAGGGGGACCCGGGGAAGCGTGCCAAGATGGGAAATGGACTGCTTCCGCCGGTCAAGGTCCACTGTGCGGTGTAAGGGACCGCCGCTATGGTGGGTGAAGAGTGAGCGGGTTGCTGCTAGCGATCGTCTGGAATGTCACAGACGATCTATGTACACCGGTCTGCCCTAACCCGTGTGGGTTGTATGGCAGGGATCACACGGCTCGGTGTACCTGTTGCACGGGGAAGCACAGAGGTGCCCACGCACGTGTGCCAGTGGAAGTCACGAGAATATGGCACGAGGGTAGCACAGAGGTGCCCACGCACGTGTGCTTTCAATAACCAGGTGAGTCCAATGGAGACTTGAGGAGCTCACCTGGGACAGGAACACGGCCTGTTGACGGGGGTACTGCCGGAGCAGCAAGGCAGGAACACGGCCTGCAAACGAGGTACTGCCGGAGCAGCAAGGGCCAAGCCCACAAGAGACAGTAATGCCTGAGCAGTGGCGTGGCAGCACGCTGCCAGACATACAAACATAGAAGGACGGTCGCGCGCCGCCATGATGGCAGGGGGAGCTTTTAAGGAGGTGCAGCTCCACCCGAGGGCGGGCGCGAGGCGGAGATGACGGACTTGACCCAATCAGGGTCCACGACGTCCCAGCCTGGCCAGTCAGGATTCACCACGTCACCAGCCTTGTCATCAAGCCGTGTGACGTCAGTGAGCGAATCAGGACCCACCACGCATTGCGCATGCTCACCCTCCTGCCTCTGGGAAATAGAGGCGGGATCCTCGGTCTCACAATGTGCAGAGATAACGGGAATCTCACTGCTTCCCTGAGCAGTAAACCTCTGCACATTGCGCAGCCTCGCAGACCTTCGGGGCCGCTGAGCAGGAGAGTCTGTGGCAGGCCAGGAATGGGAGACCGCTTCACTCCTTGTAACAGGAGAACCACTAGGTGTCACCCTTCTGCTGCCTCTCTGAGAAGGTATCTCCTGCACACTGCGCAGTCTGGCAGACCTTCGGCGCTGCTGAGCAGGAGTGCTCGTGGCAGGCAAGGAATGGGAGACTGCCTTAGTCCTTGCCTCAGGAGAGCCACGAGATGTAACACTAAAGCATAGTGTGACATTAGTGAAAAGTATCTGCCAGTTGGATTTATATCAGTGCATGTTCCCACATTGCAATTTGTCGGGGAAACAACAGCAAAATCCTCACATGTAGACATAGACTAAATCGTGTTGACAATTTCTCTCCTATCCTTAGCAGCTTTTTAAGCACCACTCCAACATTTTTTCACTTCAGTACTGGAGTGGTGCCTCTAATCTAAGTCCCCTGCCCTTAATCTCACATTCACCTTCTGTCTTCTTCACCTTCTATTATCATGACTTCATGGAGGGTGCCGGATGTCACATTTCAGTGCAAATCTATAAACCTCATTCTGGCACTTACAGACTTGCATTGAGAGCTTATGACTAGTGATGGATGAGCACAGAAATGCTCAAGTGCTCATTACTCGAGTCAAGCAATTTGAAATGCTCGACTGCTCGCCTTGAGTAACGAGCATCATGGAAGTCAATGGGAACTGAAACACTTGGTCGACCTTAACAAGTGTTCTGAGGGAGACTAAAAATCCTGAAATGGATGGAATCACTGCTGAAATGGAATGGGAAAAGCATATGAAAGATGCCTGGACACATCTTTGACTCCCAGGTCAATGCTGAAAACTATGTTGTCAGAGTATTACGCCACTTTTGCAGACTGACAATAAAACATACAAAACCAAAGCTAAATTTACAATTCTAATTTAAGACTCTTTGCTTCTTCTTTCCCCCTCATGGTTCTTATTTGGTAGTCAAATAGAATTTTTGTCATTGGGCTTCAGTCATTCTTTGACCTTACTCTATCATACCACCAGGATGCTTCTAGGTGGCTAAGTAGGCACAGACATTGGAACAATTTCACAGCAGATCTCATATACTCACTGCTACATAGAGACACTAGGTGCGCGAAGCACATATAGTTATATAAGTGCAACACAACCCCAACAACAGAAACTGTGGCACAACATCCTTCGTTAAGTCAGGCTAAGGCGGGCTTGACACGCTGCGACATCTCTAGCATCGGCTAGCGATGTCGCGTGCGATAGCACCCGCCCGCGTCGGTGGCACGATATGTGGTGATCGCTGCCATAGTGAACATTATTGCTACGGCAGCGTCACACGCATATACCTGCTCTGCGATGTCGCTGTGACTGGCGAACTGCCTCCTTTCTAAGGGGGTGGTTCGTTCAGTGTCACAGCGATGTCACAGCAGCGTCACTGAACCACCACCCAATAGAAAAGGAGGGTAGGAGATGAGCGGCCGAAACATGCCGCCCACCTCCTTCCTTCCTCCTTTTCTGGTGGATGCAGGTAGGATGATGTTCGTCGTTCCAGCGGCATCACACATAGCGATGTATGCTGCCGCAGGAACGTCAAACAACATCGTTACTGCAGCAGCAACGATAATTGAGATTAGGGGAGCATGTCAGCAATGAGCGATTTTGAACGTTTTTGTGACGATTCAAAATCGCTCATAGGTGTCACACACAACATCGCTAACGCGGCCGGATGTGCGTCACAAATTCCGTGACCCCAACGAGATCGTTTTAGCGATATTGTAGTGTGTAAAGCCACCTTAAGGGTGAAAACATATAAACTAAACATAAAGTATAGATACTCTCACTTTACTCAGTGATTCAGATGTCTTAAAGTGGTTTCTTTTAACAATAGGAATTTAGCAATGTCTTCAGTTTTGTGATGTACTTTGTCATTCGCATTTTTAATTTTTGTGATATATGTTGTATTTATTTGTTTTTTAATCATGTTTGCTAAATTACGTCCACTTTTGTTGGAGTAAAGGTAGGATCGAAACCTTGCATAGTTAAGATATTTTTTGCTTTTTTGATTTAAAAGAGCTCTGAGCTCAGATCTTAGCTTGAATAAGTCCTTCTGTAATGAAGGGTTTTGATTTGTTTTATGTTGTCCTTCTAAGTTTTTTATTTGGTCTAGAAGGGAAATTGTTGTTTTTTCTCTTTCTTTTTTGGTTCTAGTGCCGAGTTCTATTAAAGTACCTCGTAGAACTGCTTTGTGGGCTTCCCAAACGTTAGGGTCACATATGTTATTGAAGCAATTTTCTCTAAAGTAGTTTTGGATGGACGTTCTTATGTAGTCTTGAGAGGTTTTGTTTTTTATTAAACTATTGTTGAGTTTCCAATTGAGTGGGCATCTTCTGCCTTGTGAAAGCTTTATGTTTAAAAGTAGGGGGGCATGATCAGAAAGTAATATTATATCATAATGTATTTTTTCAACATTGCTTAGAAGTTGATGGGATATGAATAGATAATCTATTCTGGAGTATTTCTTATGGACTTGTGAGTAATAAGAGTAATCTTTGGTTGAGGGGTATGAGATCCTCCAGCTGTCGACCAGAAGTAATTCTGTGAGGGATTTTTTAATGAAATTTACTGTTTTAATTGGGATCGTTGAATGTCCATCTGAGGTGTCTGATGGAGGGTGTAGAGGGATATTGAAGTCACCTCCTAATATTATATTCCCTTCTGAAAAAAGATGCAGAGTGTTGAATATTTTCTTAAAGAAGGGCAGCTGGTTAGTATTTGGGGCGTAGATGTTTATGATTGTGTATAAGGAGTTGTATAGTTGGCATTTCAAGAAGATGAACCTGCCGTCTGGATCATAAATGACGTCTTTGAGGTTAAAGGGTATCTTTTTATGGATAATAATCGAGACCCCTTTATTTTTCTTGATTGGGGAATTGGCATTAAACCATCTGGTGTAGACCTTATTTTTTGTTACTGGTGTGTACGTCTTCTTGAAGTGAGTCTCCTGGAGAAGAGCGATATCTATTTGGTGTTTGTTAAGATAGCTCAGTATTTGTGATCTTTTTTGGGGGATGTTCATGCCTTTAACATTGAACGTTATAAAGTTAAGATTAGCCAAAGTTACCATGAAATAACTGATAATTTATCTTTGAAATTTGGGTAGGTATCTGGGAAGGGTGAAAAAGATTTAGTATAGGGTAGAGTGTGAGGTATTTGAGTCTCTTAGCCATAGCCTTGAGACGTTGTGGATTTCTCAAATTGAGAAATGAAAAAAACAAAGAAAATTTGCAGCTGGAAGGGATAGGGTAAGCCAAGCCAATCCCTTCCAGTGTAATCTGCAATAGTGGATTTTCCGGTCCGTGGGGGCGTGGACCTAGGATGTAGTACTTTTAGACAGTATATGTACTTGACACTTTCAGTGAAGTGAACTAGGGGGCACTATCTCCCACCTAAGTCTTATCAGTAAATGTAATGTAAGAGGGTGAGATAACAAGTCAGTTATAAATGATAAATAATAACCAATTAAAGCAAACATTCCATATTTGTATAGTTACAACCAATGGTCTTCGGTTCTGTTGCTTGAACGATGAGGATAGAGGTCATGAGCGTCCAAGAGAGTTCTTTGTAGAATTGTGATTTGATTGAACGATATGCACAAATCAAAGGCAGATAGAAAGAGGACTAAGTCCCGATGTCTCTATTTCAACAAATTTAATGTCTTTAGAACAGGAACTGAATTGGGAACATACGCAATCATGTGGTAAACTTAGACAAAACTACGACTTCTCTCCAATTCTCTCCTCCTCCCCCGAACGAAAATGTTGGGTGGAAGGTTAACAGAGGGAGAGGAGGGAGAGAGAGTGGAAAAAAAATAAAAAAAATAATAAAAATAATAAAAATAAAAAAAAAAAGGATTTTTTTTTTTTATATGAATATCTTTTCTTTTCCGTTTCTCATCAGGGTATTTCTTAAACTTGAATTATGAGGTCAGGTATATAAAGGTATTGGAGAGTCATCATCCATTTACATCTTGTTCCCCTTGTCTTTTTCTTGGAGTCTTCTTTGGCCCCTGATTCAGTTTTCTCACTTTACTTGCTCTGGGTGGTGATGTTGTGGTCCATTTGTCATGTTTAGGTAGTGCAGGCAAGTGAAGGAAATCTTCAGCGGAGGTCCAATCTGGTATCTTTATATGCATTAAGTCCAACTTATTGAGGACAAAGGGAAGATCGTCTGGAGTTCTGATTATTAGATTTTTGTTGTCAAAGGTGATGGCTAAACCAAAAGGAAACATCCATCTGTAAATTATATTTTTTTCTCTCAGTGTTTTTGTTAAGGGCTGTAATTGTCTTCTCAGATCTAAAGTAAGCTTTGAAAGGTCCTGATAGATTTGTATTTCTGTCTCTTCATATTCAATCTTGCGGGTGTATCTCGCTTTTTGGTAGATTTGTTCCTTTATTTTAAAGCTTTGTAAACAACATAGAACATCCCTTGGTTTATCCCAGTTTGCAGGTTTGGGTTTGTAAACTCTGTGGGCTCTTTCTAACCCTATGTCAATGGTTTCTTCTTTGCCAAGTAGAGTATTACATATCTGTGTAAGGGCTGTGTGAATGTCTTTGTCTTCTACTGATTCTGGTAATCCTCGAATTCGAAGGTTATTCCTTCTGGACCTGTTCTCGAGATCATCTATGTGAAGTTTTTGCAAGAAGATCTCTTTTTGATTGTCGATCAGGATTTCTGTCACTCTCTCTGAGTGCGTTGTAATTTGGTCAAAGTCATTTTCAAGGGTATGGACTCTTGTATAAACCTGTTTTATGTCACTTTTAAGTTCAGCCATCTCTTCTTTTATGGTCTGCGTGAATTCCTTAAATAGGTTTCTGATGTAGTTTGCTGTAGGAAGGGCTTTGATATGTTCCATGAGATTGGCATTTCCGCTTAGCGTCTCTTCATCCTCATCATTGTCTGACAGTGTGAAGTTGGTGGTTGGTGCTTGTCTGGATTTTTGTGCTGACATCTCTTGGGTGTGTTGTTTTTTAGATTTATCCCCTTCCTGGTTCTTCTTTGGAGTTTTCAGGGTTTTGTTTGGCTCATCAAATTGTAATTTGTAGTTTTTCCCCATTTTCTAGACCTGGTCTTAATAGAACTTTGCTGGGAGAAAGTAGGTTGGGTTAACGCATTTGGAGTAAGCTTGTCCTCTTTTTTTTTTCCTTTCCCCTTTTAACTTTCTATATCTCAGCTGCTGCAGCCCTTTTCTTATCTTGACCACTAGATGTCACTGTTCACCACTGTTGCACATTGTTCTTGCACCTTATACTGGAGCTTCTGTTTGTTGTATGCTTAGAATCGTCAGCTCTAGCTGTACTTTTTATTTATCAATGTATAACCTAGAGGGGTTTTATGTCCAGCCACTTACGTTTTGCTGCATTAACATGGGGTGAGCAGCATCTGCGATCTAGCAACAGGCAGCTTGGGATGAGTTAAATTTCCCCTGTGCTGGTTTTTTATTGTCCAGATGAGCACGGGGGAGGGAAGCAGGCTGCTCTGGTCTTGGTGCTGTCCTAGGAACTTAACCCCTTACAGTTCTGTCTCCTCTCCCTGAGCCTTCCCCTCCTCTCTGTAAACCCCAGTACAGGAGTGGATCCCAGGCCAGTGTCTCTGTTCCTGTTTTCCAGGTACCTCTGCTGATTGATGGTGTAGCTATCTGCTGTGCTCTGCTATCAGCAGTCTCTCTCCCTCTCCTCACAGCGTTACAAATGGTGGTGCAGGGGGAACTTGGGGCCCCACTCTCTCAGGTGGCAACTCAATCCAGGAGCAATTAGGTGATATTTATCCTTGGGCGCAGGTCTCCTCTCCTCCAGAGCCCCTCTCTCTAGCTCCAGCCAAGAGAAATGAAGGGGGGAGGGAGGTTGGAGTGGTGCAGGTGCTGTGCCTCTCTGCTGGATTCTAATGGCAGCTGCTCCCATACATCTAGCAAGCCCTCTCTCTTCTGGCCTTCTCCCTCAGTCCCTGCAGGCAGTGGGGCAGGAGGGAGCTTGGAGCAATGCTTCTCTGTCAGTAAATCGCAGTGCTGCTGCACCCTCCTAGTCTCTGGGGACTGGTAGTTGTATGGTTGGTATGGCTGCTACTTTAGGCCCTGGCTTCAGCACTGTAATCAGGCCGCTACTCACTCAGTCTCCACAACGCTCCAAAGTTGTTTTCCTGGGCTCCACAGCAGATGTAGGGAGATGGATTTTGTTTTGGGGCCACTTTTTCTTAAGGATCGGCGTTGGATGTTACTAGATTACAAATTGAGATGCAGGAGCTCCTCCATGTGCATCCTTCTTCTTCCCCAGCTAAGCCACGCCCCCGATAGGTATAGTTTTTGCTATGCTAACTTTCAATTTACTCATGACAGCAGTGTGCTATTGCCATGTCAAACACAGTTTTTAGCAGCGGCCCAATAGAGGGCAGTAGATGGCCCCATCAAGTTTAGTGGCAATTGCAATAGAGTTGCATAGTTTATTTCAAAACTTGCATATGTTTTGAAAGTCAGACTCTCAGTGAGGATTCAGTAAAAATGCACAACCTTAGGTGAATATGTTTAGTATAACACAAGAATAAAAGATCGAGGATCTTCACTAGTGGAAGCCTGTGAGACCAAACTGACAGTATAAATTAAGCACATAGCCATGTAAGGAATATAGTCGATATAGAATTTGCACATTTACTGTTCAAATAATAGCCACTGTTCCGGAGAAACTGAAGTGTAATCATATATACTGACTAGGGCATCCAGTGTATCCTTTATATGGCCAAGAGGCTTAGAGCACTATTCCATTCACTGGTTTTGCATGCTCCCACCGCCCCCTCCCTCATTTGTGATTGACAGTATTGGCTTGCCTGAGCTTTCTCTAAAGACAGTACTTGCTTCAGGCATGCGAGGACTGTCAATCAGCAATAATGGAAGTGAGGGCATTTAAAACCAGTGATTTGAAAGGTCCACTGAGCTTCTTCATCACATCAAGGATACTCCGAGAACCCTTAATTGCAATTTGATTAAACTTCAGTTTCTTAAGAACAAAGACAGTGATTAGAATGCTAAAGGTATAAATTTTATTAGGGCTATATTCCCTAAAAGGCTGTGAGCAAGTTTTTACTATCAGTTATGCACAATATAAAATCCTAGAATAATGTCACTATTAGATGGCCACCCGACACTGAAGAACAGCATTATAAGAAATAGGGTAATCAATCACAAGCAAGGTGAATATTGGTATTAATTGATTGATTAATTCCCAAATTGTCCAATACTGAGAATGATCTCTGGTTCTACAAATAAAGCACTAAAACCTACTGTATGTGTTCAATTATTAGGCAATTTATATTTTTTATTAATAATTTACAGTGAATTTGGTCAATTGAAAAGGTTATTGAGCCTGAATCCTGAATATTTAAGAAACTAAAAGTGAGGGTTAGTCTTGGGAGAAACTTTTTGTGTGAAACTATTAATGTGCAGAATTATTATACAACGTAATGAAAACTTTAGGTTTTTCTATGTGAATTGTTTATTTTCATCTGGTAAAGTGAGAATAATAACCAAACAACTCAAAATGTTAAAAATACATTTCAGACATTTAAAAAAAAAATATCTGTGGTCAAAATAGCCCCTTGCTTTATAATAACAGTCATACGCCTTCCTTCCATGCATTCTGTCAGTTTCTTAATCTGTTGGTGATCAACCTTTTGGGCAGCACCAACTACAACCTCCAAGACACTGTTCATAGAGGTAACTGGTTTACTTTATAGTAAATCTTCTATTTTAGAAGAGCTCATAAATTCTTACTAATTTAGGTCAGGTAAGGAAGGGGGCCAAGTCCTTAGACTTTCATCTTTACGACCTTTACTGGCTAGCCAAAGAGTAGAGTACATAAAAAAGAAGCCCATAGCAATACACAACCTCCTACTTCCTGGCCAAGTCATCATCCATCTGGCTAGCAAGAGTCACTCAACTGTCCATAACACCTTTAAAAACATCTATCTTTAGATATTTCTTGGCACAGTCTTGACATTTCAGTTATGCATCTTGTTCAATGGTGGTTGGCTTTAAACTTTTCTTAGTGTTGGCCATGTCTCTGAGCACTGAAACCTTGTAGTTAAAACTTTTCATGGTTGTGTGATCACACCCAGAACATTCAAGAGTGCTCCATCCCTTTGTAAGACTTTTAACAATTTTACTTTTCAAAAGCAGTTAATTCTCTTTTTGGTCCATGTTGCCCCAGGAAAACAAGCTGCATAGTACTTCTGCAGACTGATAGTGCTTACTTTTCCTGTCAAAACGTGACTAGTAAAGGTAATACACTCATTCTCTTATAATATTTTAGATTTCTTCAGCGTAAAAACAAAATTGCACGTACTCAGATTCCTTGGACAAAGAAATATTGAGCATTTCATTACCACAGTATATTTGATTCAGGGATAGTCAAACAAAGTTGGGTGCCAGATATTCCAATTACTGGCCTCATAGCACTACTCCCAATTCCAAGTCCAAAGGTTTTAGATAGTTGTGTTGCATATATGGTAGTTGACACAAGTGTCAGTGAAATAGACACATATGCTTTTGTGACATTAAATTTGCATTCAAAGACATATACAGTATTTTTGGGAGTGTAATCCTCCAAGTGACAATCTAGCTAAAATTTTCAGGGAAACATTTACAGTTAGATACATTTTCAAATGGAGTGCTAATCATAGGTGCAGATTTTAATATTGTGCTGTATCCTTCCCTGGATCTCTCCTCTGGCAGATCATGCATTTGTTGCTCCAGAGTGATTAAGTTAAAACTCAAATGGTACAACAGTTGGTTCATATTTGGAGAATCCCTCATCTCAACAACAGATGATACTCAATTTTTCTTTGTGCTCATGGTATGTATAGTGGATTAAATATGAAGCAGGTGAGTAGGCAATATTTTATAGTAGATAATAATGTGGAACATATACATGAAAAGAGAGACATTGTTCAGATGCTATTTTCATGTACTCATGGTGGTTCTTGTGATGTATTCAAGTATTGATGGTTGATCTAGTGCGCTTTTATGTATTGATGATGATTCTGTTGATGTATTCATGTATTGATTGTGAGTCTGGTGCTGTATTCATATATTAATTCTAACAATAAGAGGTGTGAAAATTTCATATTAATATATACTTCATTAAGATACTCATGGATATATAGTAATCTCTTTTTGGACATTCGCTAAAGCAGGAAGTGAAAACAACAAGAAAGGGCGAACAAAGTCCAATTTCCATCAAAATATATTTTTATTATAATAATATTTTATATATATATATATATATATATATATGAAATGAATTTCAAAGGAGCAGTAGGTGAATACACACAATATAGCACAATTAGTGGTAAACAATGATCATATCCCACTGGATACTGCACGTGTCAAGTAATGGAAATACATGGCTTACATATGAAAGAGAGATAGAGACATTAATGCAATCCAATACATAAGAATAACACCACAGTGGTATCACAATCTCAGAAAAAATACCTACAATAACAACTTCAAGAGATATACATGTACATCTCTCCCTCAATGCCCGAATGGTGGCCTAAAATTACATAGACTCCCAGGGGAATCCCACAACCACCAATATGGGGTATATATACCAATTAATATAATCAATAAATCAATATATAGATAACTACCCCTCTTTTTTTAGTGGGATAACAGACCTCCAGTAATTGTCCATATATAATAGGCACCAACAATCATCAAACATTAATAGAGAAATATATCAATTATAGATGAACAATCACCCAAAGTCTGATCAACAGTAACAACCAAAATTGTAAAGACCACTGTAGCTAATTTGTATAGTAGAAGGTCCCCAGCTGCATATAATTAACATACCATGGTTGGGTAGCTAATCAGTAAATAGGATTATCATAGTGTTTGAGGGACTTCTCAGGATTTATTATGTCCCATAGATAAGCATGGTAATACGGCGAAAGAAAGCCAATTTACTAAGTCCCATAAATACTATACTTACGTGATCACACTCAATGTGACAATCACCATACCTGATAGCTGAATGAATCAACACGTGCAGATAAGCAGCAGGAAGTGGCCCGAGGGCCCTTTCGAACACCTTCGTCACAGGGCCCCGTATTTATGGGACTTAGTAAATTGGCTTTTTTTCGCCGTATTACCATGCTTATCTAGCGGTTAGGTATGGAGATTACCATACTATGAGTTGCTATTGTAACACCATGGGACATAATAAATCCTGAGAAGTCCCTCAAACACTTTGATAATCCTATTTACTGATTAGCTACCCAACCATGGTATGTTAATTATATGCAGCTGGGGACCTTCTACTATACAAATTAGCTACAGTGGTCTTTACAATTTTGGTTGTTACTGTTGATCAGACTTTGGGTGATTGTTCATCTATAATTGATATATTTCTCTATTAATGTTTGATGATTGTTGGTGCCTATTATATATGGACAATTACTGGAGGTCTGTTATCCCACTAAAAAAAGAGGGGTAGTTATCTATATATTGATTTATTGATTATATTAATTGGTATATATACCCCATATTGGTGGTTGTGGGATTCCCCTGGGAGTCTATGTAATTTTAGGCCACCATTCGGGCATTCATAGTATCATAGTTTTTAAGGTTGAAGGGAGACTCTAAGTCCATCTAGTTCAACCCGTAGCCTAACATGTTGCTCCAGAGGAAGGCAAAAAAACCCCAATGTGGCAAACAAGTTCCAATGGGGAAAAAATTTCCTTCCTGACTCCACATCCGGCAATCAGACTAGTTCCCTGGATCAATACACTGTCATAAAATCTAATATACATAACTGGTAATATTAAATTTTTCAAGAAAGGCATCCAGGCTCTGCATAAATGTTAGTAGTGAATCACTCATTACAACATCATGCGGCAGAGAGTTCCATAGTCTCACTGCTCGTACAGTAAAGAATCCTCGTCTGTGATTATGATTAAACCTTCTTTCCTCAAGACGTAGCGGATGCCCCCGTGTTCCAGTCGCAGGCCTAGGTGTAAAAAGATCTTTGGAAAGGTCTCTGTACTGTCCCCTCATATATTTATACATTGTGATTAGATCCCCCCTAAGCCTTCGTTTTTCCAAACTAAATAACCCCAAGTTTAATAACCTGTCTTGGTATTGCAGCCCACCCATTCCTCTAATAATCTTGGTTGCTCTTCTCTGCACCCTCTCCAGTTCAGCTATGTCCTTCTTATATATCGGTGACCAGAATTGTACACACTATTCTAAGTGCGGTCGCACTAGTGACTTGTACAGAGGTAGAACTATATTTTTTTCATGAACACTTATACCTCTTTTAATACATCCCATTATTTTATTAGCCCTGGCAGCAGTTGCCTGACACTGTCCACTAAAGTGAAGTTTACCATCCACCCATACACCCAAGTCTTTTTCTGTGTTTGTTTTACCCAGTGTTCTACAATTAAGTACATAATCATAAATGTTATTTCCTCTACCCAAGTGCATGACCTTACATTTATCTACATTAAACTTCAATTGCCACTTCTCAGCCCAATCCTCCAATTTACATAAATCTCCCTGTAATATAAAATTATCCTCCTCTGTATTGATTACCCTGCAGAGTTTAGTATCATCTGCAAATATTGAAATTCTACTCCGCATGCCCCCAACAAGGTCATTTATAAATATGTTGAAAAGAAGCGGGCCCAATACTGACCCCTGTGGTACCCCACTATGAACTGAGACCCAGTCCGAGTACGTACCATTAATAACCACCCTTTGTTTCCTATCACTGAGCCAGTTTTTAACCCAGTTACACATATTTTCCCCTATCCCCATTATTCTCATTTTATGTACCAACCTTTTGTGTGGCACCGTATCAAAAGCTTTTGAAAAGTCCATATACACAACATCCACTGCATTTCCCTGGTCCAGGCTTGAACTTACCTCTTCATAGAAGCTGATCAAATTAGTTTGACAGGATCGATCCCTCATAAACCCATGTTGATACTCTGTCATAAGGTTATTTTTCTTGAGATACTCCAGTATAGCATCTCTCAAGAAACCCTCAAGGATTTTACCAACCGTAGAGGTTAAACTTACCGGCCTATAATTTCCCGGCTCAGTTTTTGTCCCCTTTTTGAATATTGGCACCACATTTGCTATGCGCCAGTCCTGCGGTACCATTGAGGGAGAGATGTACATGTATATCTCTTGAAGTTGTTATTGTAGGTATTTTTTCTGAGATTGTGATACCACTGTGGCGTTATTCTTATGTATTGGATTGCATTAATGTCTCTAGCTCTCTTTCATATGTAAGCCATGTATTTCCATTACTTGACACGTGCAGTATCCAGTGGGATATGATCATTGTTTACCACTAATTGTGCTATGTTGTGTGTATTCACCCACTGCTCCTTTGAAATTCATTTCATATATATATATATATATATATATATATATATATGTATATATATATAAAATATTATTATAATAAAAATATATTTTGATGGAAATTGGACTTTGTTCGCCCCTTCTTGTTCTTTTCATATATTAATTCTAGTTGCACTGGATGCACTCCTGTAGTGTTGGTTGTTGGTTGTTTTAGTGATGTTTTCATAGACTGTTGCTGGTTATGATGCTGTATTACTGTACTAATGATGGTTCTAGTGTAGTATTTCTTCATAAGGGACAGATATTTGTTTTATATACTGGAATACTGAATATTGCAGTATATAGCATAAGCAATCGCAAGTTCTTGTCTCCTACGTAGACCTAACACTAAATAACAATACCAAATACTAAAAAAACTATGAGAGAATTGTGTTTGTTTACTGCAAGTTAAAATTGGATTGTTGGCAAGGACGCCATTTTAATTTTTGCCTCAAGCAGAAAAAAATCGAAAATCAGCCCATGGTTTGACAGTACAATTTTAAATGTTTTTCCTTACACCATTTGCCACAATAATGGAATTAATATTTATGTGCAAAGCCCCTTCCCCAAACATATGGTGACCCATATCAAACACCATAAAAATCCATCTATATGTAGTAACTTTCACCAGATATCCTTGATCAATTGTAATATCAACGTGCACGTTAATATCTTAGCAAAAAGCCATGATTTGTTAAAAGGAGGTCCTAATGGAGCTCTTTACTATTAACAATGGCACAATACCTGGTTGTCCTTTGTCTCTCTTGTTTATATTATTACATTGGAACATTTGACTATTGCAATGTAGCAGATATATAGGGCAATCAGGCTCATTAGATTCCCCATAAAAATGCTCTACATGCGGATGACCTCCATCTTTGTTACTTCTCCACTCATTTTCATGCCCTCTTTCTTACAAGATTTAAAGATTTGGAAGATTGAGTAATTTCAAAGCAAATCTCATGAAAATTGAGGTCATAAACATCTCTCTCAGTATTTTTGATAAACTCAGATTTGAATTTCCCTTTAGGTGGCAGAGTTAAAGCATTACGTACTTGGAGATTCAGATTTTTTGTGGCTTCATCTTCTTTTTACATTTAGTTATCTATCATTGCAAAGAAAGACATTGACAGGTTTACAGAATTACCGTAATAAACCTGATTCCTGGTTAAGGTGCATGAATAATAGAAGTTTACAGAGACTTCTAAATATACCCAAAAGGTTGCAATAGGTATTTCTCTTTGGTATTTCAGAACACTAAAATATGCATTCAACAGACTTCTCAGGAAATCAAAAAAGTCAAGCGTAAGTGGGAGGGTGTTGACTACATAGAGAACCTAATGAGGGAGTAGGCCTACAAGATATCAATGTTCATCATGAAATAGCTGTGGGGTAAAAATCTTACAATTTTCTAAGAGAACTTAATATATACACAGAGAGCGACAGAGAGTACAGTGCTGTACTGCCATGAAAATATATAGAATCATTCACTTAGGAACTTGGCTGATAATCTACCTAAAGATGTCTCTCTCAGTTACTCTCAGTACAGCAGATTGTGTTATTTTCAGCAATTTATGTCTCCATGTCGACTTTGACAGACTCTTCATAAACATTGGAATATGTTCTGCCAAAAGGAATATTTGCTCAGTTTTATATTATGTTATTTTATTTGACAACACAAAACTAAGAAAAAGTGAGTTCTGCTGTATACAAAATAGTTACATAATTGTCTCTGCTGGATGTTTATTGCGGTAATTTTTTTGGTAGGTACACAGCATATAAAATAAATAATAAGTAAATCTACAATTCATCATTTATGAAACCTAACCTGACTTATGCTAGAACACTACACTTAAAATAATATTTTACTATGTTCATAAATGTACTTTATCTTTCAAGTAAAGGAATATGAGTTGCTTTACCAAACAGAGTTCATGAAAAGAAGAGGTTTTGAAACCTATTATCTTTGCCTGCACTCAAAACTGATAGACTTGTCAGATATAGATGCATTATCCCTAAAAAGACAACCTCAAAAGGGCTTTAAAGTACAGACTTGGAGGAAGTGATTCTTCTTGGCAGGTCTCTAAGGACACTGGTTTTCATCCTTTCGCTCCTCTACTAGGAAGGGACCTCTGCTACAGAGGACAGGCTAGAACTGACCGACAGGATAGCAGGTGCAATGGTGAATATATTATTGGTGCTGCCTCTGTAGCCAAAAAAGGGGCTCATGAGATAAAGGATCCCATTTCTACCTCCAAACCAAGCAGAATTGTGCATTATGATGAGCTATTGTACTATAAAAGACCCATATACTGTTCTTGCACAGGGGCCCTTTTCTGTCTGTGTCCACTAGTGAGCAGGAGAATTCCCTGGTGGACCCCTGTGCAAGAGTTTCCCCTGTATCCCATCCCACAAAATGATCAGTGCTTGATACACTACATACATACATAAATTCCTCATATCCGGACAGCAACAGACCTTCAGGACCTGCTAGGAGTCTAAAAAGGAAGCTTCATAAGAGAAATTTATAATTTAGCAGCCACCATGCTGCTGAAAACAAACATGATCTTTTACCACAAATTGCCCCAGTTTTCAAATTGATTTGTTAATTGGCGTGCAATTTTGAGAGCAAAACTGATGCTGATTTGCAAAAACAATTTTAATTCTGCACCATTTTGTGGTAAAACTATAATGGCTGAGTTTGGGGATTTGATCCGGTAACCTGTTGCTGTATGGTCATCATTTCCTATGTCTGTTGGGCTTTCACCTTTTCGTCTCTGTCAAAATGTTGATGGCTCCAATTGTCTTTGTTCTCCCTTCTTCATTTGCGCCTCACCTGGTGTTTCTTATTTTCCTGTTTTGGCCTGTGTTATCACATTTTAAGTTGGGATTTTATACGTTCATCTTTCACTGCACTTCCTTGCTGGCTATACCTCTAGCTGGTCTTGTGTTTTGGAATTTCAGCCCTTCATCTTGTGAGTTTACTTCATTGGGTAGGTTTACCAGTTTAATTCCTGCAATGAGTCAGGATGTTTTTATTCCCAGCCCCTTTCCTTTCACCTATTTTAGGTTTCTGGAAGGTTGTAGTTGACCCACTTTTTTTTAGCTCTCTTTAGCTTTCTGTCTCTACCTTATATGAATGTTGTTTAGTTTTCTCACACTAGGCTTTTGTATACTCCTATCCACCTTCCACTCACCTGGCATTATTTTGTGGCATCTCCTCTGGTCCTTCAGGAGGTACAAAAAAAACCTTCGATGGCCTGTTGGGGAGTCAGGTCTAAGGTGGTTGTTTGTGTTATGTGGCTAAGGTCTTTCTAGTCTGTACAAGGACCAGTTGGATGTTGATGCAGCGTCTGCCTCTGGTAGATATTTCCTTTTTCCATTATCCATATGTGAGAGTGTTTACATTTATAACAAAAATAACATATTGCCCTACTGTTGTCGCAAGTTATACACTTACATTTTACGCAGTATGTTATCAACACCATTACTGGTATCCTCACTTTATAAATGATTCCTGCACATAATATCTCTATACACTTAAGTAAAAATGAGAGCGCACAGAAACATAGCCACCTTTCTATTGAAATGTATGATGACTGTGATGGCTTGGAATTTGCGAACTGGTCAGGTAATATTTGCATTTAACTATGGTTATGGAGTGGACCTCCAGAATAATTTTCACTGCTGGGCCCTAAGCACCCCAGTTTGACACTTCTGGAGTCCCCTGAAATCTTCCCTGCCAATGGCAAACTGAATAGTCCCAGTGATTGAACTTTATTTTCATTACACACCTTTATTATTAAAGGCACATGCTGCTCAGAAGCAGCCATGTAGTATCCAGAATTTGAAAAAACTCATGAAGTGTTTCAAGTGGATCCTGCATATGCAAAATATATCATCTATATATGTTCTCCATAGTAATTAATGTTGTTGGGTTAAAGGATTAGAGTAGAATTCTTGTTCCTCAAAGGCCGCCATATAGCAATTTGCATACGGGGGGGCATATTCGAGCCCACTGATACCATTTTGGAGTTTATAGAATGTTTTGATTTCCTCTTATTGTATTTTATTGCAATGTTACGGCACCCAAAAAATTTAATACTGGGTTTTTATTTTTTTTTTAATTACACTTAGTAATGATCAGATCAATTTATATTTTGATTGATTGGACATTTCCGAACTCAAGACTAAATATGTGTAATTTTGTTGTTGGTTTATTTCCAACAGGGCAAAAGAGGGGTGAGTTTAACTCTTGTTTATTTGTTTCAGATTTTTTAAAAAAAATTTTTAATTCTTACTGTTTTTGTGAGTCCACTAGCTGGACTTGAAGTTGTAACCATTTGATTGCTTGTGATATGCAGTGCAGTGCACCTGTGTAATGCTGTGCATCAAGCATGTTGAATTCCTATGAATGCCGGCTCGCAGCCGACATTCACAGGAAATTCGTCATGATAGACATAGGGGTCATCAGCTGATCAAGTCACGGGGCCACCACCGGGTGTGGTGAATGATGCGCTCCCTGTCAGCATGTGTTAAATCCTGCTGTCAGAGATTGACAGCAGAATTTAACTGGTTAACAGCCACTGGCAGATCTCAGATCTACCTCTGGCTGTTAGATACACATGTGGGCTGATTAAATCAACATATGCATGGAAAGATGCAGTCTCGGCCTGTAAACCTGCATCAAGAGCAGAGACACAACATATGGCGTAAATATACATCATACAGTGGGGAAAAAAGTATTTAGTCAGCCAACAATTGTGCAAGTTCTCCCACTTAACAAAGATGGGAGAGGCATGTAATTGACATCATAGGTAGACCAAAAGTATGAGACACAAAATGAGAAAACAAATCCAGAAAATCACCTTGTCTGATTTTGTTTGCAAATTATGGTGGAAAATAAGTATTTAGTCATCTAAAAACATGGCGATTTAGCTTCTGTTTTTTCTTCAAATTTATCGAAAAGGCATAACTCCTATTCTTCTGTGAGTATAGTCATATGAGAGCTTCCTTTATTGTGGGATGTATTGTACTATTAGCTCCTTCGCGACATACAGTGGGGAAAAAGTATTTAGCCAGCCAACAATTGTGCAAGTTCTCCCACTTGAAAAGTTGAGAGAGGTCTGTAATTGACATCATAGGTAGACCACAACAACGAGAGGCAAAATGAGAAAACAAATCCAGAAAATCAGCTTTTCTGATTTGGCAAAATTTTTTTTTTTTGCAAATTATGGTGGAAAATAAGAATTTGGTCAATAACAAAAGTTAATCTCAATATTTTGTTATATATCCTTTGTTGGCAATAACAGAGGTCAAACGTTTTCTGTAAGTCTTCATAAGGTTTGCACACACTGTTGGTGGTATGTTGGCTATTCCTCTATGCATATCTCCTCTAGAGCAGTGATGTTTTGGGCCTGTCGCTGGGAAACATAGACTTTCAACTCCTTCTAAAGGTTTTCAATGGGGTTGAGATCTAGAGACTGGCTAGGAAACTGCAGGACCTTCATATGCTTCTTACAAAGCCACTCCTTTGTTGCCCTGGCAGTGTGCTTGGATTCATTATCATGCTGAAAGTCCCAGCCATGTTTCATCTTCAATGCCCTTGCTGATGGAAGGAGGTTCGCACTCAAAATCTCACGATACCTGGCCCCATTTATTCTTTTATGTACATGGATCAGTCATTCTGGTCCCTAGCACACTTCAGACGGTGTCTGATGGTGGTTCCAGCTCTATGCAGGTCATTCACTAGGTCCCCCAATGTGGTTCTGGGATTTTTGCTCACCGTTCTTGTGATCATTTTGACCCCACTAGGTGAGATCTTGCGTGGAGCCCCAGATCAAGGGAGATTATCAGTGGTCTTATATGTCTTCCATTTTTTTATTGTTGCTCCCACAGTTGATTTCATCACACCAAGCTGCTTATTTATTGCAGATTCAGTCTTCCCAGCCTGAAGCAGGGCTACAGTTTTGTTTCTGGTGTCCTTCGACAGCTCTTTGATCTTCATAATAGTGGAGTTTGGAGTGTGACTGTTTCAGTTTGTGGATAGGTGTCTTTTATACTGATAACAAGTTCAAACAGGTGGAGGACAGAGGAGCCTCTTAAAGAAGAGCTTTCAAGTCTGTGACAGCCAGACATGTTACATGTTTTTAGATGACTAAATATATATTTTCCACCAGAATTTGCAAACAAAATTTTGCAAAATCAGACAAGGTGATTTTCTGGATTTGTTTTCTCATTTTGTCTCTCATAGTTGTGGTCTACCTATGATGTCAATTACATGCCTCTCTCATCTTTTTAAGTGGGAGAACACACAATTGTTGACTGACTAAATACTTTTTTTTCCCCACTGTAAGTCTATGGGACAAAAACTTATGTGTTTTAAAATGGTGTTAGTAAGGGCTATGGGAGCTGCAAAACAAAGAAAATAAGCAATAAAGCAGGACAATTATACTTATTGACCCTACTCTTGGCTGTAACAATGCTTTCAGATCTGATCATAAATAATAAAATAACGTAGGGCCCCCGTATGTTGATACCCAGCACATATAAAGCAGACAACTACAGGCTGCAGCCCCCAGCCTTGCTCATTATCTTCGCTGTGTATGAAAATACAAGGGACCCCATGCAGCTTTTTTTTAAAAATTATTTAAATAAATAATTTTAAAAAACACTATGCAGTCCTCCCCAATTTGAAAAGCCAGACAAGATAAAGCCGACAGCTGGTGGCTGGTATTCTCAGGGAGATCCATGTGTTATGATCCGGTAAACGTGGAAGATTACAAAAAACTCCCATTGGTGAAAAAACACCAAGAAAACAGGAGTAGTTGGAACCTGGGCTGAACGCAATCCCCTAACAATCAGACCACACTAGAAGTAGCCGTGGAGCGTTCCTAAAAACCTAGACACCTCGTCGCAGCCTAAGAAACTATCTACGCCTCACAGAGAGAAATTACGAAATCTACCTTGCCTCAGAGAAGTCCTCAAAGAAGTAGATAGCCCCCCACATATAAAGATTACGGTGATGTAGGAAAACACAATACACAGAAAGGAAAAATAGATTTAGCAAAGGCAAAGCACAACTAAGTTGATACAAAGAAAAGGAAAGGAAAGTGACTGTGGTCAGTGCAAAATCCCTATGTAAAATACCAAACTCCTGCTAGTAAAAAAATGGCCCTGGAGGTCGCACCCCCACTATATCAGGTACTCCTGTAAATAATGGGAAAACAAAATATAAAAAAACACACAAATACAGAAGAGCAAATAATCAAGTTAGACAGGGAGAAAATCCCCTTTCCTGCAGGAGAGCTAGCAAAGGGGAACCCCCATGCTCACAACACAAGAGAAACCAAACCTCACCTGCAAGAAAATAGATAAAAAGCAAAACAAGGAAAAACAACCACCCTAAGGTGTAAACCAGGAAGCAAGGAAAAAACTAAGAACTTATCTGTAGAAGTCTTGCTCAGGGAGACAGAGACGGAAAGAACTCCAAGCCAGGAACAGAGACTGTGAAAAATACAATTATAACCGGCGCCAGCAAGGCAAAAAGTGCTCTCCTATATAGACCAGACTTGTCTGCAATAGGACTTCCTTAATTCCCAATTAACGCCGACAGCTGTCTCAGTCACAGGCTCAGACTCAGCTCCACTACCATTCCTGGCCACCAGAAGGAGCTTCAAAACAGCACCTACACAGACGAGATTCACAACACCCATGGTTATTGGACCCCACCAGCCTAAAAGTTGCAGCCCGCAGCTGCCTATAATTTTTGCATTCAATAAATGTGACAAGTCAGGCTCATGCCAATTGCCCTGGTCCAGTGGCAATTGGGGTAATATTAAAAGTTAATGACAGCTGTGATTTCTCAAAAATCACAACTTCCACTAAACACTGAATTAATAATGATAAGGGTGTCTGAGACCCCCATAATCGTGTAATTAAAAAAAAAATCTCCAATTTATTAACCCCAAAACACCCAGGTCTGACATAATCCATACCATGATGTCCCACGATGATCTCAGCACTGCTACATAGTGAAGTTGCAGCACCTTAGAAAACATGACCGCCCACTGCAGCTTCAGGCAGTCAATAACTGAGCCACAGCTGTGAGCGGTGATGTCACTGTGTTTACTTACGGTCCCAACTAGAGTTTTCTCCAGTACCTTACCTGTGACCGCAGGTATACTCACCTCAGGTGAACTCATTGATTTAAAAAAAAAAAAAAAAAATCATGTTTTTTTGCCAAGAGATGTAGATTTGGTGCTGGAATTTGGTGTGTAAATTTCAACACCAAATCTGCATCTCCTGACCAAAAACCACACAAAAATGGTTTTGGTGCAGTTTTCCGCCACATGATGCAAATTTGGTGTAGAAATCTGGTGCAGACATTTCTGCACCAAATCTGCATATCCTGGGATGGAGAGCAGTGTCTTTAACTACACCCCATCCGCACTGACTGACAGCTCATTGAAATGCTGAGCATTTGTCATTCTTTGCTTGGGGGCGTGGTTTCAGAATCAGCTCTCCATAGACAAAGTAGTGACTGAATCTGCGGCATTGTCACCCCATGATTGAAACCTGAACACTGCCGGGAAGATTAAAGTTCATTTCCTCTCAGCAGCAGGGTTCAATATGCAGGAGACAGGCTGGTTTCAATTGCTATAAACCTGCAGATTAACCAAACATCTGCAGGATAATAGCGTTTTTTTCATGTGATAAGTTTCCTTTAAGTAAGAGAGGAAACAGAGGAAAGAAAGACTGTTGAAGTAGTCTTATTCCTGGGCTTAACAGGAATAATACAAGGATCCCGTGACACTGCCACGGCAACCCATTCGTAGTGTGCTAATGGGATCTGAGCTGACTGCGGTCATCTTGGATGGCTTTTAAATGCCAGTATCAGGCAACTAGTCAGAGATGCGATTAGGGCCTGCTCTGATCGCATCAATTACTTTTGGGATGAGGCTATGTAATGCAGCTGGCAATCATGCTGTATGAAGAGAGTTCAGCTCTTGAGCCTTCTTAATATAGTGATAGTGCATGATTGCTGTTAATATACATAATTTGTAGCTAAGCGGTTAATGTTCATCTGTTTTTGTAAACTAACAAAAACACTGAGTTTTAAATGCAGTTACAAAAGTGTGTATATTAATACATGTATGAAGAGATAAAAAAAAATGTGTGACGCCCTGGCAAAACCAGATAGTCACAGAGGTTGTACAAATCTCTCAGGTACAAGACTCCATCCTCCTTGGCATACCAACACAAAACCCACACCCAGGTGCACAACACCGGCCAGCAAAGCCTAGCCACCCCCCCATGACAATAGGGACACACTAGTGGGCGGGACCAGGCGGATGGGAGCGCCCACCTAGGGGTCCTGAGGTGTCAGGGGTGGGAACACAAGAGAACAGAACAGTTGACAGATCAGTTAATCTCAGACAGTTGATGTGGATGAGTGTGAGGTTATAGCGGAGTCAGGGGTTGGGGCCCCTGGACTGCCGGACTAGGTGGCAGACGGCAAGCAGGACCACAGGCGACAGAGACCCAATCGCGGGAGACCTTAAGTGGACCAGGGCAGGGTTGTAGCCCGCCGTTGCCTACAGCGGGAATCCAATCCGGAGGCCGTGCACAGTTGGAATGCCTGGACCCTACGGCGAGGAAGGTTTCAAGCCCCTTGTCAACTGACCAGCCGGGGACAAGGTTTCAGGCCTTTTTCCACAGTAAGCCCAGAGAGCGAAACGGAAGCCCAACGCGGGGGATAGGGTGTCCGCCAGCACCCACAGAGATCCCAAGGGTCAGATTTTGCGGGCCACAGCTCCCAACATACAAAGTACCGGGAGTGGACTTCCCCGTTTCAAGTGGAGTTGTCCCATTGAAGACACAAACACTGAGTGCAGGAAGAAGGGACCCCTGTTTGCTACACCCAGGTGTGGGACCCGAATACATCCGCCGAAGGCAACCGGTCACTGGCAATTTGGTTTACCACTGGACTTTGTGTGCAATTCTTTGGAACTGTGAGTACACCATCCATTCCCGGTCCAATCCTGCATGTCCTTCTCCGCAACCATCACTCCCGTTCACCTGGGCCCCGGGACTACACCTTCCCTACCTGTGGAGGGGATTCCATCCTGCTGCCCAGCTCCATCAGCCCCGAGGTCCCATCACCAGGCAGCGGCGGTGCTACCAACTCTCACCGCAACCCACGGGTGGCATCACTGACAAACCAATACCCTGTAAATAACCCCTTTCCTACGGTTGTGAGGATGAACGGCTGTACGAGCCCGGCTCCGGCTACCACTCCAGCCGCATTAACGAACCCGGATCTGAGCAGCCCCTGCAGCGGCCCGGCCCCCGTCTGCAATAAATGACTGAAAGAAACTGAGTGTGAAAAGCAAAAAAGACATTTTATCATCAACTAGCTGTACTACCCGGCTTAGCCCGGGTTAATAACTGCTGTTAACAAAATAGAATGTATTAACAAAAATGTATTCTGCACACAAAAACCACAAAACAAATATATAGAAATGTAATTATTCAAAGGCAAAAACTAAGTTAATAGAAGCATTTCACAACATATATTTCAGCACCACAGATATTCCACACAGATTTAACTAAATTGGCAAAGTAATGTACTCCGTCTGTCTCTTTCCAGATCTGTCTCTTTCCCCGTCTGTCTCTTTCCCCGTCTGTTTCTGTCTATTTCCCCGTCTGTCTCTTTCCAGGCCTGTCTCGTTCCAGGTCTGTCTCTTTCCAGGTCTGCCTCTTTTCTCGTCTGCCTCTTTCCTCATCTGCCTCTTTCCCCATCTGTCTCTTTCCCCATCTTTCTCTTTCCCCGTCTGTCTCTTTCCCCATCTGTCTCTTTCCCCGTCTGTCTCTTTCCCCATCTGCCTGTCTCTGTCTGTCTTTTTCTTTGTCTGTCTCTATCTCTCTGTTTCTTTATCCATCTGTCTCTTCCAGGTCTGTCTCTTTCCCTGTCTGTCTCCCCATCTCTTTGTCTGTGTCTTTTCCTGTCTGTCTCTTTCCCTGTCTGCCTGTCTTTGTCTGTCTCTATTTCTCTGTCTCTTTCTTCATCTGTCTCTATCAAAGTCTGTGTTTTTCCCCATCTATCTTTGTCTCTCTGGCTGTCTCCTCCTTCCCTGTCTGCCTGTCTCTGTCCCTGTCTGCATGTCAGTCTGTCTCTTTCCCCATCTGCCTCTTTCCCCATCTGTCTCTTTCCATGTCTGTCTCTTTCCAGGTCTGTCTCTGTCTGTCTCCCCATCTGTCTCTGTCTGTCTCTTTCACTGTCTGTCTCTGTCTCTTTCACCGTTTGTCTCTATCTGTCTCTTTCCCTGTCTGTCTCTATCTCTCTGTCTCTTTCCTGTCTGCCTCTCTCTCTGTCTGTCTCTGTCTGTCTCTATGGAGTATGGACTATGGAGCCGCAGCTGCTGGAAGGGACCTCCAGAGCTGATGTTATGGCAGCTGAGGTGTTTCTTGCTCCCCACAGGTGGAGCGGGTACCCCGGGGCAACCTTTGGTAAAGTCTATGGTGTTTGTTGATGAGGTGCAGGATAAAGCAGACGACATGGACTTGCAGTTAAGATGTTTACTCACTGCTAAGTCTCAATTCTGCAGCCGACCGGTTACCCACGGTATGCCAGAATCCACCATCAGGGACCTCCGCCAATCCCGGACAGTTCAAGGGTCAGTACCGGCGCACCCCTCAATGTGTCCTGTCTGGCTGTCTCACTAGCGCAGAGCTGCACTAGGCTGTCTTGCGCCTCCGCCACCGAGCCTATCCAAGGGTGGCTGACCTAGGTCTTCTATTGCTCCCCTTGCAGGTGATCTGTGGCAGGTGGTGGCCTCGGATGCCTACAGCAATCTCCCGGGCCGTCGGTTTCACTAAAAGTAATGTCTTTCTTCTTTCAGTCTAGTGATTTTCTCTGTGTTGCAGCCAGATCCCTCCACTCGGTATTCTAGTGGAACAGGTCCATGGGACGTTCGTACTTCCGTGACACCCTGGAATCCCTTCTATCGGTGTCACCTGGGCCTAGCAAGACCCCAGGATCTCCACCAGAAACCTCCTTCTGTTCTTGTCTTTTCTGTCTGCTGTCACCCTCCTGACAGCCAACCTCCACACTCCTAGACTCCTTCTGACTGACTTGAACTGACTGGTTCCCCTTTCTTCTCCCTGACTCCTCCCACACCCCTTCCTCGTAGGCTCCACCCCCTCGTGGAACAGTGAATGGGACTTAAGGCCCCATAACCAGGCACACTGGTCGATACTCTAGCATTAATGGAGTGCCTGCCTTAAACCCTGACCCGGTGTGTGATCTACCAATTGGTGTGTGCAGGTTTTCTCTGTGAACTGGTAGATGACCCCCTTCTTACCCGGGATGGGATACCACATCTCTGGCTGAGGTGCATTACCTCTGTAGCGATGGAAGCCTCAGGGGCGCCACATGTCTCTTTCCTCATCTGTCTCTTTCCCTATCTGTATCTTTCCCCCTCTGTCTCTTTTCAGGTGTCTCTTTCCAGGTCTGCCTCTTTCCAGGTCTGCCTCTTTCCTAGTCTGTCTCTTTCTCCATCTGTCCCTTTGCCCGTCTGTCTCTGTCTGTCTCTTTGCCCGTCTGTCTCTGTCTATCTCTTTCCCCGTCTATCTCTGTCTGTCTCTTTCCCCGTCTGTCTCTTTCGCCGTCTGTCTCTTTCCCCATCTGTCTCTTTCCCCATCTGCCTGCCTCTGTCTGTCTCTTTCTTTGTCTGTCTCTCTCTGTTTCTTTCCCCATCTGTCTCTTTCCAGGTCTGTCTCTTTCTCCGTCTGTCTCCCAGTCTCTTTGTCTGTGTCTTTTCCTGTCTGTCTCTTTCCCTGTCTGACTGTCTTTGTCTGTCTCTTTCCTTGTCCGTCTCTATTTCTCTGTCTCTTTCTCCGTCTTTATCTATCAAGGTCTGTGTCTTTCCCCATCTATCTTTGTCTGTCTCTCTGTCTCTGTCCCTGTCGGCATGTCTGTCTGTCTCTTTCCCCATCTGTCTCTTTCCAGGTCTGTCTCTGTCTGTCTCTTTCCCCATCTGTCTCTTTCTCTTTCACTCTTTGTCTCTGTCTCTTTCCCTGTCTGTCTCTATCTCTCTGTCTCTTTCCTGTCTGTCTCTCTCTGTCTGTCTCTGTCTGTCTCTGTCTATCCGTCTCCCCACTGACATCTTATTACCTCACATATAAGCTTCTTATACTATGAATGTCTTTTGTTCCTATAGCAACCACTCACAGCTCCTACTAATAACCTGTAGTTACAGGCTCCATTTACTTTAATGAAGGCATGTTTTTTGGAGAGTAACTGTAAAGCGCGGGGTTACATTTTCCTGTATAAACATAGTCTATGACGTTCCCTGGGTCACATGAGGTGTCTATGCAAAATTTTGGGATTGTAAATACAATGGTGCGGATACACTTTTCGTTTCACTTTTTCCCCATTTTTGTGTCCAGCCAGGTACAACTAGGCAGCTGGGGATTGGAATCCGCAGCACAGGTTGGCCTGAGCTTTCTGGGCCCCACTGCTGCGAATTGCAGTCTGAAGCCGCCTCAGAAAATGGCATTTTCATAGAAGCGCCATATTCTGGCGCTGTATCCAACTCTTCCAGCACCTGCCTGCTATACCTGGCTAGCATACAAAAATATGGCGAAGCTCACGTCCTTTTTTTGTAGTTTTTTGGCAAAAAAAATAAAAAATGCTTCCCTGGATTTTCCATTGCCAGTGAAGGTAACACCAAGCAGTGGGGGTTAGCAGCCAGTAGCTGCTTGGATTACCCTTAGCTAGCAATACAAAAAATGCAGCGGGAGCCCATATTTATTTTTTTTAATTATTTATATAAATAACTAAAAATAAAATGGGCTTCCCTGTATTTTGATTGCTGGACATCACAGTGCTGTAAAAATAAATCTTTAAAAAAATGACGTAGCGCTCCACGGTATTTTTGATTCTCAGCGCAGATAAAGCAGACAGCTATGGGTTGCCACCCCCATCTGCCTGCCGTTACCTTGGTTGGCAATCAAAATACAGGGAAGCCCATTAATTTTTTCTATTTAAAAAATAGTTAAAAAAAAAAAATGACGTTGGGTCCCCCCATTTTTGATAGCCAGCTAGGGTAAAGCAGACGGCTGTAGCCTGAAAACCACAGCTGGCAGCTTTACCGTGGTTGGGGATCCAATGTGGAGGTCCCCTCAGGCTCTTTTTTATAATTATTTTATAAATATTAATAATTACACAAAAAAAGTAGGGTCCCCTCCAAATTGGATCACCAGCCAAGGTAAAGCGGACAGCTGTGGTCTGGTATTCTCAGGGTGGGAAGGTCCATAGTTATTGGGCCTTCACAGCCTAAAAATAGCAGGCCGCAGGCACCCCAGACGTGGCGCATCCACTAGATGCGCCAATCCTGGCGCTTCACCCCAGCTCATCCCGTGCCCTGGTGCAGTGGCAAACGGGGTAATAAATCGGGTTGATACTAGCTGTAAAGTCACCTGAGATCAAGCCCAGCAGTTTGTGATGTCATGGCGTCTATTAGATACCCAACATCATAAACTGTCAGTACAAACAAAAACAAAAAATCGACAAAAGAAATTTATTTGAAAAAACAGTCCCCAAAACATTTCCTCTTTCACCAATTTATTGTAAGAAAAAAAATAAAGGGGTCCCACGACGACTCTGGACCGTCTAGAATATGGGGGGAGACACTCAGGGAACGTATCCCCCATTTTCTAGGAGTGCGGACCCTTCATGTGAGGAGTGTGGGTGCAATGAATCTGCACTCACTCTCCCCGGGTCCACAGCAGCAGAGTCCATGTCGTAATGGTTGCTACCAAAGCTGCAATGCCCTGCCCATGAGGTAAGGGCATGCCTAATCAGGAGAACTACTGTAGAGGAAGCTCTGCTCACTGGTATATAGGTGCTCAGAGGTAATAATAGATAAAATTAGTGAGTAACCTCGGCACTCTAAATCTCCCAGACTAAGTCAGTAAGTCCCAATGAATAGTAATGCAAAATCACTCTTTATTGGTCCGTATTAAGAACATTTTTTTTTCATAAGCATATATGTTTTTGTCCAAAACAAGTTACAATTGACGTTTCGGCCTGAGCCTTCGTCAGATTGGACTTATCTGCATGTAATCATGAAAAATGACAATAATCAGTATCACATAAGAGTGAGAGAACAATAACATAAACTCGAACAATGTAGAGGTACAATTGGCATGCAGCAAAAAAATTGCAACACAGCAAGAAGTGAAACACATGATACAAATGTCATAATACAGTACAAGGACAATATAGTAATGACAAATATGGGGTCAGAGTAGACTTAGACAGCTCTGGTACGAAAGAGATGTCAATCATAAAGTAACATGTGCAGTAGGTGTAGAGCTACAGTATGCATGGCAGAGCTAATGGGTAGACCGACCATAGAAAAAGAACGGAGAAAAAGTGGAGAAAAAGTGGAGAAAAAGTGGAGAATAAGTGGAGAATAAGTGGAGAAAAAGTGGAGAAAAAGTGGAGAAAAAGTGGAGAAAAAGTGGAGAAAAAGTGGAGAAAAAGTGGAGAAAAAGTGGAGAAAAAAATGGAGAAATAGTGGAGAAAAAGTGGAGAATAAGTGGAGAATAAGTGGAGAAAAAGTGGAGAAAAAAATGGAGAAAAAGTGGAGAAAAAGTGGAGAAAAAAATGGAGAAAAAGTGGAGAAAAAGTGGAGAATAAATGGAGAAAAAGTGGAGAAAAAGTGGAGAAAAAATGGAGAAAAAGTGGAGAATAAGTGGAGAATAAGTGGAGAAAAAGTGGAGAAAAAGTGGAGAAAAAGTGGAGAAAAAGTGGAGAAAAAAATGGAGAAAAAGTGGAGAAAAAGTGGAGAATAAATGGAGAATAAATGGAGAAAAAGTGGAGAAAAAGTGGAGAAAAAGTGGAGAAAAAGTGGAGCACCCTTTGGTGCCTTTCATGTGGCACTAAGGGGTGCTTAGCTTTGTATTTAGCCAAAAAAATGAAAAAAAAAAAATGACGTAGGGTTCCCCCTAGTTTTGTAGCCAGCTAGGGTAAAGCAGACGGCTGCAGCCTGCAGACCACAGCTGGCAACCTCACCTTGGCTGGTAATCCAAAACTGAGGGCACCCCACGCTGTTATTTTAAATTAAATAAATAATTTAAAAAAAAAAAAAACACGTAGGGGTCCCCCAAAATTGGATCACCAGCCAAGGTAAAGCAGACACCTGGGGCCTGATATTCTCAGACTAGGGAGGTCCATGGTTATTGGACTCTCCCAAGCCTAAAAATAGCAGGCCGCAGCCGCCCCAGAAGTGGCGCATCCATTAGATGTGCCAATCCTGGTGCTTCGCCCCAGCTCATCCCGCGCCCTGGTGCGGTGGCAAACGGGGTAATATATGGGGTTAATACCAGATGTGTAATGTCACCTGGCATCAAGCCCTGGGGTTGGTGAGGTCAGGCGTCTATCAGATACCCGACATCACCAACCCAGTCAGTAATAAAAAAAAATAGACGACAACCACATTTTTATTTGAAAAAACACTCCCCAAAACATTCCCTCTTTAACCAATTTATTAGAAAGAAAAACAAATCCAGGTCTGGTGTAATCCAAGGGATTGCCATGACGATCCACACTGTCCCAGTCAATGAAGAGCAGGATGTTCCCCATTGGCTGGGAGAGCAGTGCAGTGACCTGAGGTAAGATCAATTGGTCAGCCCAGGTCACTGCAGGGGATGACAAGTGCTGCTGTCAGCGAGGTACATTACCTGCGCTGATCTCCAGCACACTGACAGCACCTGTCACTGAGGTCAATGACCGGCGCCTTCACATCAAGTATCGCGAGAGGTCCGTGACGTCTCGGGTCGGAAGCGAGAGGTGATGTGACAAGCGGCGGCCATGGAGGACAGTGACAGCGCTGAGGTCGGGATGGCGGGACTTCATCACCGCAGGTAAGCCGAGGGGGGGGTGCGTGTGTGAGAGTGTGTGTGTGTGTGCGTGTGTGTATATGTATGTATACATGCCGCGGGCAGGAGGGGGCGGAGCGAGCTGAGCGGGAAGTGTGGGCTTCCTGCACGTAACTAAGATAAACATCGGGTTACTAACCAAAGCGCTTTGCTTGGATACCCGATGTTTATCTTGGTTACCAGCTTGTGGCAGGCTGCCAGCGATGGCTCCTGCACACTGTAGCTGGGAGGGGGGGGGGGTGTGTGTGAGTGAGAGTGTGTATGTGTGTATATGTATGTATACATGCCACGGGCAGGAGGGGGCGGAGTGAGCTGAGCGGGGAAGTGTGGGCTTCCTGCACGTAACTAAGATAAACATCGGGTTACTAACCAAAGCGCTTTGCTTGGATACCCGATGTTTATCTTGGTTACCAGCTTGTGGCAGGCTGCCAGCGATGGCTCCTGCACACTGTAGCTGTAAAAAGCCCTGCTTTTTGCTGCTAGAACCGTTCTCGAACGTATCTAGAACTATCGAGCTTTTGCAAAAAGCTCGAGTTCTAGTTCGATCTCGAACAGCCCCCAAAATCACTCGAGCCTAGAACTGGAGAACCTCGAACCGCGAACCGCGCTCAACTCTAGTGCCTAGTTGATCCTGATCTAAAATTTCTATGCTGATGCCATTTAAATACATTCCCATTCAGGTAGTCATCAATATCACGTTTAAATTTGTGTGCCTTTTTCTGCTTTATGTCTGTCTCCCACTGCTCAAATTCTTTAGCAAGTTCTTAATCGAACTCTGCAAGATTTGTCTCAGATATCTTTTGTTTCAACTCTACATTGACTTTCTCAATCTCACTTTCAAGCTCAGCCAATCTTTTCTTATCTAAACCGATAAGTAACTCAAGCATTTTGCGAGAGCACAGTTTGCAGGCCTCCTCCCATGTACCCTTAAACATGTCATCTTCAACTACAAATGCTGGGAATGTTTAAATGCGTAGTCCTCTTGGGACGATGTCTCTACCAAGGTACTGTTCCAGTGAAGCTTGATTCCACCAGGTTTTGGTGCGTTTAAACAATAAGTTTTTTAATTTTACTTGAAGCTCACGGTGCTGCATTGGAGGTGAGGGATTGGTGTGGCTGCCACCATAGCCGAACACATCACTGACCTGCGTTGCCCAATCTGCGTCCCGTCCACGGTAATCCATTGCTGGACCTGTATTCCCCAAAAGAGCACAAACAAAGAAAATTTGAATAACTGGGTCCATATTAGCAGTTATAGCATGGAGAATCCCCATTAACAATGAACAGCCTACATAGAAACTCCATAGTCCATATGATCCTATTTGAATTATATATCAGGAAACTAATTTCTTTATAGAAATATTAGAATAATTTATTTATATATTAATTTATACAAGTTTTTTAACAAGGACACAAAAAGTGCAACACAAAGTGCAATGTGCATAAAAACATATATATAGCCGATCAGGGGAGTATGTCAGATAGGAACAAGCTGAGATGGAAAGATGACACAGCTTATAATAAGCACGTAGGTGCAAAGCCTCAGTATAGCAATCTCATATACTACAATTTAGTGCATAGTGGAACATCATGATTACCCATCAGTAAATATGCCATATCATGAGATTGCGCTAATACATATAAGACAGAACATGACCATCCAAGAGTCAAGATGATATTAAATCAAAAAGCCATAAAAAGATATTTATAGACAATACAAAAGGATGTGGCCTCTCAGCAGAGATTAAGGAGTTAATCCACAGTACATATACAGGTACTATGACCCACCAGGATCGCTCCAATGTTCAGACCTGACACACCACCCTGCACCTCAACGCGTTTCGCTTATCGCTTCATCGATATCTCATGATATGGCATATTTACTGAGGGGTAATCATGATGTCCCACTATGCACTAAATTGTAGTATATGAGATTGCTATTCTGAGGCTTTGCACCTACGTGCTTATTATAAGCTGTGTCATCTTTCCATCTCAGCTTGTTCCTATCTGACATACTCCCCTGATCGGCTATATATATGTTTTTATGCACATTGCACTTTGTGTTGCACTTTTTGTGTCCTTGTTAAAAAACTTGTATAAATTAATATATAAATAAATTATTCTAATATTTCTATAAAGAAATTAGTTTCCTGATATATAATTCAAATAGGATCATATGGACTATGGAGTTTCTATGTAGGCTGTTCATTGTTAATGGGGATTCTCCATGTTATAAATGCTAATATGGACCCAGTTATTCAAATTTTCTTTAATCACTCAGTGAGTCAGCAGAGGCTGCGGATTGGTAAGCATTGCAATAGTAACCTGACAGGTGGGTTACTATAGCAACTGTGAGCTCCGATCACCTGATTCCCGGCGTCGCTATTCACCAGCTGGGGCATCCAGTCCCTGCATGTGGGCTGACTCTGTAAAGAGCACCGACATGCAGAAACGGGGAGCCAAGCATGTGCCCGAGTATCTCGCCGGTACTCGCCGAGTATACTGAGTACGGAGATGCTAGGGTGAGCACCACATACTGGCGACATGCACTGACAGGACCTAGCATGACATCATAGCCATGTGACCAGTCTGTAGCCAATGAGATAATACACACGTGACTGGTCACATGCTATGACATCATGGAAAGGTTGTATCTTCAGTGCTGGTTACCGGGAGGACACAGCGATGATCGGAAGGAGAAACGGCTGGAGACAGAGTCTGCAGGACACGTCGCGGGACCTGTAAGTATAATGGCAATGTTTATTATTAACTGTATGTGTATATGTATAATGTATTTGTATGTGTTTGTGTTTGCCTGCCATTGTTTTCAATGGGGTTCGAAGTTGTTCGTCGAACATTCGTCGGACGTTCGACGAACACACCCGCCGATCGATGAACCGAAACGAACTCGAACACTAGGGGGTGGCTCATCTCTATTACTGAGCACCCGCAACTAAATTAGGCTAATCGTAATTTTGTACAGTAGATTAAACTGTAGTATAAGTGCTACAAGAATTTTACAATTCTGAAACTACAATTGCAAAACGGATAACAGTAAAAAAAAAGGGGGAGGGGAGTGGGGAAAGAAGGATTGGAGCAGTTAAGAAAAAAGTATGGGACAGGAAGAGGTCTGGAAAAGATATTAATTTTTTCAAGTCTTCAATCATCAGCAGCAGAAGTGATGGCACAGGCTAAAATAGTCATTGGCACTACAAATTTCAGCAGATCAGCAGCAGAATGACCAAAATGACTGTTCACTTCATGTCTCCAAGCTAGAATGAGGCAGAACAGAGCAGTCATTAAGGGATCAGACTGCGCTCCTGCTGACTGATTAGTCAACTGGACATCATCGTCCAATCTCTTCAATCAGCGCTGTGGCTGCTGATGGCGCTGTTCCCTAGCAGCAGTCTAGGATTGATGCTGTTAAGCACCGATCATAGCTGGACTTCAATGTTTCATGCAATTTAATTTGCCAAAACATTGAAATCGCTGTGATTGGCTGTCCAGAATTGAATAGCCAATCATAGTGATCAGACCTGCAGAGAGGTGGTTGCACCTACGATGGTTAGGAATCCCAGTGCCTTGATATCAGATTCATCAGGCACCATCATATAATCACCATGTCTGAAGACATGGTGGCCACATGATTACCATTAAATACCTATATGTTGTTCGTTGGGAACCCCTATCCAACCATGACATATAGGTATGATATATTGTCATGAAGAGGTTAAAGACAGCCATTAACACATTTTTCATTTTGGTGGTGTAATTTTTGCTGCCAAGTGAAATGGGTTTTTTGGCTTTTCATTTTACGCCTTTTCGTTGAAGAAATATCGTTCGGCATCTAAACAGTTTTCATTTTAAGCCCAAGTGGGCATTACCAGAGAGATTTCACTGAGGGCATGTGCTTTTTTTCTCTATTAGAAGCATCTGATCTCTACTAGAACTGTTTTTAAGAAAACTCAACTGTTCTGTCTTGATAATCCCCCCCCACTGACTGCCAGAGATGAGAGCTAAAGCAGTTACCATATTTTTCATTTTATTAGACGCACCGGATTATAAGATGTACCCCAAATTTAAAGATAAAAAAAGGTAAAAAAAAAATCTTATACTCCAGTGTTGTCTTACAGGAGGCAAAGGCTGTGCTGGGTGCAGCGGTGAGTCAGTGGTGGCAGCGGTGGGTCAGTAGTGGCAGCGGCAGTGGTGGGTCAATGGTGGCAGCTCCGGCGGCGGGTCAGTGATGGCAGGTCAGTGGTGGCAGTGGTGGTGGTGGGACAGTAGTGGCAGCGGGTCAGTGGAGGCACCGGGTCAGTGGTGGAAGCGGCGGCTCAGTGGTAGCAGCGGTTGTGTGGTGGAGCAGGCCGGTGTGGCGAGTGTCCCAGTCTGTCCGCGATCCGAGGTTCAAAGAAATGACACCCGGAGTGGCGCATGCACAGATGGAGCTCTCATCCAAGAGCTCCAACTGCGCACGCGCTGACTCCCGATACAATAATTTGAAGCACGGACCGCGGACAGACTAGGACACCCGCCACACTGTCACCACACAGAGAGGCAGCCAGCCGCCGGGACAGAGAAGCAGTCGGTTACCGGCACTGACAGGCGCCCGTCTACCCGCACGCATGCACAGACAGGCATCCGGCCGCCCATACACAGAGCCGCACAGACAGCCCCCTGCCAATTCACCTCCCGGTAAGCTATATTCAGATTTTAAGATGCACCCCTCATTTTCCTCCCAAATTTTTGGGAGGAAAAGTGTGTCTTATAAACCAAAAAATACGGTAGTTAATAATTACACTTACATCTGCTGAGCTCCAGAAAATGTCATCAGTCACTCTGTAGTAAGGAGAGCAGACTGTTTGTCAATATATGTTTCACACTTAGCCTGATCTAAGCTATCGTGGTGGGGTGTTCTTCTTTCTTCAGTGGGTTGTTTAACTGTTTAAGTGTCAAATACTTTAATTTATATTATTTCAGCATGTTTAAAAATAAAAAATAATGTTTCATTCTGTTCTGCAGCTCCTGTTAGAATGTATGCTAACTTCAATGTGAATGTTGTTTTTTTTTGGGTTTTTTTAAACATCCCTTTCAACTATCTATCTATCTATCTATCTATCTATCTATCTATCCTCTTTCTTTCTATCCTCTTTCTATCTATCTATCTATCTATCTATCTATCTATGTATGCTGTTCTGTGTATTAATAGTAAAAAATAAGTTAGAAAGGTTTGTATCCACATCCACTGCTCCATATAAATGGTATTATAGGAATTTCTCAAAGCTAAAACATAATAAGGCAATTTAATATCTTGACTTTTCCAAATGCCATGTCAATTACAGTAATTTGTGAGTGAACCATCTTTCATAAAACTTATTTGAAGCAATATTAATACATGTTTTGTCTTTACTGTGGTAATAAAAACAATTCTTCTTGTATCACAAATCCACTAAGTATGAGTTTACTGTCATACCATCAGTGCTACCTATCCATTAATGATATTTCTAGACACCTGGCAATCTTGTTCTATTACTCTGCAACATTTTCAATCACTTTCATTGGCCTTACAAAAATTGGAATGTTATCATTCATTCAACCACAGCAGTAGTTTTATCTCAGACAATGTTGGCCTTTAAATAATAGAGTATATTTATGGTAATAGAAACACATACTACCTAATAAATCAGAAAGTCAAAGAAGAGCACTTAAAGTTCATTATCCAAAACATACACTTTATCTGTATGACAATGTTCTTTAGCTGCTTCTGATTTAAATTGTCACCAAAAATCAGTATAAAGGTTATATAAATGACAGAAGTTATATCTATGCTAATAATGATAGGGCTACAAAACAGGCCAATAGACAGTTGGATATTATGTAAAAGAGTCTACATATAAATGCTAGCACATCTGCAACAGGGCCAAAAATAGCATTTATAATTTACAGTACAGTGAGGGCTGCTTTTGCCACTGGGCACTGGATATCCAATATTTAGTCTTTCACCGTTTTAGAAGGTGAAGTGTACAGAGGGAAGGACATAATTAGGATACAGTATGGGAGGGGTACTAGTATACAGAGCGAGAGTTAGTGTGAGGCCACTATAGGAGAAAGGCGCAGTATACAGAATGAGTGATAGTGTGAGGGCACAATATGGCAAGGGGGAAGTATATGGTAGGAGAGCTAGTGTGTGTGTTGTGACAGTATGCTAAAATGGGGAAAAAGAAGGCGCAATAGGGTCTTACCCGGTATAAAACGTACAAGATGTAAGGATAGGTATACTCACCTGGTAGGGTTGTGACAGTCACAACTCCTTATTCAGCATGTGAGTGTCCGCGTGGTTCCAGCAGCGGCCCCGTTCAGAAAACAGTGGAGAAAAAGGTCAAATAGGAAAAAACGGGTTTAATGCCGCGCTAAAGGATCACTGGTAGCAGTAAGATGAAAATCCCTTTTTTTTTAGTCAATACAACGCGTTTCAGAGACAAGGACCGTCTCCTTCTTCAGGGAAAAAAGAAATCATACATGCAGCTTACAGCCTGATCACTTATAGAAGACTCTATACTGCCACGTTAACAGCTCTGACGTCAAACAACCACATGGTATCAGAGCGGTGACTCATAGACACGTGCAATGAGCTGCAAAGATCATGAAAAAAAGAGGAGGAAAAGAAGAAAGAGAAAAAGGGGAGAGCGATTCTCATTTACATGTACACACAAACAGATAAAAATAAAAAAATAAAAATAAATGGAAATGAAAGTAAAAATAAAAATAAAAGAGAGAGTGTTTTTTTGTGTCATTACTATGGATAGCAAGAGAAAAATATTTTTTGTGCAAAGAGAAATGTGTAGATCCGAATGCGAACCTGCAGACAAAGGACTGAACATAATGGGGTTTATATATAACCATTACTCTATATCAGCCGGTGAGAATTGGGTGAGAAAAAAAAGAATGATGAAGATATTCATGAGAAAGTGTAAGAAAAAGAGGGGGGGTTCATGAGAAAACGGCATAACATGTGAGGAAAGAAGATGAAACGAAGACTAGATGGAAATGATGGGTGAGGCATACGAGATCATATGCAAACAATTAGGACACAAAGGAAAAATATGTGTTATAGTCAAGTGTAGCCGTGAGGTGTAGGACAGTACCATGATACATTGGGGAAATGTGTTTAGAGGTTCCTGGAAAGCCGTGAAAATATGAATGAATCACAGGGATAGTGGAGAATGAAGGGCGCATGCGTGAAGAGACTAAGCAAGTTTCAGAGAGAGTGGGGTGAGCCGAGTTCAAACCGTGGGAAAGTATAGTAATGCGCATGCGCACAGATAGTAATGCACATGCGCACAGAGACAAGTGAAACCCAACGGAGGTAACCAAAGTTCAGGACCGTGGGAAAAAGAGAAGCCGTATACAGATTATAGCAAGAAAGCTGGTGCATAGAAAAAAACATCGCACATGATAACATATAAATATATAAGGGTAAAAAAATCCTTTAGATAGGTATTTGGTGGATATTCAATAAAAATTCCAGATGAAATTCTAGATAAAATACGAGATCTTATGCAGACACATAGGACACAGAAGAAAATGTGTGTTGGAACCAAGCATAATCGTTAGGTGTAAAACAGTAACATGATATGCTGGGGAAGTGTGTTTAAAGACTCCTGGGACGCAGTAAATATATGAAAGAATTACAGTGACAGTGAAGAAAAGGGGCGCATATGTGAAGAGGCTAAGCGGGTTTGAGAGGGAGTAGAGGTGAACTGGGTTAAAATGTAGTACTGCGCACACGCACAGAGGCAGGTGAAAACAGCGGCGATGACCAAAGGTCAAGACCATGGGAAAAGAAAAAAACAAAAATCGGGTGTGAATAACAGCAAGAAAGCTGGTGCATAAGAAAACAGCATTTAGAGTAAAATCTAAATTATTCGCAGAAACCTAGTAAAGGTGGAACTGACATAAGTGAAAAGGTCATGATAAGGAAAAAACACATTTGGTGCATTACAATGACACTGGTCATTACGATACTCAAAGTGGTACATATAAAATTTTCTTTCTTTTAAAATGAAAAAGAAGGCAAAAAAGACGCGCTGGAAAAAAGAATATGAAGAGACAATATAAATCTACTACACATATAGGTATATAAGAATAAAAACCTTAGGTTGTTATTTACTAAATATTCAATTAGATACAATTCTAGATAAAATTAATATCGACATAATTAAAATAACAACTAATTAAAACTAGAATATGGCACAAAAATTAAGTAAAAGAAAATGAGTATAAAAATGGGGAGGTCCCTTGTATGGGAGGACGTCTGTCCTTTTTAGGTCCAATGAGATCCCTTTGTTTCAAACTGAGAAACTGCACCCGGGACAGTGATTTTAAGAAACAAGTAGAAGTATTGAGGCAACGTTTCGAAGAGAAGGAATATCCTAAATCCCTCATACAGATGGCGTATAAGGAGTCCCTCAGTTTGAAACAAAGGGATCTCATTGGACCTAAAAAGGACAGACGTCCTCCCATTCAAGGGACCTCTGAGGGACTTGCCAGTGATGGGGACACTACTGCAACGGGCAAGCAGGATTTCAGCCTGAATTTTATTACTACTTATAGCAGTGACAATATAGCCATAAGGAAAGTCTTTTTAAGGCATTGGGGCATACTGCAAAGTGACCCTATCCTCAAGCCTTTTTTACCCTCTGCTCTAGGGATCACGTTTAGGCGAGCCCCCACCATCAAAAATATTTTAGCCCCCAGCAAACTAAGGTTGAAATCAGTGCCTTTTAGACCTCTGGCTTCAGCAGGGTCTTATAGATGTGGTGCCAAAAAATGCCTGTGTTGCAAAAGTATCCATCATGGCAGGACCACCTTTTGTTCCCCCAGTGGTGATGAGTCTTTTAAAATAAAAGACCATTTAACTTGTCAATCTAGCTTTGTAATATACCTTGTAGATTGCATGTGTGGCAAGCAATATGTGGGCAGAACAAGCCAAGCCCTCCATAATAGACTCAATTCGCACCGCCACAACATTAGAACAGGCTTTCTTCTGCATGGCCTATCAAGACACTGCACAATCCAACATAATAAAAGCATAGATTTTAAAATCACACCTATTGAGCAAATCAACCCTATTGTACTTAATAGGACTGAGGCTTTGAGCAGGAAGGAAACGTTTTGGATCCATAAGCTCAGCACTTTAAAACCCTTTGGCATCAATGAAGTGTCTGATCTGTTTTATTAGCCCCCTTATTACTGGTTTTATTCATTTTATTCATTGTATTTATTCTTTGTTGTATTTTTTAACCCCTCATCACTAGGTGATATGGCATTTTTACTAAATTATAAGAAAACCTTTACTATAGAGTTATATATATATATTCATATATATGTATATACATATTTTGTATATACTTTTTATTGTTCCATTTTTATACTCATTTTCTTTTACTTAATTTTTGTGCCATATTCTAGTTTTGATTAGTTGTTATTTTAATTATGTCGATATTAATTTTATCTAGAATTTTATCTAATTGAATATTTAGTAAATAACAACCTAAGGTTTTTATTCTTATATACCTATATGTGTATTATATTTAGATTGTCTCTTCATATTCTTTTTTCCAGCGCGTTTTTTTTGCCTTCTTTTTCATTTTAAAAGAAAGAAAATTTTATATGTACCACTTTGAGTATCGTAATGACCAGTGTCATTGTAATGCACCAAATGTGTTTTTTCCTTATCATGACCTTTTCACTTATGTCAGTTCCACCTTTACTAGGTTTCTGCTAATAATTTAGATTTTACTCTAAATGCTGTTTTCCTATGCACCAGCTTTCTTGCTGTTATTCACACCCGATTTTTGTTTTTTTCTTTTCCCATGGTCTTGACCTTTGGTCATCTCCGCTGTTTTCACCTGCCTCTGTGCGTGTGCGCAGTACTACATTTTAACCCAGTTCACCTCTACTCCCTCTCAAACCCGCTTAGCCTCTTCACTAGAGTTGAGCGCGGTTCGCGGTTCGTGGTTCTCCAGTTCTAGGCTCGAGTGATTTTTGGGCTGTTCGAGATCGAACTAGAACTCGAGCTTTTTGCTAAAAGCTCGATAGTTCTAGAAACGTTCGAGAACGGTTCTAGCAGCAAAAAGCAGGGCTTTTTACAGCTGCAGTGTGCAGGAGCCATCGCTGGCAGCCTGCCAGAAGCTGGTAACCAAGATAAACATCGGGTATCCAAGCAAAGCGCTTGGTTAGTAACCCGATGTTTATCTTAGTTACGTGCAGGAAGCCCACACTTCCCGCTCAGCTCGCTCCGCCCCCTCCTGCCCGCGGCATGTATACATACATATACACACACACACACACTCTCACACACGCACCCCCCCTCCCCCCCCCCCGCTCGGCTTACCTGCGGTGGTGAAGTCCCGCCATCCAGACCTCAGCGCTGTCACTGTCCTCCATGGCCGCCGCTTGTCACATCACCTCTCGCTTCCCACCCGAGACGTCACGGACCTCTCG